>NC_064619.1:473023708-473627875 GCF_023898315.1 Schistocerca nitens | reverse complement strand
GACGGAACCCTGTAAAGAGCAATGAAAGACCATCTGAGCGAAACTGCTTGCGCATTACAAAGCTTATCGTCTCTATTTTTCCTCGAACATCTTCGCAGGCGATGAAATATGGGTTCATCACTTCGAACTGGAAACAAAAAAACAAAAAATGGAGTTGTCCAACAACAACTCTCCTCCAAAGAAAAACGTTCAAAGCCGTGCCCTGAGCCGGTAAAATCATGGCGACGATCTTCTAGGACACTGAAGGGGTTATTCTGTTTTATGTCCTCCCCCACGGAACAACGATCCACTCTGAAGTGTTTAGTGCCACCCTCATGAAACTGAAGAACGGCATCAGCTTGTTCGTTACCACAAAGAAGACAAAGAACTTCTCGCTTTCCATGACAACACAAGGCTGCGCAGGCAAGAGAAGTTCACGAAACTTCGTTAAACTGTTCCTCCTCATCGGCCTACAGCCAGGATCTCGCAGCTTCCGACTTCCACCTGTTTGAACCAATGAAGGAAGCATTCAGAGGGAAGAATTACGTGGATGATGTGGAAGTTATTGACGCAGCAAGACGTTGGCTCCGACGTCGAAGAGGAGAAAGGCACGATATGTGCGTAAAGGGCGTCACAGTATGGTGGCGTATGGACGTCGTACTGAACAGAGATGATTTTGAAAACAGTGTTTAACAGTGGAATGAGTGGGGAATAGTACATTCTATTGGAACCCTAAAAAAAAAACTCATATTGATTTCAGAAAGAAACTGTGTTGCATTACTTAGTGAACGCCACCCATATAAAAGAGATTTAATAGGGCTTCATAACTGTAGTGCTTTGAGTTCAAAGAAGCTTTCGTTTTTCACCTTCTGCTTGAAAAGATACATTAATGTTTCACGAATCATTAGTGGAGAGGTCATCAGAGACAGGGTACAAGCTCGCGATTATCAAGAATAGCGAATAAATTTTTTCTCATAAAACTGTATAAAGTGCACAATATCGGATTCTACCCCACATTTAATTTCGAGACTGGCAGAAGGTATGTTTGACTTTCTTTAAACTGCGACCTCAGTTTTTAGACGGGCACAACGATTATTTAGCAAAGAATTTTTACCAAAGAAAAGCTGTCAAGCAGCCGTATATTTTCAGATGTTATTTTATTTAGAACACCGTTTAGGCATCTCATTAATGCCATCCTCAATACCCTATGCACTCCATGGTTACAGGATCAAATAAATCGATAGACGCTTAAACTGGAGTCAGCAAAACCAGCAGTGAATTTTTTGTGGAACTTGACAACATCTGAGCACACTTTTCTCTGACTGCAGGTGCGCACAGCTGTCATAAAAAATTCTCGGATTCCAGATATTGATGGTTCCAATTATGCATATATCAGTGTATCTGATTCTGTATACATGGAGGGCACAGGTGCTGAAAATGGCGTTAATGAAATTCCGAAACTTGTTTTCTAATTAAAATAATATCTGAAAATACACGGCTGGTTGGCGACTGCCTTCTATCCACGATAGATCAACACGCACAAAAAACTGGCTGATACCGCTTAGCGGTAGATATAATATACTGACGTAAAAATCAGCAGTTGAACTGCACCACTGACCTGCTCACTGGAGCATCGACCGCTGTACAGATAATATATATTGTATTCTGGGCATTCGCAGTGGATGCAATATGCCAGTCGCACATTTCTATGGCTCCTAATTACCTCAGAATAAGTTAGAACATGAGTCAATATTTCTGTTTGCTCACTAGCCAGGGACAGAATTTCAAATGTTCTCCCATAATGAAGTAATTTAGTGTATGTAATACTCCACAAGAGCTAAAGAAACATCGCTATAAAAACAAAAAAACTCTGTTACAGGGAATCGACTTCATGCGCTCCTTGTAGTGAAACCAAGACTTATCAAAATCTAACCGCCACGTTCTCCACTGTGGCTCTCCATACCAAAATCTGATGCTCGAGCACCAGCGAGATATGTCTTTGATGAATGCCAATACGGATGTACTCTTGCACAATCCCTGGGTTGATGATCTTCTTCACATCATACTCAACTATCTTCTGGACACATGGCGCCCATGTTTGCACTCAGGTGACGAATTCAAGTGGCTTTTACAAAAACATTACTTCCAGTACACAGGTCATGAATCTGAAGATAATCACCTAAAGTTCATACTTCTTTCCGAAGACTATCCGGATGTTTCCAGTTCCAAATTCCCCCCCCCCCTCCCCCCCCCCCCAGATCGTTACAACTTTGATAAAGAAAAACATATCTCTAATATTCGGTGGCAGGTATGCAACGCTCCTCCCATGAGAGGATTCTTCAAAGTGCAACTGATGACCATTATTTGTGCCCCCACACATCTTCTCATTAAAATCATGTCCTATTGCCATCTTCAGCCACAAAAACTTTTTCGCAAGGTATACTATTCTCAAATAGTTTTCACCCCAACAGAGTAACCTCTCGCCCCCTCTGACCGCACTGCAGGGCTCCGTCACTTTGATCATTCATGAACTGCCGTCGCCATTTCTGCCCTCTCTTATGGCATTAAATGTACGCCCCTGTAGAACATGACAACTCTATTTCCAGCCCGCTTTAGCTGATAGCGGCTTCTGCGGAACGCATGCTCCACTTGGCCGTTTCTGTCAGTGCTCAACCCTAATAGGCTAGGCGCAAATTGAGACGCGTATAGCAGCGCAGCGCCCTTTTTTGTAATATCGCAGGTTCAAATGGGACCGCGCAAATTGCGAGGCGACGCGACTGGGACGCGACACGCGCCTGCGCCAGGTCGCGCGGCGTTGTGGTTGAGGCACAGTTTCTCACGCCGCGCTTGCCTCGCTAGCACCGTGGGAAATTTGAGGCGGGGAGCGGAAAAGTAGCCCGGACATATGCTCACATCGGAACGGTGCATATGAGCGGTGGTAGTATTGCCCATACGATAAATTTTGCCTTACTGTGTACTGAATTTTATTGCCTTTGGGTAGTGTTTTATTTTTCGCCATTCAAACGCTCCATCTTTCTTCGTTAGTACATTATACTTTTCTGTTATCTATATCTGTATAGTTTTGTTTTGTTTTTCTTCTGTCAAGAAAAATGCATACTTCAGTGACTGATGAGCCATTGGCCGCTGGAATTGTATCATATGCATCCGCGATATTTTCGGATCGTAAGAACGGACAGAGGGTAGTGAAGCAAGGAAAATCATGTGATTAAGAATCAAGCTAGGAAAGTAAAAGAAGGTTATCTTCTCGCTGCCTAGTATTCTGGCGTATCTGTACGATCTGTTGCAAAAATTGAGAAAGTGATAATCTCCACAGGTGTGATCCCTTTGTGCTCCTGGTAAAAAGCGTCCAAGATCTGAAGTATAGAAGTCTCAATGTGATTACTCTGATATGGATGTAATAATGTAATACGACACACTGTACTACATGCATTTGAACATCACATTTCCACTGCAAGCTAGAAACAGTCGAAAAGCAGTCACAAATAACAATGTTTTAATTGGTTCGCCGTGATGAGAAAAAGATTTCAATTGTAGCATGCACATTATCAGCGTTAATAATTATACAACAGGCTACACAAATCAAGAAAATGGTCTGTATTATTACGAAAGTAGGAATATCTCAAAAGAGTATTATGATTAGATATATTTAATTTGTTGAAATGTACTGCTGACAAGGGCACATCTACTTTCATGACAATTTTTTTCGAACTCCAACTCACAAGGCACACATGGTTAGCTTGTGCACTCCTGTCGCGCGCATTATTCTCCGCTGCTGACAATACGCTGACCATTGTGTTGTGCGACAGATAAGTTGTTTATTTTTCTCAATAACAACTATTTTATTCGCCGAAGGTGAGTGACCAGTCTCTGGCATGAAGGAATAAAATCCTTTGGTAAGTTTCCATTCCAGTCGTTCAGTGTTAAAAATACGATGTGTTACGTGGATTCCACCAAAATTCCACGGAATTGGCAATCTATTATTTTGTGAGTTGTTAATCTTTTCTCATTCGAAGCAGCATCACCGTTTGTGAGTAACGGCCACATGTCTCTTGGTGAATGGTTTAATTGCACTTTCCTTTGTCACAGTGTAATTTGCCAAACTCATCTCACAGCAGCTATTGAGACAGAATTCCGAAACGGAGTGCCTCATTATCAAGTAATTGGCAATCACAGAGCTCAATAGCTTACGAAAAACCTCATAGTCTCGGTTTGCAGAAACATAAAAGAAGAAATTTCATGTTTATTTTCATACTAGGAAGCTCTTGTTTCGTCAGCTGTCGATAACTCTTAAAAATCTACAGTCACTGGAGTGAAATAAATAAAAAGGGAAGTATAAGTACTGATAGATCGCAATAGATAAGAAAGTTCCATGTGTTTAAGAACTGAAAATACACTCTCCTTCTGGTGTGCTATCATTCGCCAAACTTTCGTTTCGGTGTCTCAAGCGGTTTAGGAGATATGAGCCTAAGTAACACTTGGTCCTGCAGTACTACAGGCACTGTCAGTACATGGTGCTAACCAAATGAAATGGTGGACTGTATACTGTGTTTTAATATAAATATAAATCTACAAGAATATTAAATGTAAGTGGAAAAATTGCAATGAGACTGTTTCACATGATTTTCTTTGACATATCTACAGGCAGGCTGCCAAAATTATTGGCGACGGGATGTGGAGACTGCTCGCCTAGTCAGCTGGAGAGGGCTATCAAGAGCCTGAAGCACATCACAGAGAAGCACCCTGCAGAGTGGACCAAGCTGAAGGCCAAGTTCGACCCCACGGGCGAGTACACAAAGAAGAACGCCGAGACCTGGAAGCAGTACGGCGTCACTCTCTGAGCGACACGCCAGTCCGATTCCCCTCTGAGCTGTCACAGCTCTCGTACACAGTTCAACAGCAAATCCTGTCCCTTTCCTGAAATTGTCCATTATCTTAAAGTCATACGACAACTTCATCCAGTTTGGTTACTCACCGGAATTTCTTAGCTTACTCTTGTTCACTATTTTACTATTATTATGATAGGAAATAAACGTTTCTTGTTAAATTTGCATTTCATTGTTTGGTTGGTCGGATGATAATTCCTGCGTCATAATATGAACTCCCCACCAAGGACCACTTTTCTATAACTTGTTTGAATCGTAACGTATAGCAGTGGTTCCAAACGTGCGACTAATCACCCTCTGAAGACTAAAATGATATTTTCTGGGTGGTGAAAATCCAATCGTTCAATACTGTTTCAACTGTGAAACTAAATTATTTTAAAAATATCATTACTACTCTCACTATTTACTATCGATGTAATAATGGTTGGGTATGTTACCAAGAAATAAATTTTTTTCGTATATTAGCATCAACACGTGACACAATGTGGTGGAGTTTACAGCTACATGCAGTTTGTAATTTGTAATACGCATCTGTGGCAGTAAAGTTGAGGTATATACTGCCCACAAGTATCTCCGAGTGGTTGTAGTTATTGCAGTGGATCACGAATTGCTTCATTATTTACTTCGCAATAGATAATGGGACTAATTTTCCAGTGCAACCCAACTCTATAAGACGATCCTTATTAAGGCTTGAAAACCGCAAAGCGTTACAAATGACGATGAGACAAGTCATTTAATATACGACACATGGAGTCGCAAATATCGGGTAAGATCCCAAAAATAGATTAGAAATTCGACCATATGACGTCAGCAGATGACGTACCTCGCAGCACTTGCAGCGATTGGGCATGTGCGTGAAGGGAGGATTGAACGACCGGTTGCTTGCTTTCGAACACACGATGAAAAATTTAAATATTTTTGGGTTTTATCTTGCATTTCTTTCCTTTTGGCTCTTCCCAACGGAGAGCGCGAGACTGGAAAATATAAAATATACCTCAGTATAAACATACAACTCTCTAACTAAGTGCAAAAAAAAATAATAAAAAATGATACTCCCTAGCACACGCGAAAATCGAGCCCTGAGCTTAAGTAGTGCAAGTAGGCACCGATCCACAACAAATTGTACACTTGGCTCTACCACTGCATTTTTAGAGAGGAACGTCATGAGGTGATGTCGCAGTCCAACATTTGTCATCCGCTTTTTAGGTATTTCTTTACATTTGCGACCCCATTGTCTAATTATTTGTCTAAATGTTATCTAGATTGCTTAGGGAGTGTCTAAACGTTAACAAAAATCTCTCTGTATAATGGCTACTATAATGCTGTAGGAGCTACACAGTATTATTACTATTATTATTATTATTATTATTTTCATTTAGGTCGCTAGAGTACCAAGTGAAGCATCTAATTTATGTGAGGTTTTCTCTGGCGCCACTCTTCTTTGAACTTCTCACCATGCATTTTCTTCCTTTCTTCCGACTAAAGTGCTTTCGTCTTAAGTTTCCTTTCCGCTTGTGATGAGCGTTATGTTCTTAACGCTTTATGTGTCTCCCAACATCTATTCAGTTCGTCGGCGGCCCGATATCTCTTATGCGCGTCAGATTTCAGCCGACGTTTTCAGGTCATGTACTATATTAGATATCTGTTCGGTGTCTTGCCTCCTCTACAGTAACCTTCTTCAGTATTATCGGGACGCAGGCTTTAGTGTTGTCTTTAGGATCTTGATATGATCAACGCTTCTGATGCGTACAAGATTTCTCATTTGGAGATTTGTACTGTCTGACTTCTATATTGCCTGAGACTGTTAGAAATAAGCAGCGCCAATTATTCCATTGATTCATTAGTGCGTGATTCAATAAAAAAGCTACAAAAAATAATAATCAATAATTTTCCGTCAGCTGATATATATACATAAATAAAAATCCTTTTCATTCTAAAGTTTAGTTAGATGGTAATGTTTATGGTGATGGGGGCGTCCTGCAGAGATGGAGTAGGGGTTAGCACCTAATATATGATTTCAATCGGGGATAATGGTGTCACGAAGGGTGTGAACAATTGTTACATACAATAGTCTCTCAATTAAAAATATGAAAACAAAAAATAAAGAAAACAACTGATCCGTGATGCACACCATCGAAGTAATAAATATATGACGTACTAGGTGTTTCTACACCTTGGTTACAAAATACTCTCGTGAAGTACGCCTAAGGCAGCAAACAGTACCTAACGAAATACCATATTTCGGCGGCGAAGCTTTTACGTGCTTCGCGGAAACTTGTGAAATAATTTTTTCGCTACTCTCTGCTCCTACTCGATGGGAGAGTTACCATAATTATAGTTACCATAATTACTACCAAGAAAATAAGTTGTTGATAATAGTCAGTGTTTAGGTACACACGAAACTTACACAGGCCGAGCGGTTCTAGGCGCTACAGTATGGAACCGCGCGACCGCTACGGTCGCAGGTTCGAATCCTGCCTCGGGCATGGATGTGTGTGATGTCCTTAGGTTAGTTAGGTTTAAGTAGTTCTAAGTTCTAGGGGACTGATGACCTCAGAAGTTAAGTCCCATAGTGCTCAGAGCCATTTGAACCATTTTTTGATATACTGTGGAAGTGTCGTCCTCCACACTTGATGCCTCTTCCGCAACTGACCAACTGCATCTCGTACCATTATTGTAACAGTCTCTACCACCGAACTTCGCTACATCTGTCGATATTTGTTTCTATTAATCCAAACTGTAAGAACCATAATACAGACTAGATGTGAAAATGTTTGTATTAAGGATTTATTTTAAATGAAGATGTACAACTCTGCTGAGTCTGTAGGGTACAAATATATGCTGATTTCCTCTTCCTGACGTCACAGGGACTCCTAGTCCCCGGGAGAAAGTCATCTTGTAAGGAGAGAGTCGGAAGTCTCCATTGAATAAAACCATATATCCAACTTAATACTATTCTTTGCGTTGTGCAAGGCACTCAGATATCGATAGTAACAATCTGAGGGCGAAACGTGGCAGCGTGATTCTAAGCATTGTTGTGAGTCGAGGTGTGTTTGCAAGAGTTGAAGTAGTAGTGTCGGTCGAGAGTTCGGAGATAGACGACATGTAACGGCGGTGATGGCACATCTTACCACACTCAAGGCCTGATATCATTTATATAGCCAGGAGAGATCTGGATGGCTAACTACGCTTGAAGATGAATTTTAAGGTAAAATTCCCATACATAGCGAAAAATGAATTGCAGGGTTATGTTCGTGATTGTTAGTTGGAGTTAGTAACAATCCCATGTTTTGCTTGCCAGTGAAAGGAACCTCCTTATCATCCTAATAATATTAGTTATTCTCCACATCTAAATAATATGCTGTGGTTACAAAATATTGATGCATTTTAGAAACCGAAATAATTTGTTAATCTAGCACTCAGCCAATATTGACACATATGTCATTTTGTTATTGTCATTATTAATACTTGTTCATAATGATTGCCGGCCGTTGTGGCCAAGCGGTTCTAGGCGCTTCAGTCCGGAACCGCGCGACTGCTACGGTCGCAGGTTCGAATCCTGCTTCGGGCATGGATGTGTGTGATGTCCTTAGGTTAGTTAGGTTTAAGTAGTTCTAAGTTCTAGGGGACTGATGACCTCAGATGTTAAGTCCCATAGTGCTCAGAGCCATTTGAACCATTTGAATCATAATGATTCTGAAGTTTTAAATATACTTAATTAATGAAATCGCTTCGGAAAAGACATTTAGTAGTTAACAGGAACCAAGTAAACTCCTTTATATTAAATTCATTCTTAATAACAATAAGCTTTAGCCTCTTCTGCTGCATGCTGCGCATTGCTGTAGACCACATGCAAAGAAGGCAGTCATCTAAAGAGATGAGTGTAAAGCTTAGGGCCAAATCGGAGACACTGACAGACCACAACATATCATGTAAGTCAGATTCTGTATCACTTGTAAATTAATATTCAAATACGCAGTCAGATTGCGTACTGAAATTTTAGTTTGAAGTTTTTCAAGTAACAATCTGTTGAGGGCTTAAACGACAGTAAAACTGACACTCATACAAGACACACACGGTGTTATGCAGGTTAGTTTCCGTTTACTGATAGCTCATGTTGCTTACTCAGTCCAGTTTCACAGACGAACATAGGAATTATTGGCTGTAGCTATGTTACATATTTTGTTGCATATACGTTGTTTTAGCCGCTTGTGCTGCAGATTTGGTTGCATATACGTTACATATGGAGAACTCTGTTCCTAGACGACACCACTGGAAATTATAGAGTACCAAGTAACTGGGATCTGGCAGGGCACAAACATATTACAAAATGTACATGCACAAGTGATGTCTGCAACAATGACGTCACTTCCAATGATGGCAGCAACCAAGGAGGTCTGTCATAATGAAGGGGTCTGCAGTAAATACCTGTTCTTGAGTGGCAATCAGCGACAAATGCTCAGCCTTGTCTTGGAGAGATACAATCACACAGTGCTATCTCAGTGCAAGGACACCGGCAATACAAGCCACTGTGTCAACAATGCTGATATCTGCCTTCAAGAGCCACTATTAAATAGTGCTGTCTCAGTGAAAGGACACTGACAATACAAGCCGCTGTGTCATCAAAAATGCAGTTTCTCCAAGTAAAGGTGTCAGTGAGGCGTAGCGCCGTATACCGATCCTCCCTTGGAGGCGGTTAAGTGGGAGATGTGTCTCAGAGCTGGAGAGTGACAATGGTGATGCGAGACTGGACGCGCACGTAGTTTATGTATCAGCCGATAGAGGACAATATTGGATAGGGGGACTGTGATTTTAGTTTCGATTGTGCCCACTAGAGTGCACTAAAGTAATTGAATGTTTTTCATAAACTGTTCTAGTATTTTCATAAAGTGTTATTACGTCTTTTTGTGTATGTAAAATGTTATAAATGTGTTTTATTAGTATGAATGATGCGTGAGTGTGGTTTAAGGTTAATATGAAGATAATTGTTTAACGAGTTATGTAGTAGGATTTAGTGTGGGAACTTTGGAAGAAGTATGGATATGAACAAAGAGGATTTTTGTAGAATAGATTTGTAAAGTAAGTTTATGGTAAAGAGAAAGTTAATTCAGGTATAAATAACAATAGTAAATAACTTTATGCATAAGCAAAACTTCAGCATATTAGATAATTACGTCGGTAATAAGTGCAGTCGTTTGGTTTACGATTTTGCGATTGGTTATTGATGAAAAGCGCGGATTGACGCGGGAGAATGTTGTTTTGCTATTGGCTGTTGAGTAAACTGACCAATGGTAAAGCAATATTCTTCGCGCGTCTTGCTCTGCTGGTAGAGTATTCTAGAGAAGAGTCGGAGCCTAGCCATGAAACAGTTCGGACGTGTGTAGTTGTAGTTCCGATGGAAACGATAAGTTGCCGGATCTAGCAGTGTTTCATATATCAAAAGTGTTGGAAAGTGACGGCATAATTATTCCGATGTGTGTGTAGAAATTTCGGAATTTTTAAGTGAATGTTGTGACGAGATAAGACGTATATTCCGCGTGGCGTATTGAGCAGATCGGTGGCTAAGAACTGTGACTGCATTTGGTACCAACAGACTTAATATTTGGCGAGCATTCTCAATCAAAAACAATCAGTATTTTTGTAGCTATTACGTTTTCGGGAAATGCAACACCATGAGTGAAAGGGATTGTGAGTGACTCTGTTAAGACTAGCACGAGCTTGGCAGTGATACTTGCTCACCTAAGTTTCAGAATATATTAAATGAGGACAAAATTTCCAACCTTTCATTTCGTGCTTCTCCCGAAACGTAGATCAGTGACTTTAATTGCAGTCTGGTTCACGTCGAAGTACAGTAGGTTTCACTCGGCTTTCCTACTGATGATATGCTGAGACAATGTTCACAGGTAGGTGCAGGTACGTCATAAAGGGACGGAAAGAACCGCACCGCCGCAACACACAGTGTTATGCAGTTTAGATTCCGGTTACTGAGAGCACAGGTTGCTTATTGAGTCCAGTTTCACAGACGAACATAGGGAATATTGGCTGTAGCTGTTACATATTTTGTTGCATATACGTTGCTTTAGCCGCTGGTGCTGCGGATTTGGTTGCATTTACGTTACATATGGCGACGTCTGTTGCTACACTACACCATTGGAAATAATAAAAACGTAGTCAGATCAACATTGCACACAGTCGTTACAGCTGCGCTGCCTTGTTACTGATTATATATGTACTTTGTTTTTCAGCAATAATTGTGTTATAGTCCGTCCATGTTAATTATGCGTGTGACATATTTCACAACTCATTGTCGAGGTCTAAGAATTACGAAAATCATTTTTTTCCGTGTGACATTACCGATTGTAAGTGGCAGGCATTTTATCTAGTGTTAGCGGAACTCATTATCTCTATTTTGTAAGTGATTTTGGAAATAGATAATTTGTTTACGAAACATTATTTTTGTCATACTTTTCTGATTATTACTAACGATGGCTCATAACACGAGATCTGCTAGTCGCTTTAGGGACCTCAGGGAACTTCCGAATACAGACACCACTAATGACGAGATTATCTCTCCATAACATTCTCAACTTCTCAGACTGAAGCGGAAAATGTTTGCACAGATAAGTTTCTACCACCTCACTACAAGGTTCAAACTATGTACCGGATGACCTCAGCAACAAAGCAGAAAGCACTGCCGAATTAGCAAATAATGAAGTACCAGAACACATTGACAAATCACGACAAATCTTTTCAGACATAGTAATTACAGGTTCTTTAAGTCATTCTGAGCACCTCAGACGACTTCACATAACAGCAGTGTTCAGTTTCCTACGAATGTCTCATTGGAAGCACTATTAGAAGCCATATTTAACAAGTTTCAAAAAGGTACCCGAAAGTCCTAACAAATCATGCTTACAAAATTCAAACAAGAGACACACACTAAGTTTACTGAGTCTATACAGGACACAAACAATGATAGAAAGACTGCAAACTCAAACCGCGCATATTAATACTTCGCAAAAACACTTCCAAACTCAAACTGCGCAGATTAATACGTCGCAAACAGACTTCCATACTCAAATTCCGCTATTAATACGTCGCGAACAGAAAATTAAAAAAATGGTTCAAATGGCTCTGAGCATTATGGGACTTAACATCAGTGGTCATCAGTCCCTAGAACATAGAACTACTTAAACCTAACTAGCCTAAGGACATCACACACATCCATGCCAGAGGCAGGATTCGAACCTGCGACCGTAGCGGTAGAAAATAAAATAATTCCGAATTAACGAACCAAAACACTGCATCAACAATTGTTTCCTAAAGTGCACACCTTAGAAACTAGAAAAACACCGTTGAGACTGTGCAAACTCTACAAACAGAGCGAATCTCAAGGGTTGAGACAGGTTTCCTAAAGCACAAGCAGGATGTGCTAATTGCCGTCAAAGCAGCAATACCCAGCACTTTGGTCACGGCTCTCAAACAGCACTGCGATCGAAATGCCTAAAAAATTACAGAAATTAGCACAAAAACAGACTGTGTAGAAGAAACAGTTCATTGTATTGTAGAGCAGTTAGGCACAATTTCTCAGAAAATTGACGATCTAACGACTTGTCCAACAATGTAGACGCAAGCTCTATCGTCACTGCCCCTTTACACTTCTCCCAAACGGAAGAGAATTTAAAAATTAAACGTGTACAGGAAGGGCAAGAGCTCATCAATGCGAAAGAAGAAGATAGATTAAATTCCTTAGAACGAGAAATTCTTGACGCTGAAAAAATACCAGCTTCTACAGACACGCGAACTGATTGTGAAATTACGCAGCAATGGGTTTGCATCAGCGGTCAGATACCCGTCGTTCGTACAGGCGACAATATTAGAGGACAGCCTCATTCAGGACGCATTTGCTGTCCATCAACCTGAATAGTACAATGGGCAACAACCACAATGTGATGTTTAAAGCTTTCCCGGCGTACTGATTGTTCCATAAAAACACGGGAGACCTGCCGGATATCAGTAACGTTTTATGGATGATTTTGAGGAGAGAGCACTCGACTCTGCCACTTTTAAACCGACAGTATTTTGGCGGTACGTTGACGACACTTTTATAGTGTGGCCTCATGGTCTGGACCGTCTCCAAGAATTTTTACGTCACATGAACTCCATACATGAAAACATAAAGTTTACCATGGAGATAGAGAAAGATGGTTGTCTGCCATTTTAGACGTCTTGGTGCGACGGAAGAGTGATGGCACACTTGGTCACTCGGTGTACAGAAAGCCCACTCATAGAGATCTATATCTACAAGCTACTAGTTGCCACCATCCAGCACAAACAATGGGCGTTCTCAAAACCTTGGTCCACCGTGCCCGTACTATCTCTGACGCCGACAGTCTTCAAGCGGAACTGGAACACATGCAAAAAGTATTTTAGAAGAATGGCTTTTCACCTAGGCAAGTGAACAGAGTGATGAAGACCTACAAACGACGGAACAAGGAAGAGGAATAGGCTTTCAGGTCGACTGTTTATCTATCATTTATTGGGAATATTTCTTCACAGATAGGCAGAATATTGAGAAAGTATCAAGTGAGAGTCATCTTTCGTCCTCCTTCCAAAATTTCATCACTGGTGGGATCCGTTAGAGACGACCTGGGCCTGCGTAAACCAGGTGTTTACAAAATTCCGTGTGAATGCGGCAAATCATATATAGGGCAAACGACACGAACTGTGCAGGAACGCATTGTGGAACACCAACGGCATACTCGCCTTCTCCAACCCACCAAGTCCGCAATCGCCGAACATTGTATTTCCACAGACCATTCCATGAATTACGACGACACAAAAATTTTGGCCCATACATCAAACTTTTGGAGCTCGATTATCAATGAATGTGTGGAAATAAGATTGTCTGACAACGAGACTCTCATCAATCGAGATAGCGGTTATCAGCTAAACTCTGCTTGGAATCCTGTTATAGAGAAACTTCGTAGTCGACGTAGTTATCTGCATAAAGATGGAAATCGACCTGATACCGATACGCCAGGCTTTCACAGTGGAGGGCGCGAGGCGCAGCGCACGGAGCCGTTATGAACGCGGACGCTGAGCAGCGCATGCGCAATGTCACCTCAGAAGGCTTTAAATAGCGGAGCTCAGCGCGTACTCGCCAGTAGAGTTGGGCAACACGATTCTTTTTCCCGATTCGATTCCTGCGATTCAATCTCACATTGCGAATCGATTCCTACGATTCGTTCACGATTCTTTCACGATTCATTCTAGTCTGCGATGGCACGATTCTAACGGAATGCAAGAAGTTCTATATCTTACTCACAGATGGCAGGACATGTCTGAAATTGTCAATAGGGTTAGAATCGAACTGTGTCATGATAAGATATGCCATAAATAGTTTATTTATGAGTAAACATGCTAGTTCGTGTATTACTCGCGCAAACTAATATTGACGTTGGCACGGTGGCTGGTGGTAGCGATAGTAAATGCCAAATGGGAAATGCCTTTACGCTCGTTCCCGTCAGCCACAGCCAAGTGTCAGCTTGGTTTTCACGAGTAATATCCCGTGATCTGGGGTAATATTACGGACCACGAACTTCGTTTGTTCTTTGCGAGCATCCTCCACTTGACTGCCATCTGGCGGTCGTAATCATTCGGCACGACTCGGCATGATTCGGAAGTTTCCTTCGAAGCATGGCGTACTAAGAATCGATGAATCGTTGGAACTTGGTATCGTCACGACTCGGAAACACGCAATCGTTCTTACGATTCTTTTGAACGACGATTCGTTCGTATCACGATTCGATTCTTACGATTCTTTATTTAGAGTCGTTCAAATGAACGACTCTTTCACGAATCGCCACAACTCTACTCGCCAGTAGAGATGGGCAAACTGAAACACGTAACTGTTTCGAAACAAATGAAACAGTACAATGTAATGTTTCGATACGCTGTTTCGAAACAGTGAGTTTGTGTTTTGTAATCTAATAAACCTACACATTTTATCATCTTGAATGTCTACTCTATAAGTATGTCCATATAAACATAAATGAGGTGCGAGAGCGCTAATCATATCGCAGAAAGCATGAAACTATCACTTAGGCGTCTTGGCAGTTTCGTACTTCCTGCAGCAAATGCGCTGCATCCGTGTCGTGTGACTTCCATACTTTTCAGTTGGCTGAGGACAGCCATAGCTGAAGACAACAACTATCACAAACGGAACTGGAAGTGGGAGCAAACTGCAGAAACAACGGATATGCTACTGGGATTCCCATATTCTGTTAGTATGGGTAATATACCCATCCTGCTAATTTCCATTCACACAAAGGGAATCATTGTGGATAGTGATACGTCAAACAGATTGCTTGCAATTATACCTGTTGTTGTGGTCTTCAGTCCTGAGACTGGTTTGATGCAGCTCTCCATGCTACTCTATCCTGTGCAAGCTTCTTCATCTCCCAGTACCTACTGCAACCTACATCCTTCTGAATCTGCTTAGTGTATTCATCTCTTGGTCTCCCTCTACGATTTTTACCCTCCACGCTGCCCTCCAATGCTAAATTTGTGATCCCTTGATGCCTCAAAACATGTCCTACCAATCGATCCCTTCTTCTAGTCAAGTTGTGCCACAAACTTCTCTTCTCCCCAATCCTATTCAATACCTCCTCATTAGTTACGTGATCTACCCACCTTATCTTCAGCATTCTTCTGTAGCACCACATTTCGAAAGCTTCTATTCTCTTCTTGTCCAAACTAGTTATCGTCCACGTCTCACTTCCATACATGGCTACACTCCATACAAATACTTTCAGAAACGACTTCCTGACACCTAAATCTATACTCGATGTTAACAAATTTCTCTTCTTGAGAAACGCGTTCCTTGCCATTGCCAGTCTACATTTTATATCCTCTCTACTTCGACCATCATCGGTTATTTTACTCCCTAAATAGCAAAACTCCTTTACTACTTTAAGTGTCTCATTTCCTAATCTAATTCCCTCAGCATCACCCGACTTAATTTGACTACATTCCATTATCCTCGTTTTGCTTTTGTTGATGTTCATCTTATATCCTCCTTTCAAGACACTGTCCATTCCGTTCAACTGCTCTTCCAAGTCCTTTGCTGTCTCTGACAGAATTACAATGTCATCGGCGAACCTCAAAGTTTTTACTGCTTCTCCATGAATTTTAATACCTACTCCGAATTTTTCTTTTGTTTCCTTTACTGCTTGCTCAATATACAGATTGAATAACATCGGGGAGAGGCTACAACCCTGTCTCACTCCTTTCCCAACCACTGCTTCCCTTTCATGTCCCTCGACTCTTATAACTGCCATCTGGTTTCTGTACAAATTGTAAATAGCCTTTCGCTCCCTGTATTTTACCCCTGCCACCTTCAGAATTTGAAAGAGAGTATTCCAGTCAACATTGTCAAAAGCTTTCTCTAAGTCTACAAATGCTACAAACGTAGGTTTGCCTTTTCTTAATCTTTCTTCCAAGATAAGTCGTAAGGTCAGTATTGCCTCACGTGTTCCAACATTTCTACGGAATCCAAACTGATCTTCCCCGAGGTCGGCTTCTACCAGTTTTTCCATTCGTCTGTAAAGAATTCGCGTTAGTATTTTGCAGCTGTGACTTATTAAACTGATAGTTCGGTAATTTTCACATCTGTCAACACCTGCTTTCTTTGGGATTGGAATTATTATATTCTTCTTGAAGTCTGAGGGTATTTCGCCTGTCTCATACATCTTGCTCACCAGATGGTAGAGTTTTGTCATGACTGGCTCTCCCGAGGCCATCAGTAGTTCTAATGGAATGTTGTCTACTCCCGGGGCCTTGTTTCGACTCAGGTCTTTCAGTGCTCTGTCAAACTCTTCACGCAGTATCTTACCTCCCATTTCGTCTTCATCTACATCCTCTTCCATTTCCATAATATTGTCCTCAAGTACATCGCCCTTGTATAAACCCTCTATATACTCCTTCCACCTTTCTGCCTTCCCTTCTTTGCTTAGAACTGGGCTGCCATCTGAGCTCTTGATATTCATACAAGTGGTTCTCTTATCTCCAAAGGTCTCTTTAATTTTCCTGTAGGCAGTATCTATCTTACCCCTAGTGAGACAAGCCTCTACATCCTTACATTTGTCCTCTAGCCAGCCCTGCTTAGCCATTTTGCACTTCCTGTCAATCTCATTTTTGAGACGTTTGTATTCCTTTTTGCCTGCTTCATTTACTACATTTTTATATTTTCTCCTTTCATCAATTAAATTCAATATTTCTTCTGTTACCCAAGGATTTCCATTAGCCCTCGTCTTTTTACCTACTTGACCCTCTGCTGCCTTCACCACTTCATCCCTCAGAGCTACCCATTCTTCTTCTACTGTATTTCTTTCCCCCATTCCTGTCAATTGTTCCCTTATGCTCTCCCTGAAACTCTCTACAACCTCTGGTTCTTTCAGTTTATCCAGGTCCCATCTTCTTAATTTCCCACCTTTTTGCAGTTTCTTCAGTTTCAATCTGCAGTTCATAACCAATAGATTGTGGTCAGAAACCACATCTGCCCCAGGAAATGTCTTACAATTTAAAACCTGGTTCCTAAATCTCTGTCTTACCATTATGTAATCTATCTGAAACCTGTCAGTATCTCCAGGCTTCTTCCATGTATACAGCCTCCTTTCATGATTCTTGAACCAAGTGTTAGCTATGATTAAGTTATGCTCTGTGCAAAATTCTACAAGGCGGCTTCCTCTTTCATTCCTTCTCCCCAATCCATATTCACCTACTATGTTTCCTTCTCTCCCTTTTCCTACTGACGAATTCCAGTCACCCAAGACTATTAAATTTTCGTCTCCCTTCACTACCTGAATAATTTCTTTTATCTCGTCATACATTTCATCTATTTCTTCATCATCTGCAGAGCTAGTTGGCATATAAACTTGTACTACTGTAGTAGGCATGGGCTTTGTGTCTATCTTGGCCACAAAAATGCGTTCACTATGCTGTTTGTAGTAGCTAACCCGCACTCCTATTTTTTTATTCATTATTAAACCTACTCCTGCATTACCCCTATTTGATTTTGTATTTATAACCCTGTAATCACCTGACCAAAAGTCTTGTTCCTCCTGCCACCGAACTTCACTAATTCCCACTATATCTAACTTTAACCTATCCATTTCCCTTTTTAAATTTTCTAACCTACCTGCCCGATTAAGGGATCTGATATTCCACGCTCCGATCCGTAGAACGCCAGTTTTCTTTCTCCTGATAACGACGTCCTCTTGAGTAGTCCCCGCCCGGAGATCCGAATGGGGGACTATTTTACCTCCGGAATATTTTACCCAAGAGGACGCCATCATCATTTAATCATACAGTAGAGCTGCATGTCCTCGGGAAAAATTACGGCTGTAGTTTCCCCTTGCTTTCAGCCGTTCGCAGTACCAGCACAGCAAGGCCGTTTTGGTTAATGTTACAAGGCCAGATCAGTCACACATCCAGACTGTTGCCCCTGCAACTACTGAAAAGGCTGCTGCCCCTCTTCAGGAACCACATGTTTGTCTGGCCTCTCAACAGATACCCCTCCGTTGTGGTTGCACCTACGGTACGGCCATCTGTATCGCTGAGGCACGCAAGCCTCCCCACCAACGGCAAGGTCCATGGTTCATGGGGGGGGGGGCAATTATACGTACATCAAATTTATGTATATGTCTAATAACTGTCACTCTACGCCTTTTTATATTCAAAATGTTGTAGGCTTATTTGCGTTTGTTATGTGATTACTGTACATGAACAGAGAAGCGTATGTTATAAAAAAAGAATTTAACTGAATGATTTTCACATATTTATTATTTTGAATGTGAATAGTATGCGTTGTTTTATTGTTTGGTTAGTGTTTATAAAGCAGATGTTACGCCATTTCGTAATAGGACAGTCAGCTAGAAACGAAGCTTTATTTTCGGATAACTTCAGCTTCACGCTATTGCTTGTCAAAAAGATTTCGACACTCTTGAAAGTGTTTCATGAAGTGTTATGTTGTGTTTCAGTACCTGTGCCAAGCCCGAATCTCGTCCGACACAGAGCGGAATGAAACATCACTGTTTCGATACAAGCACAGGTGGACTGAAACAGTCTTATTTTGAAACAACGATACAGTTTCTGTATCTGGCTCGAGATCGAATCTGGTCCGGTTATCCGAGACAGGGACGGAATGAAACACCACTGTTTCGAAACAGTGAACCACAGCCGTTCAGAAACACTGAAACAGTTCCACGTATCGATACACTGTATCGAAACATAGAAACAGTGGCCAAGTCTACTCGCCAGTACTACTACAGTGGCATTCACCTGAAGATGGCCAGAAGACTGCGCGGAAATATCGTGGCAGAACGTTACTGATATCCGGCAGTTCTCCCGTGTTTTTATGGAACAAAAACCACAATAGTCGACGAGATTCTACCCTACAATTATGAACCTAGACGGGATGATAGAATCGATTACAAACATTTCTTTCAGGTACGAAAATTTAAAACATTTCGTAATGCTAGTAAAGAAATACACGCAAGGCTTGATCAATTCCATTATGCTTAACTCCCTGAATGGCCGATTACAAACAAGCTTGAATTCATGTGCTCTTATTTGCAAAAAGAGGCGGCTTCTAGAATGCGTTCAATAGCGCAACAATGCCGATCACTGGCAGAATTTCAGCACGCCTATTTGACGGCATACTGGTATCCCACAAAGCAGTCCCGCGTAAAAACTTGCATATTAAACCCGGAACCGTTCGAAAGATCGGTATTTCCCACCCCCAACATTGCAATTTGAGGGCATGGCGTGTAGAAACCAGTATTTACACAAACCGCACAGTCAGCAGAACTTATCGGTATTTGCATAATAAAACTGTTCACTTACGTAAAACACGCCATTGTATCCAGTAGATGCAAAGGTGATATTGACGAGTCCACAGGTCTTTTGCAAGAAGTATAAGATCACGATGATGACAATCACCTCAATAGGCCGGGCTCTAACAATAACTAAAGTAGAAATAATAGGCAAATGCAAGCTTCCGTAAACCAGTACGGTAACAATGGCCACTCAAATGACCATTATAATTACGGAAACCATGCATACCAACATGACTATATGCAACACTTTGCAAAGAACCCACAGTTTCCGCAGAACAATCAGCCTATGCAGTGTCTTAACAGTAGTCATAACAACTGCAACAATTACGACCAAAAAAACCATCAGCAAACACATTATGATTAAAGCACTGTACCCAATCAACAATTCAAAGGCAACTAAGGTAATTTACAAAGGAACAGATACAATGCAAATTCCCAGAATGGACACTTTAATGGTAAGAAAATTTTTACAAGCAAGGGAAATAGTGGAAACAATTATTATAACAGTGACAGTTTCCAGGGAAACAATGCACCCCAGAACATGTATTGAAATAACGCATATCAGTATAGTTTTGACAATGGTGGTAACCATCCACCAGATAGCTACAACAATCAATGTGATTTGCCATCTAATAGTCATGGCAATGAAAATCAGGGCCGGGCAATTCCTTCTCAAGAGTACTAGTCATAATAATTCTCCTCCCAATTTTCGAAGCAGACAACCGCAACTGTCAGCTTCAGATTGGCAACCCAATGATGCAAAGCAGCAAAATCAGCGTGAATTTGTTGAAATTAGGTCACCAGATATTCGAAACAATTCCCATGAAATAGCACTGTGACTAGCAAAGCCAGTTGCACATTGCGAGAGTGGAAACGACAATGTGGTTTTACTGGAAACTCTATGTACTCACAAGAGTAAAGGCCTACATCGTATTTCACACATAAAGTCATTGATTGAATGAGCTGTGTATATTCCAGTGTATTCTTGTCTTAAGATTTATTGTCCACTCAGGGTAAGAAACTACATCACAATAAGTTTTTGAGAGACAGCGAGGCGAGAGTGAAGCATTTTATTTATTTATTTTTTTTAACTCGACACAGCTGGCCACAAGGTAGGTCAAGAGCAAAGGCATTAACGGGAGTTCGTCGCCCAGCTTAGAACGCTGTTATCTGTTCACTTTTTTGTGTGTGTACCTCCAGCAGACGGTTGTAAACACGTTACAGCCCTCGCTGCAGCGTTCTTTTTAAGAGAGAAACTGATTTACTACCTTGTGAGAGGAAGTGGTAGACGTTGTCTCCACGGAAAAAAATTCCTCTGTACTTCCACCTTTAAATGATAAGCGATACTCATTGTTGTTTCATTAGATTCATATCTAGCGCTTACTATGTGATGAAACGATTATTCACACAGATTACGACGAGACATGTTACGTACAGACACTTCCACTTGCTAAAGAACCACGTTAGTTTTCAGAACACTCCAGAACTTAATGCATAATACCACTGATCAATTGTATGAGCTGCCAATAGGATCGGATGCGGAAAGCACAACTAAAACAACAATACGACAAGACTCACGGAAAAGGATTAGTGTTAAGTAATGCAAGAGGATTCAAAGGAATTCCTCCATATTAGTACGTAAAGGAAGGTAAGATGCATTGAGGGTCCATCGTTGACGCCTCCAATACTAAATATCTTGTGAGAAGGTCTGTGGAAGACACTTAGATTATTATGTTATTAATAAATCGTCAGTGTTACGATTACTCTAGGTTAATCTGTATCTTCTCTAGTGGGGTCCTGGAGAATCCCAGGTGACATTAAAATAATACATTCTATGTGAATGGAACAACAGATGTCGCCTGTGTTTCTGGTAGTCCTCAGTGAAGTGATACCGTTTAACGCAGTGTGTTGGATGTGGTGTTTTCAGTAATATTCTGTGAGATAAAGAAAAAGAGGTCTCAGAATACCCAACCAGAGCATTAACGAAAGTTGTGTTTCATTATCTCAGTGTTGCGTGACTGAAGTCTTAGTGTACTTCAAAAAGAGCCAAATTTCAATGACAACGTCATTTTTTAGGGTTATGTGAATATGTATACATTATTTTTCAGAATGGCAGCATCGAAGTCATTAACAGATGACTAGTTGGTAAGAGTAGTCAATGATTCTGCGTTTTTGCAGTCTGATGAGGAGAACACGGAAGATGAGGATGAATTTATACTAAGTGATCATGATTCCACCTCTACACCAGAAAGTAGTTGTGAAGAATCAGATAAAGAGGCATGTATTGGGCCTTAAGCTGACAAATACATTTTTGGAAAAAAGCAGTGCTACAAGTGGTCAAAAGAAGCTGCTCCTACAACTCGTACCCGTGCTCACTATATAGTTAGTCGCTTTCCAGACGCTAGACGTGGAGCAATAATGCTTGATTTAACTGACGCATTATCTGCTTGAGAATTGTTCATCACTGAAGGTTTCTTACAACTAATACCCACTAATACAAACGTCAAGATACATGACATGTCAAACAAATACAGAGCTCCTCAACCAGCATTCATAAAGCCGCTAGATATAATAAAACTGAGAGCATTTCTAGGTCTGCTTTATTTATCTGGAGTACTGAAATTTAATCACAAAAATCTTGTAGGACTTTTCGCTAATGATAGAACTGGTCATGATGTGTTTCGAGCCACTAGATTTTTATTCACAGTGTCTTGTTTGCGTTTCGACTGTGCTACTACAAGAGATGCTAGGAAGGCTGAAGACAGACTTACAGCTGTTACAGATGTGTGGGCACTCTTTATAGGCAAATGCCAAAATTATTATACTGCAGGAACGGATGTGACAATCGATGAAATGTCAGTAACCTTTCGTTCTAGATGCTAGAGGTGTGGATGCCCTTAGTCTGCTAATAATCAATTCGCAACAATTCGTACTGACACGTCTGGAATCACGAAGCCTGTTATCTCTGCCGTGGTAGCTGTACGGTGTGTCACTGCTGCCCTTACGATGATCCCGGCGGGCGTCTGTGCTCTGTGGATCTCTAGAATTTCGTCTACATGTGTGAGAATGGTCATACGACAGCTGACACCAGCATTTTGGCACAATTGACGCAGCACGTCCAATTTGTGTGGTAATTCTCTGAAACCACCGTTCCACCACTCGGAAGGCCACAATTTGACCCCTATTAAACCCGGTCATTTGGCTAAGCACGAGAGCATCTCCACGACATGGTTACCTGGTTGCTTCACAAGTCTCCACCAGATTGAGCCTCGTGGCTGTGAACATTCCCTATTAAACAGTAGACAGATGTGGGGCTCTGGTAGCTATACCACTACGCTATCTGGTCGCTGAAGACGTTGACCATTATCAGTACATCAACTATTTCCCAGATGGCATATGCCATCATCGGATCAGAATCGACGTCGTCTTTCCAGGTGTACTATTCCTTTTCTGCCAGTATATATATCGCAATACAAACATGGTTGTAAGACAGAAACGAAAGTTTGTAGGTGTTTTGCTTTATCTAGAAGATGACATCTACTAAAATTTCGCACCAGTCGCTTAAGGGTGGCGCTAGTAGCCACTATGAGGAGGCAAATGACGTTTGCTTTAAGTTCGCGCTGTAACGGTCATGGGAGGTAGTTACCTTAGAGATTGGGTTTGGTGATTTGATGTTAGTCAAGAATTACATTAAAGAAAAAATATGAAATTATCGAGACCTCACTGACATTGATCCACTCCTTTTTTATAGGGCTATGAAAAACTGAATATTCCTTCTGCGACACTGTAGAAAGACTTGGCATGAATGTGGCCACTGTACATGACTGCTGGCGGCGGTGGTTGCGACGATGTATGGTCGCAAGAAACCGGACTCCGGACGGCCACGTGGCCCTGCGGAGAGGTAAGACCATCGTGTTCGTTGTATGGGTCTGGTGCATCATACTGCATCTGCTGCAGCAAAGTCAGCAGCGGCTGGCACCACTGAGACGCAATAAACTGTTACAAACCGGTTACTTAAAGGATAGCTCCAAGTCAGATGCTCTGTAGTGTGCTTTCCACTGGCCTCAAAGCACCGCCATGTGCAACGTCAGTGATGTCAAGCGTGAGCTCATTGAAAAGCAGGGTAGAGGTCTGTTGTTCTTCTGGTGAAAGCTGGTTCCGACTTGGTGCCAGTGATGGCTGTGAATTGGTTTTCGGGAAAGTCAGTTGAGGGCCGAAACCAATCGTCGCTGTGTTACACAGCTGGAGTTACGGTCTGGTGTGCCATTTCGTATGACAGCAGGTTAGCTCTCTTTCTTATCCGCTGCTGACTACATATTTGTACCTCAGTCTGGTCATTCGACCAACTGTGGTGCCATTCGTCAACGGCAGCCCACAGGGTGTTTTCCAACAGTATAAGGTTGTAACCCAACTTGCTCTACCGAGTGTCGACATGTTGAAATGGCCTGTTGGATCATCAGATCATCTCCGATCGATCACATATGGTCTCAATATCGTACAAGTACTCCAGCTTCACCCACTCAGAGTATTAACCGCCCCTGTATTGACAGAGCAACTGCCATAGGCATGGAACTCCACCGCACAAATCGACTTGCGGCACATGTAAAACACAATGCATGCACGTTTAGATGCTTGCAGTCAACATTCTGGTGGTCACACCGTTTATTAATGTACCGGCATATCGGATTTGCTTTGGTTTATCTTTCGCTTACATTCAACTGTGATCTTGTAATGTTAATCACTTACCTCGACAAAAGTATTCCTGAAATTTCATTAATACATATATTGCCAGCTAAGACAGTTCCTCGCACTCACGTCTGTATTTGTCTCTACGGTGAGATACTGAGTCGAAATACGTGATGGTATATATACCATTACTTAATTATTAATATTGCTATAGTAATAACATCATTATTTCAGTTACTAAGCTGAAATGTATCTTCCTAACAACTGATTGGGAAAAGTTTAGAAATACGGCTTATCATGTAAGTAGAGAGAATATGCATTAAGGAGCAATAAAATAAAAAAATAAAGATATATAAAGACCAAAAATCAACAGAATGTTTCAGTGTCGCAGAATGCCTGCCGTCTTCATTCCATAGTGCGACGCACTCACTCAATGTAGCGCATCTAAATTTGTGATAAGATCCTATGGCACCAAACCGTTGAGGTCATGCGCGCAAAAGTTCGTTTTTATCTAAATGGTTACCACTTCTGTCGTTTGTAGCACCAGACAGTTGTACACGAATAGAATCTTGCATTCAGCAACTCATTCAAGCCAGAAGGCAGCGTACGCATGTTATGATGTTATGATAGAACTTATCTGGGTGGTTTCGTAGTGGAATACAAAGATCAGAAACTAGTCGCCATTTAAATAAATACAAACCTCTGTGCAACTTGGGCGGTTTTGTAATTTTATTCCATCTCGCTTTATTGCGAGCATATTTTGGGCGGATATTTCACTATGAAATGAACGCTTTGCTAAATGTGTTTGTCGCACATCTCCAAACAGCGATTTTGTTTCGTAACAGTACACGTAACTGAAGTAAATAACAAGCAATGCTTCCCCAGTGACAAATTTACTTAGCTGAAAACGATGGAGTCTAAAAACATTCAAAAACCGGTAGAGATATCTAATAAATTTCAGAAACAAGTTCCAACTATCAGACAAGTTTCATCAAATTAGACGCTATAGCCCTTTACGCCTTTCCCTTCTATGTCTACACTGGCCACGTTAAGAAAATAAGACGAATTACGACATTACTTGGTGATTAATATTTCACTTTTACAAGGCGTAAAATAAATACTTTACTTTTAATGTTCTTGTTGTTGTTATTGTTGTTGTGGTCTTCAGTCCTGAGACTGGTTTGATGCAGCTCTCCATGCTACTCTATCCTGTGCAAGCCTCTTCATCTCCCAGTACCTACTGCAGCCTACATCCTTCTGAATCTACTTAGTGTATTCATCTCTTGGTCTCCCTCTACGATTTTTACCCTCCACGCTGCCCTCCAGTACTAAATTGGTGATCCCTTGAAGCCTCAGAACATGGCCTACCAACCGATCCCTTTTTCTAGTCGCAGGGAGGTGTGACCGTGCGGTTCTAGGCGCTTTAGTGTGGAACCTGGTGACCGCTACGGTCGCAGGTTCCAATCCTGCCTCGGGCATGGATGTGTGTGATGTCCTTAGGTTAGTTAGGTTTAAGTAGTTCTAGGGGACTGATGACCTCCGATGTTATGTCCCATAGTGCTCAGAACCATTTGAACCATTTTTTTTTCTTCTAGTCAATTTGTGCCACAAACGCCTCTTCTCCTCAGTTCTATTGAATACCTCCTTATTAGTCATGTGATCTACCCATCTAATCTTCAGCATTCCTCTGTAGCACCAAATTTCGAAAGTTTCTGTTCTCTTCTTGTCTAAACTATTTATCGTCCATGTTTCACTTCCATACATGGCTTCACTCCATACAAATACTTTCAGAAACGACTTCCTGACACTTAAATCTATACTCGATGTTAACAAATTTCTCTTCTTCAGAAACGCTTTCCTTGCTATTGCCAGTCTACATTTTATATCCTCTCTACTTCGACCATCATCAGTTATTTTGCTCCCCAAATAGCAAAACTCCTTTACTACTGTAAGTGTCTCATTTCCTAATCTAATTCCAGCAGCATCGCCCGACGTAATTCGACTACATTCCATTATCCTCATTTTGCTTTTGTTGATGTTCATCTTATACCCTCCTTTCAAGACACTGTCCATTCCGTTCAACAGCTCTTCCAAGTCCTTTTCTGTCTCTGACAGAATTACAGCGTCATCGGCGAACCACAAAGTTTTTATTTCTTCTCCAAGGATTTTAATACCTACTCCGAACTTTTGTTTTCTTTCCTTTACTGCTTGCTCAATATACAGATTGAATAGCATCGGGGAGAGGCTACAACCCTGTCTCACTCCCTTCCCAACCACTGCTTCCCTTTCATGTCCCTCGACTCTTATAACTGCCATCTGCTTTCTGTACAAATTGTAAATAGCCTTTCGCTCCTTGTATTTTACCCCTGCCACCTTCAGAATTTGAAAGTGAGTATTCCAGTCAACATTGTCAAAAGCTTTCTCTAAGTCTACAAATACTAGAAACGTAGCTTTGCCTTTCCTTAATCTTTCTTCTAAGATAAATTTAAAGTTACGCTTTTTGCGTTATTACACGATAGTAACATACAAAATTTGTGTTGCTGTATACTAAAAAAAAAAAAAAAACAAAGCAAATTGTTAGTCACTCCTGCCAGCTAAGACAGTTCCTCGAACTCACGTGTGTATTTGTCTCTACTGTGAGATACTGAGTCGAGAATACGTACTGGTTTCGAGCTATTTGCTCTGGGATGTACAGCCCGAAAAAGTTCAGTATTGCGGAAACTGGAGATTTTTTAAATACATATTCAATAATTCGTCTTATTAATATGTATACTTCTATAGAATGTTATTCCATGTATATCTTTTTGTTGTTAACAGGAAATATTTATTTACCTTTTCACATGTGACGTGAAATGAGATACCTCACCGTCTCCCTCGGAGATAAAATTTGCAGTGCATGATTAAGTTATAGCTACTACAAATAAATTTTTTCGGTTAATTCTGGTTGGCAAAGAGTGCAGCATATTTAAGAAAACCGCAACAAGCGAAGTGTATTGCTCAATACATACGTGTATTATTCCGCTGGCTCCCATACTGCGGGATGCTGGTGGGGTAATACATTGAGACATGGCTACTCAAGGTCACGGGAGTTGAGAAAACCCGCGCAGGTTTCGCATTATCGCAGCTGTGAGCGCTAGTTCTTCCAGAAGGCGCCCCACCTCGTGACTCTGGTATCCTGTCATAGGTAGTCATACGTCAGAGCGGCGGTATAAGAGGAACTTACCTGCGACCGCATCCCACAGTCTGAGCGGAGAAACACGGTTGCCATGGCGAGAAACCTGATCTTCTACTGCTGCCTCGTGGCCGTCGTTGCCGTTTCGGTGAAAGCTGAAGACAAGCTGGACAACCTGAACGTGGACGAGATACTCAACAACGACCGCCTCCTGAAATCCTACATCCAGTGCGTCCTCGATGCAGACGACGGAAAGTGCACTACAGAGGGCAAGGAGATCAAAAGTAAGTGCGGCAGCTTACTGTGCGTCTTTCGCTTCATTGTTCCACTTTTCACCATCGTCAAAGTTCGATTCCCTTTATCGTGGTAGCTACAGATGTTCGATTAGATAATACACTCGTAGAACATGGTGTAGCAAATGGCTCTGAGCAATATGGGACTTAACTTCTGAGGTCATCAGTGCCCTAGAACGCAGAACTACTGAAACCTAACTAACCTAAGGACATCACACACATCCATGCCAGAGGCAGGATTCGAACCTGCGGTCGTAGCGGTAGAGTGGTTCCAGACTGTAGCGCCTAGAACCGCTCGGCCACCCCGGCCGGCCATGGTGTAGCACTCTCATATAGAAAATGGCGAAATCATAGTGGAATTTAATAACTTCAAATACTTTACGGTTGCCTAGGAGGTTTCAACGCATAACTTCAAGAGACTTCGTTTCTTATTCCCTGTCAGGTGTTTAATCTAATAAGGTAGCATCGTGTTCCACTAAGACCAACAAACAGTGTAATATCAAAAAATCCCGTGATGTCAAGATGTCGTGTGACTTTATCCTTCTCAATTCAAACTTACACCCTTTCAGAGATCTATCATATTGGAAATTTCATGTCCTACTCAGAAATGTTCTTGCCTGTCAAGGTAACGTTTCATAAAGCTTAAGGTTCGCGTTTTCCTTTAATGTAAACAATGAATTATTGGCATTTTGCATAATCAGGTTATTTTCTACGTCCCTAGAAAATATTTTTTGTTCGACCCCCACCCCCATCTAATCCCCAACGATGTATGGTTTAGCTTCCTGTCAACCTGATACCGCTCCAATTCCCACCTCTTGTCCATCTCTTTTTGGCTTTGTCTTTACCTTTTCGCACCATGATCGCTTCTACGTAAAAGAGAACATCCTCTGCTTCTCTCTCTGAATCCAGTTTTTTTTTTTCAACAGCCTTCTTCGTATCGCCGTTTCAAGATATTTTTGCCAAAGTGAAGGTTTCATTTCACATTAGAGTACAAATGTTTCCTTTACTGCCAGATATTCTTAAACGATGACGTTACGCCCGACATCAATCCCCTACGTCTACTTTAAAAGCCCACTGCCGATGTAAATAATTTTAGCATTGCCTGTTGTTCAGTACTAAGTATTTCCTCACTTTTTTATGGTCCAACTGTTTACCCTGTACTTTTTCGTACAATACTGTTTATTTGTCTATACACTGAATCTCTTCCGTGTTTTATTGTGGTGCAGTCGGCATAATGTGGGCGTTTGAAATACAAATAAACGCCATTGGGACCTGTCAAAGAATATTATTGATTCCGAAATACAATTGTCCACGGGCACTACATATTCAACAGATCCACAGCAACATTTGACATGATATGAAGTACAAGGACTCTGTTAGTAACTACTGTTTCTACGAATTTTAAAGAGTCAAACAGAGTAATTAAAATAATCATAATAATATGCGATTCAAACACCAACACTTTATAATACACTAATAATCGTAGTGTTCATTTGATGTAGATGTAACACTGGAGAATATTAACCCTCTGTGTATACTGTTAATGATTTAAAACTACTATTACATTTGTTTGAAATAGACTAATGGAAATCTAACCCGTATCAGAACAACAAGTAGGCTTCTTCTTTCCGCTCATACGCACTCCCTAGACAGTGTAAGAGACTTGTTGCCACTGTCGATGGGCAGCCTCTAGCATCATTTCCCGGCCGTTCATTCAACGCCCCCATGCGTCAGCAGATTACACGTCTGTACGACAAAATTAGGTAGATATTAAATTTCTCAGCGGATTTGAGATAAAAGATTTTCGTCACTAGATGCTGATGAAGCCGGCGTTACTTTTCCCTGTCATTACAAGAAAAAAAAATAGTTGGCCACAAAAACTGGAATATCAGAAAGGACAGTAAACGAAATGATACAAATTGTGCGTATGCATAGTCGGAAGGAAACATGATTAAATTTGTAGGAGATATGGAGTGTACACGGTACGAAAACTACTGTACAGATCCGTCACGTTTGGCTGCATGAATGGCTCTCACACAGATAGGCATCGACTCGACTCGAAGTGAGCTTTGTCGGCTGTGGGTACGTCATTCCATGCGGCTTTAACTCTGCATCATAGTTCATCATTCTTAGTGGCTGGCGAACGATTTCGTCCCAGTATCCCGCTAGTTGTTCGCCAGATGTGGTCAGTGAATCAGATATCTGGATAAAATGCTGTCGACGGTAACAATCTGGATACGTCAGAACAACTCGGGTAAACAGCTGATTTGCTTTATTGTATTGGAAGATTAATTCATGGAGACGTCGAAGAAAATACACCTCATCCAGCCTGAACAAGCAAGAAATGTAATTACTGTCGTTCAGGTAACAAGCTACACAAACCAGAGGTAAGCATGTTGTATACCAAAGGTATCCCGTGGCATCAAACCAGTTGAAGTATGCCTTCTGCTAACGTCCTTCTTCTTCCATGTCTTGAAACATGGACACATGCATGGTGCTACTGCATGCAGATGCGGCACTAGTCTGGAATAACGATATAATTACAGTCGTGCCTCTATCTGCTGCTGCGACAGAGGAAACGGTGGTGGTGGTCCCCCTGATGAGTCCCCCCCCACCCCACTAGAGAATTTCGACAAGCAGAATTTTCTTCTACTTACAGGCGGCATAACAGGATATTCTCAGAAACAGACGACCTTCAGTTGCGATTTCTGTGTGAGAAACCTGTCGGTAGGTCCAGAATTCAGCTGACCATAGTCTTATCCACTCCAAGCAGTTGCGCTGAAATGCCAATCTCTCGTATACAGAAGTTATGATGACCCACTCCAAGCAGTTGCGCTGAAATGCCAATCTCTCGTATACAGAAGTTATGATGACTCGCTGACGGATTTTGCGTGCTGCCTTCATGGTGTTGCAATTTTAACGGTCAGCAGCGTATTCACTATGCAGGGAAATTCGTCTCTTTCCTTTTACACTGTGTCGAATAACATGACTTGTAAACCCACATGGTGTTTGTAACATATGACTTGTATATCAGCGGCTGCGTAATGTTATCTCTACCGTGGAATTCTCACCCCTACAAATGATTAAAACGACCCTTCCATTGACAGTCTTCACCTAGGGACTTCCATAAAACGTAAGACCGAGTAGTAGATTTTCATCGTTTCAGTCAAGCAAATTAAACCAATTATTCCTGTCGGGATACTACTAGTATGAAGCACAACATGGTTATCGTAAGCTGTAAATTGTATAAATATGAAGTACGCAACATCGCAATCTACTCCACATGTAATTAGAGAATGGTAGAACATGTGTTTGAGTTTCCTTAGATTTCAACCTCCGTTATTAGACGGACGGACACAAACTTTATTTACCGAAGAATTCTTACCCAACGAAAGTTGTCAAACTGCCGTATATTTTAAGATTTTATTTTATTTACAAAAGCCGGCCGAAGTGGCCGTGCGGTTAAAGGCACAGTCTGCCGCCGGCAGTGCTGCGAGGCGGTCGCGCGCCAGAGCGCACGGTGTGTTTGTGTTTACTTCGGCCGCCGTAAGTGCCGTTTTCCCTTCTAGACCACCATGGCGCACAACTATCGGAAGAAGACATTACGTTTCAACTTTTGTTCCGACTTCGCCCGACCCAAGGCCCTAGAGGTCGAACGATTTATACGCGATGAAGTTAAGATACCACCAACGGATCTCATTGGTATCCACTTGTCCATAGTTAGCAGTACCGTCTACGTCAAAATGATCAACGATGCGGCGTGCGACAAGGTGCTGCAAGAGGCAAAACGTGGACTGCGCTTCTGTCATTCCGACGGCAACGTCGGACCCGTTACCGTCGATCACGCAGGTCTCGGCACACGGACGATAAGGATCTTCGAACTGCCGTTCGAACTACCTGCAGACGTCGTCATCGAGGCGCTCCGTCCCTATGGCAACGTTCTGGAACATGTTGCCGAACGATGGGTACAATTTCAAACCTATCCCGTTTTAAACGGTGTTAGACAGGTCCGCCTCGAGTTGCAGAAACACGTGCCTTCCTATCTACGTATCGGAGGCTGCCGTGCCATTATAATGTACGACGGCCAACCTCGGACCTGTTCCGGTTGCGGGAAAGAAGGTCACCTACGGTCTGACTGCATTCAACGACGTGTCGCGCAGCTCCCGTTGTCGGAAGCGTCCGTCACACCCACGATGACCGCCCTACCGGTCACTTACGCAGCGGCTCTTGCCACGTCTACAGTTTCGTCCAGTCCGTCGCCCGGTCCTTCCGATCGGCACGTTCCACCGTCCCAGTCACCTACGGACGGTGCGGACGTCCCACCTGACAACCTTGCCGCCGAACAGGCTCCCGCACCGGAAGCTGAGGAGAACAGTACTTCTTCACAACACCTGTTTGACAATTTCATTGTCCCCACCGACGCCTTCGAACCAGGTCGACGCTCCTCCTTGCCGTCGTCCGACACTGAGGAACACGTGCGCAAACAACGCTCGCCACGTAGGCGCAAACGCCGTCGCCGTTCACCCACGGGCTCTCAAAGCGTCGCCACCCACGACGACGACGACGACACCCAGCCAGCCGACATTTGCACACAGAGGTCGGCGGACAACTTTCAAGATGAACAAGACGTTTCGCAGGACGGGACCACCATGGAGGTCGCCACGCACAATGTAACACTCGGTGCGCAGGTTGAGACGCCTGTCTCCCCGCCGACAACTACAGATCTCTCTCACCACGACGCCATTCCCATGGACATTGGACAGACCCACGGCACAGGAACATGGGCCGACGACATTGAGGAAGATACGCCCCCTCCTCCGGATGAGTTGCCTCCGCCGGACAAGGCTGCCTGTTAACATCAAAAGCGAGGCATTGCAGCTGATGGGGCGGGACTTCCTGTCGGTGCCCTCCCGTTGGTGATGGTAGATGCGCGTCCACCACCACTGAAACAAACGTACCGGTTTGCCACACTGAACATCAACATGATCGGCACTGCACCCAAGCTGCAACTCCTATATGACGTGCTTCGGGCCTCTGACGTCGACGTCGCCCTTCTTCAGGAAGTACGCGTTGCCACCCTACCACCAGTCTACGGCTACGACTCATACACTTCCACATGTGATCAATCAGGGCGTGGAGTGGCTTTCTACATACGCGAAGGAATCCCACTCAAGGACACGACAATCCTTCCCTGTGGAAGAGGCATGGCTGTTACCATCTTCGACACGCGCGTCATCAATATCTACGCTCCGTCTGGCTCCACGAACCGTCGGCAGCGGTCCACCTTCTTCGGACATGACGTGGCGCCCCTGTTTTCTGGACGCTATGATCGCCTTATCATGGGAGGCGATTTTAACTGTGTCCTCCATCCGCAGGACCAAGTGCCTGGTTATTCGCCATGCCCGGCGCTGCTCACCTTAATCGAAGATTTTCATCTAGTGGACGTTTGGAAGAAAATTCATGGCAATACCCCCGGTTTTACGCATTATACAGCACATTCTGCGAGCAGACTGGACCGGTTTTATGTCTCTGCCCACCTTGGCAATGAAGTCGCCCAAGCTGAACGTTGGCCCCTTGCATTTTCGGACCACTGCGCCGTCATTTGCTCCCTTGCTCTGCCACCTCAGTCAGTGTGGCGCGGCAGAGGTTACTGGAAGTTTAATACCTCCCTCCTTAATGATCCACACTGCCGACAATGTATTGCCACTACATGGGCGTCTTGCGAAAGACGCCTTCCACAGTACACATCCACGTTCCATTGGTGGCTCAAATGTGCCAAACCTGCGATCAGAAAGGCCTTCATACAATGTGGCAAGGAAGCAGCAGCATGGCATCGAGACACCACAAATTTTCACTACGCCGTCCTCCGTGAGCTCGATGCGCTCCCTCCATCACCTGACACCCATAGGGAACGACAACGTACTAAAGCTCGTCTCATCTCTCTTCAACGTGCACGACTGCATGGTGTCGTGGTGCGTTCCCGACGACAAGACCTCCTCCACGACGAAACCCCATCCACAATCCATGCCGCATCCGACCATGGTCGTCGACGTCGACTTTTTGTCCCCAACATCACGACCTCCGATGGTGTTCGCCACATAACACAGGCGGCAGTGGTGTCTGCCTTTGCTGAACATTATCGCCAATTTTATGATGATGAACCGATGGCGACGCCCATTCCTGATGATCTCCGTCCTTCCCCTGATCGGACCCTCACCGTAGTGGAGTCAACGTCCATGATGTCTGCAATCACCGCCGAAGAGGTGGTAGATGCGATCAACAAAGGGGCCAACAACAAATCACCCGGACCAGATGGTCTCCCAGTGGAGTTTTACCGGGCGTTCGCCACGTTAATGCTTCCTCGCTGGACGGAAATGATTCAGGAACTCTTTACTCCGTCCTTCCCCATTCCACCTGAATTCGTCACTGGCATTCTTCTACCTGTGCCTAAACCGAAGGGAGGGTCTCATGTCTCTGCATATCACCCCCTTACACTACTGAATGCAGACTATAAAATCTATGCACGGCTCTTAGCAGCGCGCTTACGCACCGTCTTACCTACGGTCCTTTCACCTGAGCAGACTGCACGTGGTTGTGGGGCCACCTTACAAACAGCCCTAGGAGAATGCCGTGACCTGATTGCACTGGCGTCGGTTTGTCGCCTTCGTGCAGCACTGGTATCCGTCGATTTCACGAGTGCCTTTGATCGCGTTCGACACCCATTCCTCCTCATGGTGGCGACACGTATGGGGTTCCCATTGCCTTTTGTCGATGCCATTCGCCGGTTACTGCTTCCCGCGGTCTCGATGGTACAGGTCAATGGGAGGCTTGTACGACCGATTCCTATACGCCGCTCTGTGCGTCAAGGATGCCCTATGTCTACTTTATTATATGCCATTGCACTTGAGCCCCTCATCACTGGACTTACCTCTAGACTGCAGGGCCTCACTTTGCGTGACTACACCTTTCGCTGTAGGGCTTATGCGGACGATCTCCTCTTTCTCACCCGCTCCTCCACGGAACTCAATGACGCCATCCAGTGGATCCACCAGTATGGACGTCTTTCTGGTAGCATTCTTAACGTCCGTAAATCGACTATGATGCACATTGGGCGCGGCCTCCCGGCTATGGTGCCGACCCCACTCCCAGTCGGTGCCACCCTTCGTTACTTGGGTATCGAATTTACGAGCTCCACACACCGCACAGTGGCCCTGGCTTATCGGCGGCTTTTGCAGTCGATTCGGCACCATGTCCGCGTTCAAGTGCACCGTAACTTAAACCAACTCCAACGTGTGTCCTATGTCAACATGTATGTCGCCCCTAAACTGGTACACGTCGCCCAGATCCTCCCAATGCCGTTACTCCTTGGCCGCCGCATCCAATCAGCCTTTGGATATTTCGTGTCAGCAGGGGCACTTTTCAAAGTCCGCTACAACACTCTAACACTGCCTCCTGCAAAAGGTGGCCTCGGACTCGTCAACGTGCGGGCACGATCTTCTGCACTCTTTGTCCACACTCTGTTGCGGCACTGGCAGGGGCCGGTCCCGTCCTTAACACGCAGTCTCTTTGATATCCTCCGACCAGCTTCTCTCGATCCACCGATCAATGTGGCACCTATTTCTCCATTACTGTACCACGTCGCCAATTGTTTCATAGAACTCAGCTACGTTCGGGCCGATCTTCTAGTCACCCGTCCTCACCGTACAAAAGATTATTACCGTTTGTTTATGCTGTCCAACCCTTGCGACCCCATGGTGCTACAGCATCCTGACATTAACTGGCGCACGGTTTGGGGGTGTGTGCATGCACCCTTTTTACCGTCGTCTGTGTCTGCACTCTGGTATGTTTTAGTCTATGGGAAATTCCCGACTAATAGCCGACTTTATCGCATAGGACTGGCCACCTCCCCACTCTGCCCTGACTGTCAGCTCGAAGACACCGACGAGCACCGTCTTACGTGCCCCCTGAAACAAAACGTATGGCTCCTCATCCAACGAATCGTGGGCTTTTACCTACGTGCCCCGCCAACGACGGTAACCCCGGATTTCCTGTTGTTGCCCCAGACATTTCACTACCCTCTTGCTAAGCACCATACCCTAATCTGGTTTCGAGAACAGACTTTAGAATACCTCTTTCAGAGTGGTCCGCATACAGTCCTTGACTTCTGGTACGGCCGAAGTGGCCGTGCGGTTAAAGGCGCTGCAGTCTGGAACCGCAAGACCGCTACGGTCGCAGGTTCGAATCCTGCCTCGGGCATGGATGTTTGTAATGTACTTAGGTTAGTTAGGTTTAACTAGTTCTAAGTTCTAGGGGACTAATGACCTTAGCAGTTGAGTCCCATAGTGCTCAGAGCCATTTGAGCCACTTCTGGTACAAAGTTGTGACCGCGCATAGCACACTCACCCGAAAACCATCTTACCGACAAACTTTTGCCGGTTTTCTCCGCAGCGTCTTCCTTGACCCCCCTCAAAGTTGGGTTGTACCATGCCTACCTGTCACATGATGCAACACCCTTATCCACGTTCTCATGCATCGACCAAAAACAAAAACAAACTTAAAAAACAATGGAAGAAGACGGAATATGTTATATTTTGTTGTATTTAATGGTTTTCATTTCAATATTTTTCTGTTTAACTAACAGTCATTTGTATATGTTGCAATGGTACCTTGAAGAACTCTTGCATAGTAAATATCTATGTACTTTTAGTTTGTTCACTAAAAATTATTAAAAAAAAAAGGCGCTGCAGTCTGGAAGCGCAAGACCACTACGGTCGCAGTTTCGAATCCTGCCTCGGGCATGGATGTTTGTGATGTCCTTAGGTTTAACTAGTTCTAAGTTCTAGGGGACTAATGACCTCAGCAATTGAGTCCCATAGTGCTCAGAGCCATTTGAACCATTTTATTTACAAAAATAGTGTAGGCAATTCATTAGCACCTTCTTCAGGCCCCTGTGCAATTAATGTATACAGAATCAGATAGACTGACACTGGAATAACTGCAGCCATGAATACCTGCGTTCCATTAATTTCTTGTGGAACTTGACAAACACTGAGCTCACATTTCTCGGGATGCGTGTGTGCACAGTTGTAAAAAAATTCGACGAATCCAAGTATCCACGGCTCCGGTTACGCGTGTATCGATATGTCTGATCGTGTATAAATGTGGTACATAAGGACCTGAAGATGGCATTAATGAGACTGGGAAACCGCCTTCCTAAATACAATAACATCTGAAAATAAGCGGCTGTTTGGCAGTATTTTACCATACGCTGTCCTGTATCAACGATGTATCAACAGGAACACAAAGCTCGCTGGCAGTGGTTTGTAGCGGGAAACAGAAAAATTATACCCTGACTGGCTCTTTCAGAAAACGTTCAGAAGGGAACCAAACGGAATTCTTCTCATTTATGGTGGTGGTGTTCTATTTTTCGGACCGGAGTGCACATATCACTCTTACGTTGTTGTATGGAGGGCAGTTGTGCTGCACCGCTCATCTGCTCACTGTGGCATCACCTGCTGTGCAGATGGCGTAAATTTTGTACATGCAATTTTTTGCCTAAACAGTGGATGCAATATGCTAGCCGCAGTCTCATAGTGCTGAAATTATCTCAGTATAAGTCACAACACGACCCAATATTTCTGTTTGTGCACTACCCAGGAAAAGAAATTCGAGTCATAAAGAAGCAATTTATGTCAGACTCCACAGACAGCTAAAGAATCATAAATCTAGTAAACAGAATGAGAGCTCTGTTACAGCGAATCGACTACACGTGCTCCTTGTGTTGAAATGAAGACTTCTCAGAATCTAACAGCCAGATTCTCCACTGTGGTTCTCGCCAGCAGAATCTCATGCTCGAGCCCCACAGGGAAATCCCAGCAGGGATGTGCTCTTTGTCACTAGAGGGAAGTCCTTGGTCACATCTCAGTCAGGTCCTTCCTGCACCCACGGCGTCGAACGTTGCACTCAAGTGACAAATACCAGTAGCCTGAACAAAAGTACTATGTTCCACTACACAGGCCATGAACCTGCAGCCAATCATCTGAAGTTCGTGCTTCTTTCTGAAGTTTGTGTGGAAGCTTCCATTTCTCCACGGCGTCGAATGTTGCACTCAAGTGACCAATACCAGTAGCCTGTACAAAAGTACTATGTTCCACTACACAGGCCATGAACTTGCAGCCAATCAGCTAAGCTCGTGCTTCTTTCTGAATTTTGTGTGGAATCTTCCATTTCCCCTCCTACATTCTTAAAACTCTGCCAAACAAAAGCATTTCTCTGCTTTTCAGCGGAACATGTCTGCTTTCAATGAGAAGATTCCACAGAGGTCAGCTAATGACCATCATTTCTGATCTTTCGCATTTCTTCGCACTAAAAGCATGTCCCTTTGCCTTTTCCGCCACCGATACTTTTTCTCCAGGTACAACTGTCCTGAAATACTTTTTGCCCCGTTCCGACGGCACTACGGCCTTCTGCTACCTTGAGCAACATACACCGCCACCGCAATGCTGTACTCCCTCTCACGGCAGTAAATGTCTGCCCCTGCAGAACATTACCACTCTCTTTCCAGCCCACCTTACCTGACAGCGGCTTCTGAAGAACGCATGCTTCACTTCGCCTTCTCTGTCTGTGTTCAGCCTTCCGTACGCTCTAGTCATGCGTTACTACGGAAATCGTTAGTACTTGGTGGTAGCCAGTATCTGCCAGTGAAATGGTTTATAATCCGTTTGTGCATTGTAAACAGTGTTTTAATATAAATATAAATGTACAAGAATATTAAATGTAAGGTGTGAATATCTTGCCATCTTACAAATTCCTTGTGTTGTTTACAGTGAGACTGTTTCACACCATTTTCTGTCACATTGCTACAGGCAGAGTGCCAAAACTGGTGTCGACGGGATGCAGCGACTGCACGCCTAGCCAGCTGGAGAGAGCTGTCAAGATCCTGAAGCACATCACAGAGAGGCACCCTGCAGAGTGGACCAAGCTGAAGGCCAAGTACGACCCCACGGGCGAGTACACCAAGAAGTATGCCGAGGCCTGGAAGGAGCGGGGCGTCAATTTCTGATCGCCGCACCAGAACGACTCAGCTCTCAGCTGTTACCCAGAATTCAACAGTAAATCCTGTCTCTTTCCAGGAACTTTCCCACTACCGTAAAGTCATGTGATAACTTCGTCCAATTTTATCATTGAACGGAATTTCTAAAGCTACACTTGTTCACAATATTCCAAACATTATCATATGAAATAAAAATTAATCGTTAAATTTGTGTTTCATATTCTGGTAGGTTGCTTGACAATTTCCTGCGTCAGAGTATGAACCCCTGTCGAAGTCCCACTTTTCTCTAACTATGTTTGAACCATCACGTGTGACAGTTTATCGAAACTTGTGGGTAATGACCCACGAAGGCAAGAATGAAATTTTATGAGGGGTAAAAACGAAAGGGTTCAACTGTCTTTCCGCTGTGAGACTAAATTACTTTTAAAATATCGTTACTATTATAACTGTTTCTTAACATTGTAATAATGATCGTGTAAGTTACCAATAATTTAAGTTTTTCCTTCAAATACCAGTATCAACATGTGACACTTGTGGTAGATATTACAGCTACGCATACACTTTGTACTTTGCAATACGCATCTATGACAGTAAAATTGAGACATACACATCTCACACATTTAAATATCTGATAAAAATGCGTCTCTGAGTGGTTGGCAGTTATCCCGAAGGATGACGAATTGCTTCATTATTTACTTCACGACAGATAAAGGGACTAATTGACAATAAGATACAAATATAACGTTTACAGGGCGATTCCGTCTGGAAACCCACGAAGCGGCTTAGATGATGCTGAGGCAAGTAATATAATATAACACACAAGGGTCACAAATGTCAGGAAATACCCCAAAAACAATATGAGAAATGTTGAACATATGACGTCACCAGATGCCGTATCTTGCCGCACTTGCAGTGATTGCGCTTGGGAGTGAAGGGTATAAGATTTTCGCTTCATGACTTTTACTGACTGATTTATGCATTACTGAGGCTGTTAGAAATAAGCAGTGGCAGTTGTTTCACTGCCTCGTTAGTGCATGATTTAGTAACACACCTACAAAAACTAAATATCAATTTTCTTTTGTCATTTTAAACATACGTATAAATGTTCAAAGAAAATTCCTTTAATTCTAAAGTTTAGCTAGGTTGTAATGTTGATGATGACTGTGGGGGTGGTGCAGAGAGGGTGTGGGGGTTACCAGCTAATATCTCATTGCACTCGAAGGTAATGGTGTCAGAAAGGTTGTGACCCACTGATATAATATCCAATCAAAAGAAAGGAAAAGAAAAAATAAAGAAAATAACTGGTTCGTGATGCACAACATCCTAACAATAATTGTAATACCAACTGGGCATTTCTAAATCTCCGTTAAAAAATAGTTTGGTGAAGTACACGTTAGGGAGTAAATAATACCTAACGGAGTACAGCAGTCGTCGGCGAACCGTATATATGCTTGAGGGAAAACTTGTGTAATAATTGCTCAACCTTTCTGCGTCTATTGGATGAGAGAGTTACCATAATTGCAGTTACCATACTTTCTACTAAGAAAGTAAGTTGTTGATACTGTTCAGTGTTTAGGTACACTCGAAACTTACACTGTGGAAGTCTCGTCCTACATATTTTGTCTCTTCTGACACCGCTAAACTGCATGTCGTTGCATTACTGCGACTGCCGTTAGCACTAAAAACCGTTACCATTCCAGTCAGTTCCTTACAATCAATGTCAATCAAGTTGCAAGTAAGTGAGTTAGTATTACTTTTTACTCTGCTGGCGCCGGAGAGAAGCAAACTCCATGTAATCCTCTTTTTTTCTTTGTCCCAAAATGTAGATTTGTCGATACGGATTTCTGTTCCATCGTTTTATGATGACAATAAGACACATTAGACGTGAGGAGTTTGATTCCAGTTAGTACTACAACTATATTTGAGAAGATGTACAACGTTATGGAATATGTAACTAATCAATTCTAGCATTCACTTATACACTGATTACATCCTCCTGACGTCACAAGGAGTCCAAGTCGCAAGACGAAATGTCATCTGCGTTAGCCATTTACCCTTTAATCGTGAACAGCGAGTTCTGCTGCAGATGATCAGTCCTGAGGCCGGCGAGTGCAGCGGACCACCGGCGGCTAATCGATATATCACTCAACTTCCCCATATAACGGTATACAGATGGCTCTGTGTATCTAGATGAACAACTTTAGTCGAGGAAGTATTGCTAATCCTACTTTCAAAACATAGGAAACCTATAAAACCAGATTATTCCTCTTTTAGTTCAAATGGTTCAAATGGCTCTGAGCACTATGCGACTTAACTTCTGAGGTCATCAGTCGCCTAGAACTTAGAACTGATTAAACCTAACTAACCTAAGGACATCACACACATCCATGCCCGAGGCAGGATTCGAACCTGCGACCGTTGCGGTCGCTCGACTCCAGACTGTAGCGCCTAGAACCGAACGGCCACTCCAGCCGGCCCTCATTTAGTGTACCGATACACAAACCGGTACTTTACGAAAAATGAAGGTGACTCAGAGACTGAATCTCATGAATTAGGATAGTCGCAGTAAGTGTTATCGGTGTTTCGGGACCTTGGATGACTTGATGCCTAGTTTCTCCACAACTTTGTACGGTTTTTACCATAGTAGTTATAAAATGACTCTGAAAGGAGGATGCGACGGTCGGCTCTAATCACAGAAGATCTACTATCTGGGACCACTGCGAAGTGAACGAGTGGAACATAATTAGTGTCAGGTCTCAGCATCTTCTCAGTTTTCTTATCTCACATGCCTTCCTCTCAGTAAAAGTGCAAGGAGAACAGGTAAGAACGACAAAACTCGAAGATTATGTTTACCTTGTGGCAGTAAGGGAGACACAAGACGTCTGTTGAATGAGATTGACTGAAAACTAAGTTATATTTAACAACAAACAAAGTTAAGTTACACGTAATTTAGTATAACATTACAAGATCAATGTTAGGGAAGACACGGCACTAGATGATGCAAAAGTGTTGTGCAGTATGAATAGCAAGATCACTCAATACGGTCGACGGGAGGAAGCGGAAAATTGCTTACGACTGACATATTCAAACAACACTTTTGCATCACATCGAGCTATACTGGTGTGAAATATTAAAAGACCCTAAAGAAGATGGACATATAGACTTGAAACATAGGCCGTGTGAAAAATTTCCTTCTTTGTTGACAACCGGAAGCTGCAGTATAATGGGATACTTGGGAATAGTGAGCTTGTCAATATATACAGGATGGTCCATTGAACGCGACAGGGCCAAATACCTCACGAAATATGCGTCAAACGAAAAAACTACAAAGAACGAAACTTGTCTAGCTTGAAGAGGGAAACCAGATGGCGCTATGGTTGGCCCGCTAGATGGCGCTCCCATAGGTCAAACGCATATCAACGGCGTTTTTTTTTTAAATAGCAACCCCCATTTTTATTACATATTCGTCTAGTATGTAAAGAAACATGAATATTTTAGTTGGACCACTTTTTTCGCTTTGTGATAGATGGCACTGTAGTAGTCACGAACATATGGCTCACAATTTTAGACGAACAGTTGGTAACAGGTAGGTTTTTTAAATAAAAATAGAGAACGTAGGTACGTTTGAACACTTTATTTCGGTTGTTCCAATGTGATACATGTACCTTTGTGAACTTATCACTCCAGAGAACGCATGCTGTTACAGTGTGATTACCTGTAAATACCACATTAATACAATAAATGCTCAAAATGATGTCCGTGAACCTCAATGCATTTGGCAATACGTGTAACAACATTCCTCTCAACAGCGAGTAGTTCGCCTTCCGTAATGTTCGCACGTGCATTGACAATACGCTGACGCAAGTTGTCAGGCGTTGTCGGTGGATCACGATAGCAAATATCCTTCAAGTTTCCCCACAGAAAGAAATCCGGTGACGTCAGATCCGGTGAACGTGCGGGCCATGGTACGGTGCTTCGACAACCAATCCACTTGTCATGAAATATGCTATTCAACACCGCTTCAAGCGCACGCGAGCTATGTGCCCGACATCCATCATATTGGAAGTACATCACCATTTTGTCATGCAGTGAAACATCTTATAGTAACATCGGTAGAACATTACGTGGGAATTCAGCATACATTGCCCCATTTAGATTGCCATCGATAAAATGGGGGCCAATTATCCTTCCTCCCATAATGCCGCACCATACATTAAGCCGCCAAGTTCGCTGATGTTCCACTTGTCGCAGCCATTGTGGATTTTCCGTTGCCCAATAGTGCATATTAAGCCGGTTTACGTTGCCGCTTTTGGTGAATGACGCTTCATCGCTAAAAATCTGTCATCGTCCCGTAATTTCTCTTGTGCCCAGTGGCAGAAGTGTACACGACGTTCAAAGTCGGCGCCATGCAATTACTGGTGCACAGAAATAGTACGGGTGCAATCGATGTTGATGTAGCATTCTCAACACCGACGTTTTTGAGATTCCCGATTCTCGCGCAGTTTGTCTGCTACTGATGTGCCCATTAGCCGCGACAGCAGCTGCAAAACCTACTTGGGCGTCATCATTTGTTGCGGGTCGTGGTTGACGTTTCACATGTGGCTGAACACTTTCTGTTTCCTTAAATAACGTAACTATCCGGCGAATGGTCCGGACACTTGGATGATGTCGCCCAGGATACCGAGCAGCATACATAGCACACGCCCGTTGGGCATTTTGATCACAATAGCCATACATCAACACGATATCGACCTTTTCCGCAATTGGCAAACGGTCCATTTTAACACGAGTAATGTATCACGAAGCAAATGCCGTCTGCACTGGCGCAATGTTACGTGATGCCGGGTACTTATGTGTTTGTGACTATTACAGCGCCATCTATCACAAAGCGAAAAAAGTAGTCCAACTAAAACATTCATATTTCTTTACGTACTACACGAATATGTAATAAAAATGGGGATTCCTATTTTAAAAAACCCAGTTTATATCCGTTTGACCTATGGCAGCGCCATCTAGCCGGCCACCCATAGCGCCATCTGGTTTCCCCCTTCAAGCTAGACAAGTTTCGATCTTAGACGTTTTTTTGTTTGACGCTTATTTCGTGAGATATTTTGGCCCAGTCACTAACAATGGACCACCCTGTATATCGGTCGAGAGATGGAGATCACCTGGAAGACAAAGGCAAGGAAATTCAAAAGAGACTACCGAGCGCATTTCGTGTAATACATGTGGGGACGGAAAGTTTAACATGAAACAGAATAAATGTAATATGGTATCACAGTAGTTGCGTAGAAGATGAGCGGCATAAAAGTTGTTTATGTGAAATATCGACAGACGAGATTTGTTCCCGAGATTTCTGAGATCTCTGCATAGGATAATACACATTAAGGACAGATAGACGGTCAGCGTCGGTCGGAATGTCATCTGTCAATTTTATTGTCTTGCACATCTAGGTTTCAACTGACAGTGCAGGGGTCGCCAGCCCGTTACAAGTAGTCACGTAGCCTGAATGTAATTATACATGTACATTCCAGTGTAACTGAGCCATGTACAATCATTAGTCCAACTAGTGCTCGTACATGCCTCAGTTTGGGATGTGTGTCATTATCATTTTGCACATGTCATCAACATACAAATGTAGGTCCAATATGGTAGGTGTTCTACAGTAATGATGGTTCTTTTCTTCAATTGAATTACATGATCCTACTATGGGCTAAGCAATGATCGTAAGGAGAACGTAGATGTCCGAAGTAATATTACTTTGCAAGTAAATTCTGAAGGGCACTTGGGGGTTCTTTAGCCACGTACTCTGTTCGGTGTACAGATTCAACGACTTCTAGCGGCAGTAGCCTTCGCTGCAATTCCTATGGGATTCTGTACAGAATTTGTGTCAAAGGTACCTGTCAGTTAACATGACAGACTGTAGATCCCATAGAATTAAAAACCATACCAAGCAGTTGAAAGTGGCACAAATATCCCGTCAGATCCTCATAAGAATTCAGTGGGGCAAAAATTGACAGTTCTTTGACTATCCTACTGTCACTGTCCACAACGCAGAAAGTTTTCTCGTGAGTTACAATACAAAGCAGTAAGACAACAAGGGAGTGCAACATCTTGTGGGACAATGTAATAGAATGATCATGTAGACTCAGGTGTGGGTAAAGGAGGTGACAGACTTCGGTTCATTGCTTGGAAACTATGAAATTGTAAACAATTTACAAAGGAAAGTGCTCACCAAAGCCTCGTCTGACTTATTGTGGAATATTTCTAAAGTGTATGGGAACCACGAAAAGTAATACTGACGATGATTATCGAACAAATAGTCATTTTTTTTCTCAGACTGTTTCCAGGCACATAAAATGTAAGAAATAAAAAAACATGAAATACGAGTACCACGGTAGGGACAGAGCGGTAACATGCTCTGATACCATTCCAGAACATAGTTACACCAATACAAATTTTAAATATGTATATACATATGTACGTGAGTACGTTCCACATCAAATCCTAAACATTTTAGGGTACATATACCGTTTATAATTTGGTGCAAGAACCAGCCACCTATCAGTTTGATGGACCAGGCAGTGAAAAAGCAGTGTAGCCCACGAAGAGGGGCTCCTTTTACTTTAGTCATCCAGTATCTGCGAGTGAGAGCACTCAGAGAATTGCAACATACTGGACACGTAATTTAAAAGCTTTACGAACCTTTTTGTCGCTGACGACCTTCACAAAATTATAAAGGAAGCAAGTTTATCGTTTACCACCTATTCTCTTTTAGGGGATAAAACTGCCACATGAAGCATGACCTTTTAATTTATCACCTCTTTAATACTAACTACACTATCATCAAAAGTATCCGGATACCTGGCTGAAAATGACTTAAAAGTTCGCGGCGCACTCCATCGGTAATACTGGAATTCAGTATGGTGTTGACCCACCCTTAGCCTTGATGACAGCTTTCACTCTCCCAGGCATACGTTCACTCAGGTGCTGCAAAGTTTCTTGGGGAATGGCAGCCCATTCTTCATGAAGTTCTACACTGAGGAGAGGTGTCGATGTCGGCCGGCGAGGGCTGGCACGAAGTCGGCGTTCCAAAACATCCTAGAGGTGTTCTATAGAATTCAGATCACTACTCTGTGCGGGCCAGTCCATTACTAGGATGTTATTGTAGTGTAACCACTCCGCCACAGGTCGTGCACTATGAACAGGTGCTCGATCGTGTTGAAAGATGCAGTCGCCATCCCCGAATTGCTCTTCAACAGTGGCAAGCAAGAAGGTGCTCATAACATCAATTTAGGCCTGCCTGTGCTGTGAGAGTGAAACGTAAAACAACAAGGGGTGCAAGCCCCCTCCGTGAGAAACACGACCACATTACAACACCACCGCCTCCGAATTTTACTGTTGGCACTACATACGCTGGAGGATAACGTTCGCCGGGAATCCGCCATACCCACACCCTGCCTCGGATCACTACGTTGTGAACTGTGATTCCTCATTCCACAAACGTTTCTTCAGGTTCAGTCGTCCAACGTTTACGCTCCTTGCACCAAACGAGGCGTCGTTTGCCATTTACCGGCGTGATGTGGCTTATGAGCAGCCGCTCGAACCTGAAATCCAAGTTTTCTCACCTCCCGCCTAACTGGTATAGTACTTGCAGTGGATCCTGATGTAGTTTTCAATTCCTGTGTGATGGTCTGGATAGATGTCTCCCTATTACACATTACATTACAACCGTCTCCAACTGTCGGCCGTCTCTGTCAGTCAATAGACGAGGTCGGCCTGTACGCTTTTGTGCTGTACGTGTACCTTCACGTTACCACTTCACTTTCAGATCGGTAACAGTGGACCTAGGGATGTTTAGGAGTGTGGAAATCTCGTGTACAGATGTATGACACAAGTGTCATCCAATAAACTGGCAACGTTCGAAGTCCGTGAGTTCCGTGGAACGCCCCATTCTCTGCTGTCTCACGATGTCTAATGACTACTGAGTTCGCTGATATAGCGTACCTGGCAGTAGGTGACAGAACAATGCACGTAATATGAAAAAGTATGTTTTTGGGTGTGTCCGGATATTTTTTATCACATAGTGTATATTCGTGAAACCTTTCGCAGACAGTATTCATATACGCCACTGAATATACCAGAACAATATGTTATTATACGATGTTTAATTCACTAGATAAGACGTCATCAAGACTTCGATGCCTGGAAAGCTACCGCATCATGCAAGTTTTATTACTTCGTTGTTACTAACACTATTCGCAACACATTTCGCCGACAGTATCCACATAAACCCGCTGATTGTATCTATAAAAATACGTCATTTTACGACAAATAGTTCAGGAGATACGACGTCGAATACTTAGATGAAAGATAAACAATGCCTCATCAGACATGACGTTTTAATTTAGTACTTCTTTGCCACTAACACTACTGGCAACGAATTTCGCCGACAACATCCACATATGCCGCTCAGGGTATCTGGAGAAATGTCATTGTACTACACACAGTTCAGGAGATATGACATCATACACAAGTGATTGCCCCTGTATTGGGACTGTGTAGTGGTAGAAGCAATTGAAATCCGGCTACCTGATGATATTAGAAACAGACATAAGGGGCAAACTTCACGTAAGAGTTCGAATCCTGTTTTGTTTGACATTAAAAAGCAACGATCTTTGTTTAGGTCATAATTAGATTTCAAAGTGTTTGATATCGATTAATCGTTTCTGCAAGTATTCACCACCGGTTCCCTGTTGTCGTTTGCGTTAGAGGGCAGTTACGTTCGCGAACATGCGGTGGACCTATAGGCGGTGTATAGAGCCGCCGCTGCGGTTTGATTTCAGTTCCGGCATCTACGGCTTACTCACCTGGACATGGTGGCCAGGTGGATATCCCAAGTATTGTGTCAAGATGACGTTATTTTCCAGCTGGAGACCTTGTACGAATATCATCAATCACTACGCCGGGTATGCTTACGGAGCAACATTAAGTCTACGGGAAGGAACTTTCTGTGGAAGATTTATAAACTTCGTAAGAAGAAGGGGAAGTTTGTGAGCGTCCTCGCTTTTCTGCTGAGATTCCGGAATGAAGATGTGATACCTATATTTGCTAGAATATTTATTACATTGGGGCAATAATGGAGAACAACGTTATGAAGCGTGCTGGTTTTGCCTTAGTAAGGGATCAAATTCGATTTACTCGCTGACAATTTGATTTAATACGCAAGGATTTCTTTTACTTGAGTCTGAAGTTATCAGCGCAGCTGTCTGCTCCTTCCTGGGAATATTCTGACAGCTCGTCTTGGGTAGTATCAGACTGGGTCCATGCAAACGCCGTCACTAGGCTCTCTTCGAACTTTCAATGGCTTTCCTCTCAGTTTACAATAACGGACGATGACTCGCGTCGACATGCCGTGATTAATCTCACATCCAAACAACTGGACGATGCTGTGCTGGCAGTATTGGAAAAGAGGTTAAATTTTGCACCTGCGCCCATAAATGTTCCCATTACTGAATGCATCACCGTGGTTGAGCAACCGGTGTCCAGGTTTACCGAGGATTTAGCTGATGAAATTAGGCAAGACGTCTCGCATACGTTGTGTCGGGTGCCATCCCGTAAAGTGATGATAATCTCCTCGCTTGAAAGAGCCGCGATCCGGTCCATCAGAGAAGACCAGACCAGTGTTCGGTAATTCTACCAGTTGACAATATGGAAATAAGATGTTCGCATTTTCCGACTTGGGGGATATTGTCAATCCCCATGTCGACGTATTTTTCATTTAATGACAAATACATTGAACAAACTGGCTGAGCCGCTATGGTGTGTCCATTACCCGCCATAGTCGCCTGTTTGTTATATATAATTCTGAGGACACGATAATGAAGTCGGAGTTCTTGAAACCAACTTGTTATTGGAGATATGTTGACGATACGTTTGTGGTATGGTCACAGGGGAGGGTTGCTCTGGATCGTTTCCTAGATCATTTTAATTCTCTGTATACCAATATTATTCTCACGTCAGAAGTTGAAAAGGATAGTAAACTCCCCATTTTAGATGCCTTGGACTACAGGAGGGATGATGAAACATTAAGATACACTGTTTATCGTAAGCCCACGCCTAGGGGCCTTTATCTTCATGCATCAAGTTGTCATCCATCGTACCAACGTAAAGAGGTCCTACGCGTAGAGGCAAAGTTGGATAAATGGGCTCCTGCTGGTATTATGGGCCCCCTACATATTTGGAGGTACAGGCCATGAATTCTAGCGGAGAGCACATGAACTACTAAAACTAGTTGCCAAACTTCACTGTACAGTGCGCAGACGTAGTAGCTGTCTTGGTTTGTGAGTAGTTGCGCTGTGAATTTTTTCGCTGTCATCAAAAGTTCGAAAGGTTAGTGTTTACTTGAATAAAACTCAAATTTCTAACATGTTATTAGTAGAACTAAGGTAAGGTACGTACGTGGCTTGCTGTTGGGATACCGTTTTACGTTAATTAACGTCGGTTGCGAACCAGACTAACCGTAGGCAAGATCGTTTTTCCCAAGATGGCGAGGGTGGATATTTGGGCCCCTTTTGCTGCTGGTATTATGGGCCCCGTAAAATCATCAGATATTGCTCCTCTTTATGTTTCAGATGCCTCGAACACATCTTGTACCCCCAAGAAAATCGAAACGGTAATCGTGGGACAAAGCAAATATGGCAAATGCTATTGTAGCTGTTAAAGAGAAAAAAATGGGGTTGAAAAAAGCGGTTAAAGTGTACTCTGTCCCTCGTTCTACGCTCCAAAGGCTTTCCACCGGTTTTACCACAGGGACTTGAGGACGAACTGGTTAAATGTCTTCTCATTATGGAATCCAAACTCTACGGCCTTACCGGAAATGACGTCAGGCGCATGGCCTACCAGATTTGCACAAGAAATAAAAAGTTGGTGTTTCTGTCCCTGATGTTGACGACGCTGTATGTCTATTTTGTGAAGGGATTTTTTCAAAGGACACAGAAGGTGAACTTTGGGTCCAGTGTATAGCCTGTGAGATGTGGGCTCAAAACGAATGCGCTGGATGCGAAAAAGATGCTTATGTGTGTGACTATTGTAAATAGGCTAGGCGTAGGCTGTGAAAATCATCCCACCAGTAGACTAATTAACAATGTTCAGAGTGAATCTTTCTTTCATTATACAGAAAAATAAAATTATATTTATCAAATTTTTGTTTCTTTTTATTTCAAACTACCTTGGGGCCCATATTACCAGCACAAATTCTTGACGCAACAAAATGCAGAGTATCAAGAAAAAAATAAAATTTAGTTTTAAATATTAAAAAGTTGGACCAAAACATGTCGTAACTATTGAAGGACATACTAGAGAAATGTTTTATGTTAATTTCAAGTGATTATACTAAAAATAAAAGGTGTTATATAAAAGAAACAGAGTGGGGGCCCATTTATCCACCTTTACCTCTACTGGTAAAAAGAGCTTATGCCATCCCAGATGCAGATAATTTGACACAAGAACTGGCTGTACTGACAGTCAGATCCATTATTCTCTAGAGTATTCACCTTTGCGGGGACCAACAGAAGATACAGGCAAATAGGTGGCGCTCCTACCTTTCGCGAGAAGCATAACTCCAAAAATAGGAATAACTCTAAAGAGATTTGATATTAAAAGTGTATTCCGTCTGTCAGCAAAGATTAGAGCGCTGCTTGGTTCAGTGAAGGATGATTTGGGTTTCAAGCAGTCCGGTCTCTACTAAATTCCCTGGCATAGCTGGAGAGCCTATATTGGACAGACGATTCGTAAGGTCCAGAAACAATGCGTGGAGCACCATCGCCACACGCGTTTGTTGTAGCCAGAAAAATCTGCAGTTGCGGAATATTGTCTTACTGAAGGAGATAAAATATTGTATGATGAGACACAACTGGTTCTCCCCGTGCGGCGTTATTGAGACTGTGTAGTGAAAGAAGCTATTAAAATCCTACTATCTGGTAAAATTATAGAGATAAGCGGTATCCTTGAAGTAAGAGTTCGTACATTGTTTTGTTTGACATTAAAAAGCGCCGGTCTTTCTTTCGGTCATCAAAAGGCGTCAACAGCGTTTGATAACGATTTATCGCTTCCGCAAGTTTTCACCACCAGTGCGCTCTTGTGCTTTGTGCTAGAGGGCCGCTACGTTCGCGCATACGCGGTGGACCTACAGGCGGTGTTTACAGGAGCGGCCGGTGAAGTTTGATTTCAGTTCCAGTAAGTCAGTGCGACGGCTTACTCACCTGAAGATGCTGCCGAAATATTTTGTCAAGATGACGCTATGTTCCGGCTGGAGACCGGATATGAATACCATCTGTTACTGTTTCTCTTACAATACGACGATACCGGGGGGCGTCTGTGCTGTGTTGGCGTCCAGACCTCGTCTCTGGGTGTGCTACAGAAGATTGTAGATTGTGAGGTGGACTGATAGAGTAAGGCTTAAGACGATTTCTTTAGAATCGTCGAAGAAAGAAGCTCATGAAAAACCATGATAAGAAAAACGGACAGGATGATAGGACATAGGCAATAGGTACTAACGTCCATGGTACTGGAGGAAATTGTGGAGGGTAAAAACTGTTAGGAGAAGACGGAGACTGGAATACGTCCAACAAAAGGATGTCTTCCAACGTGGACGAATATTTTATTAGAGATGCTATGCGTCTGGAAAATAATCATTGTTACTAAGATCATCATCTGTTCTGTTATCAAATGATTTTCTAGTTTTTCGGCATATTAAGTAAATATCCTTGCAGTAATTAATGGTGACGCGCTATTTTATTGTGTTTTGGTGCATTGAGTGTACCATACCGATTTATACTTTCAGATGTCTAGCTGACACCCTAATATCGAAAAACACGAGCGTACTAAAAACTTCTGTATATGGGACAGACTGAAGTAGTATACATTGAAGAGGTAATCAGTGCTAAATGTTCAAGTGTGTGTGAAATCTTATGGGACTTAACTGCTAAGGCCATCAGTCCCTAAGCTAACACACTATTTAACCTAAATTATCTTAAGGACAAACACACACACCCATGCCCGAGGCAGGACTCGAACCTCCGCCGGGACCAGCCACACAGTCCATGACTGCAGCGCCCTAGACCGCTCGGCTAATCCCGCGCGGTGGTTATCAGTTAAAATGGATATAAAAAAAAACATCAAATTAAGAGAATTCTGCAACCAAAACCACCGAACCAAACAAAGAAAGTGTAAGGAGAAAGAGATGTTAAGGCTACGGCCTTTCTGCCGTGTATGGGTAACATATCATCAAAATTGCCAGAATAATGAATAAGTATAAGTGGTTGTGCCCGTCTTTCCATCACCCAACACGGCTGATCTTGTGGGATTTCTGAACGGTGACCTGGATTTACGAAAGGCAGAGGTATATGAAATTCCTTGCCCCTGTGGTATAATGTACACGGGACAAACAATATGCACTGTCCAAGGACAACATCGAACGTCAGGGACGAACCTGTTTTCTACAGCCAAACCGATCTATTGCATTTCCATTGGCCATTTCATGATCCACGAGGAACTCAAGTTACTGCCGATAGCCTCATCCTGCTAAAATTTGTCGTGAAGGAAGATGTGGAAATACAAATACCAGACAACATGGTCAACCAAGACGACAAATCATGGAAACCACTTGTTTCACGTCTGTGCTGTCAGAGGCATTATTTTTCTTTTACGGCTTGGGAACACAACACACGTCATTCATTTTAATAATCAATCGTATCATTCATAAGGACTGCGAATTTGCTGAATCTGTGAATTCTTCGTTCATTCTTAGACGTTTCAAGTTTTATGTGTGATTCACGCTCATGTTGCCAACTGTGATATCTCTGACGCACGTGCATTTTTTCTACAGTATTGTATCTAGTGGCTTAAATACCACCAGCGACTCACCTTGAAGTTGACTGTAAGGTCACCAGACAAAAAAGAGAGGGAGGAAATGGTACTGTTCCGGGTTCATCACCAAAAGGTGTTGAAATTGACTATTTTAGTATTTTCATTCATTTAGCAAAGAGTTACAGTCGTTGCAGAAATTAAATTAAAAATCTGTACTACGTAAGTATCAAATCTTCAGGGATTCGTTTCAGCAAGTCACATGGAGGTGGCAGTTGCTATAATTTAGAAGGCATTTGGGAACAATTAATCATCATCTTGTGAGAACTTAGAAGGAGTAACGTTTCATCAAACTACCAAATGGAGAAAGCTGTCAGATAGAGACAGATTGATAGAAATTAGTGTGGCTTCACTGATCCAGTTTCCATCATACACTCCTGGAAATGGAAAAAAGAACACATTGACACCGGTGTGTCAGACCCACCATACTTGCTCCGGACACTGCGAGAGGGCTGTACAAGCAATGATCACACGCACGGCACAGCGGACACACCAGGAACCGCGGTGTTGGCCGTCGAATGGCGCTAGCTGCGCAGCATTTGTGCACCGCCGCCGTCAGTGTCAGCCAGTTTGCCGTGGCATACGGAGCTCCATCGCAGTCTTTAACACTGGTAGCATGCCGCGACAGCGTGGACGTGAACCGTATGTGCAGTTGACGGACTTTGAGCGAGGGCGTATAGTGGGCATGCGGGAGGCCGGGTGGACGTACCGCCGAATTGCTCAACTTGTGGGGCGTGAGTTCTCCACAGTACATCGATGTTGTCGCCAGTGGTCGGCGGAAGGTGCACGTGCCCGTCGACCTGGGACCGGACCGCAGCGACGCACGGATGCACGCCAAGACCGTAGGATCCTACGCAGTGCCGTAGGGGACCGCACCGCCGCTTCCCAGCAAATTAGGGACACTGTTGCTCCTGGGGTATCGGCGAGGACCATTCGCAACCGTCTCCATGAAGCTGGGCTACGGTCCCGCACACCGTTAGGCCGTCTTCCGCTCACGCCCCAACATCGTGCAGCCCGCCTCCAGTGTTGTCGCGACAGGCGTGAATGGAGGGACGAATGGAGACGTGTCGTCTTCAGCGATGAGAGTCGCTTCTGCCTTGGTGCCAATGATGGTCGTATGCGTGTTTGGCGCCGTGCAGGTGTGCGCCACAATCAGGACTGCATACGACCGAGGCACACAGGGCCAACACCCGGCATCATGGTGTGGGGAGCGATCTCCTACACTGGCCGTACACCACTGGTGATCGTCGAGGGGACACTCAATAGTGCACGGTACATACAAACCGTCATCGAACCCATCGTACTACCATTCCTAGACCGGCAAGGGAACTTGCTGTTCCAACAGGACAATGCACGTCCGCATGTATCCCGTGCCACCCAACGTGCTCTAGAAGGTGTAAGTCAACTACCCTGGCCAGCAAGATCTCCGGATCTGTCCCCCATTGAGCAGGTTTGGGACTGGATGAAGCGTCGTCTCACGCGGTCTGCACGTCCAGCACGAACGCTGGTCCAACTGAGGCGCCAGGTGGAAATGGCATGGCAAGCCGTTCCACAGGACTACATCCAGCATCTCTACGATCGTCACCATGGGAGAATAGCAGCCTGCATTGCTGCGAAAGGTGGATATACACTGTACTAGTGCCGACATTGTGCATGCTCTGTTGCCTGTGTCTATGTGCCTGTGGTTCTGTCAGTGTGATCATGTGATGTATCTGACCCCAGGAATGTGTCAATAAAGTTTCCCCTTCCTGGGACAATGAATTCAAGGTGTTCTTATTTCAATTTCCAGGAGTGTATTATTGTATCATCCTTGCATGCCCATCAGATTGTGAAATCTAAAATACGAGAGATGCGACACGTGCATAAATTTTAGCTGGCCAATTCTTCTATGGCCGCCGCCTCCTTTGCAAAATAGTACGCGTCGCTGCCTTCTGTACATAAGGTCACAGGTGATATCTCTTCCGACTTACTTCCGAGAGAGAGAGGCTGGAACGGGATGTACTTAGCCTCGCGAGGTCAAATGACAAGATGATCGAATAAAGAAGCACCAGCATCGCCAGGATTCATCTAGTGGCAATGACAGCAGGAGGGACTGTCCACATACTGATCGCAGACCATAAAACGCTCCTCACACCGATTAAGACCTAATCTGTTAGTGGTGTTTCCGTTAATGCTTCTGTGGCACTCGTACGTCAGTCTACTCATCTCTCACAACCTGTTGATGTTCATCACCTGCCACTCCTTAATTTTGTGTGGGGCCTTTCTTGCTTTGTAAAAGAAAATCCCAAATTTCTCCTTTTGCACGTTAATAATGAACCACTGAACACCCGAGAAATGTTATCAGATTTGCTGTTAGCCAACATGGAATTCACCCCTACACAACTAATCAGACTTACGCGTCACAAGGATACCTTTATTTCCTGTAGTCACATCCATAGAGATGCCACTTACTGAATGTGTTTGGTATTATCGAAAGTCACCCCTGTTGTGCCTGATTGGTCAGAATATGCTTTAATAAACTAAATGTAAAGGTTCTTAGGCTGCCGTAATCAAGGGTATTAAGATGAGAGTAGATTGCTTCGTCGATACCAATAAATAAATATATCAGTAAGAGTATTAGAGCAAAATATCGTTTACAGAAATGCCGCATGATGTTTTTCTAGAGACAGAGACAGACTGCTGTTGCAGTCGGTTACGGTGTGGTGGAGGCCTACTTATGCCATGCGATCCATCCACAGAGAAACAAATAACAGACTTACATCTGAAAAGATTGTGCCGTTTACGAGACTGTCCACGTACTTAATTTTAATGAAAAGTCTGCAACCGCCGTATTCTCTCAGTGGCTTGGTGTTCAAATCTTTTTGGTGAGTAGGTAATATCTGCTTTCACCGCTGATGACCATGGCGTATCATTCCATCTTCCAAGTGATATTCTGATGTCACCAGTCGAACCGCGCACATTAATCCTGTGGCGTAGTGCAAGACGTGCAAAGAAGTGTTGGTACCCTCAGTCTCACTGCTAACAACCATTTCTCAACAGTTCGTATTAACACTTCTGGGCTCACAAACTCTGTTATCTGTTCTGTGGTGGCCGTACTGTCTGCCAGTACTGCCCTTGCAATACGACGATGCTGGCCGGCGTCTACGTCTGTGAGAGTGTTGTACGATGGCTATTTCTTGATGGTGTTAATATTTGTAAAGGAAAATGATGTATTTGAAGAACTGTCGTCAGAGAAACGGCTGTTTGGCAATAGTATCTGTGATGGCAGCACTGTGGAGTCGTAGGAATGATGACTTAGAACTTTGGTTGGATGGCATATGGACATGACAAGGGTTGGAAATGAAGAACATGGTTTTATTTGATGAGGTAAAGAGTTTATCCTATTTTCATTTTTGTAGACTTGTATTGTTGTTCCAGATAACCCTTGTCACAAACGGGTTTTTTGATTATTATTCTACTGATAGATCTTCTGAATTAATTTACTGTACCGAGGAAGTTATTAGATTAAATGAATTTTCATATGACAGCCTATAATTGTCTTTGTTTATAATTTCCTTGCTAACTGTAATTTCAGGACTTAAAGCTTGAGTCACGTGTTTCATCGGCATTCTGTGTCAAGAGTATGAACCCAATCTCCCTGGACCAGCTGTAGTTAAATTTTAGCAGTCGTTTTTAGCTGATGCAGAGTCTTGCTGTATTGCTGTTTCTGCCAGTACTTCATTTTGTAGGTGAGATTCATAATACACTACTGGTCATTAAACTTGCTACACCAAAGAGAAATGCAGATGATAAACGGGTATTCATTGGACAAATATATTATACTAGAACTGAAATGTGACTACATTTTCACGCAATTTGGATGCACAGATCCTGAGAAATCAGTACCCAGAACAACCACCTCTGACCCTAATAACGGCCTTGATACGCCTGGGCATTGTGTCAAACAGAGCTTGGATGACGTGTACAGGTACAGGTGACCATGCAGCTTCAACGCGATACCACAGTTCATCAAAAGTAGTGACTGGCGTATTGTGGCGAGCCAGTTGCTCTGACACCATTGACCAGACGTTTTCTTTTGGTGAGAGATCTGGAGAATGTGCTGGCCAGGGCAGCAGTCGAACATTTTCTGTATCCAGAAAGGCCCGTACAGGACCTGCAACATGCGGTCGTGCATTATCCTGCTGAAATGTAGGGTTTCGCAGGGATCGAATGAAGGGTAGAGCCACGGGTCGTAACACATCTGAAATGTAACGTCCACTGTTCAAAGTGCCATCAAGGCAAAGAAGAGGTGACCGAGACGTGTAACCAATGGAACCCCATACCATCACGCCAGGTGATACGCCGGTATGGCGATGACGAATACACGCTTCCAATGTGCGTTCACCGCGATGTCGCCAAACACGGATGCGACCATCATGATGCTGTAAACAGAACCCAGGTTCGTCGTTGAGTACACCATCGCAGGCGCTCGTGTCTGTGATGCAGCGTCAAGGGTAACCGCAGCCATGGTCTCCGAGCTGATAGTCCATGCTGCTGCAAACGTCGTCGAACTGTACATGCAGATGGTTTTTGTCTTGCAAACGTCCCCATCTGTTGACTAAGGGATCGAGACGTGGCTGCACTATCCGTTACAGCCATGCGGATAAGATGCCTGTCATCTCGACTGCTAGTGATACGAGGCCGTTGGGATCCAGCACGGCTTTCCGTATTACCCTCCTCTACCCACCGATTCCATATTCTGCTAACAGTCATTGGATTTCGACCAACGCGAGCAGCAATGTCGCGATACGATAAACCGCAATCGCGTTAGGCTACAATGTGACCTTCATCAAAGTCGGAAACGTGATGGTACGTATTTCTCCTCCTTACACGAGGCATCACAACAACGTATCACCAGGCAACGCCGGGGAACTGCTGTTTGTGTATGAGAAATCGGTTGGAAACTTTCCTCATGTCAGCACGTTGTAGGTGTCGCCACCGACGCCAACCTTGTATGAATGCTTTGAAAAGCTAATCATTTGCATATAACAGCATCTTCTTTCTGTCGGTTAAATTTCGCGTCTGTAGCACATCTTCTTCGTGGTGTTGCATTTTTAATGGCCAGTAGTGTATGTGATTGTTTTGCTTCCTTTCTGAAATGTAGGTTCTGTCAGAGTCTATATTTTACAAGGGCCTTATGTCAGTGCAGAAGTTTCGTGTGTTATAGGTTAAATTTTGCTATTATTTATTATTTTCACGTCAAGTTCTGTGGGACCAAATTAAGGAGCAAATCTCCAAGGTCATGGAACTTGTCAGTACATGAAATTACAACATAAAAGTATTAACATATATTGTTAAAAATAAATATTTCTGAACCTGAAAAAAATCAGTCCATAAGTTTAAGTAAGAGCAATCAACAATACAATAAGAATCAGCTTAATTGTTTAAGGAACTTCTCGACAGAATATAAGGAGTGACCCATGAGGAAATTATTCAGTTTCGATTTGAAAGCGCGTTGATTACTGCTAAGATTTTTGAATTCGAGTGGTAGCTTACTGAAAATTTATGCAGCAGTATACTGCACGTCTTTTTGCACAAGAGTTAAGGAAGTCCGATCCAATTGCCGGTTTGGTTTCTACCGAGTATTAACCGAGTGAAAGCTGCATATTCTTGGGAAAAAGCTAATATAGTTAACGAGAAATGACAGTAAGGAATATATATATTGAGAGGCCAATGTCAAAACACCCAGACTCGTGAACAGGGGTCGACAAGAGGTTCGTGAACTGACACCACTTATTGCCCTAACCGCCCGTTTCTGAGCCAAAAATATCCTTTTAGAATGGGAAGAGTTACCCCAAAATATAATACCATACGACATAAGTGAATGAAAATAAGCGAAGTAGACTAATTTTCGTGTCTTATACAGGTCGACATTACAGTTTTTCTTATGCAGTTGATTTTTTTTAACAGTTCGCATTGACCAAGTCTACTGAGCGTGAAATTATTCGTTCGCTTATTTATTAGCTTATGAATAAGATCGGTTTTCACACACATAGGATTCTTTTCAGTTTCATGTAAGTGTTGTGGCTTTGAGCTCAGTAGCACATTTAGGCTGCAAGTTCACATTTCCAGATTCGTATTTACCATAACACACACAAAAGTACGGGTTTCTCACAATGTTGACATGATCATTGACACCAGCATCGTTACACAATCGACACAGCACGTCCAACTTGTGTGGCAATTTTGTGAAATAATCGTTCCACCACTCTGAAGACCGCAATTTGACCTCTTCCAAACTCGACCATTTCGCTGTAGGAAGCTCGAGTGCGTCTCCATGGAACGGGAGCCTAATTACTTCACAAGTGACCACCAATTGAGCACTTTGGCTGTGAGCATTCCCTATTACAGGGTAGACACAGGAGGCGCTGTAGTAGCTACTCAACTATAATACCTGTTGGCGGAAGACGTTGAACGATTATCGGTCTATCTCTTATTCCCCAGATGGTATATGCTGTAACTGGATCAGAATTGACGTCGTCTTTCCAGGTGTATTAATTCTTTTCCGCCAGCATATACAGGGAGACAATTATTAAACTATATAACATAAAATCGTCATAACTTCTGAACGGTTTGCTTTAGGACGTTGAATCTACACGGTTGGCCGTGGGGCACGATGGGAATCAGTATTCGCATGCATGGTGTAGTTTAGCGACGAAGCCCACTTTCTTTCGGATTGGTTGATCAATAATCAAAATTGGCGGATTTGGGGGACTGAGAATCCGCATTTCGCGATCGAGAAGTTTCTTCACCCTCGACGAGTGGCTGTGTGGAATGGTCGGTGCGGTATCTATGATGGCACGGTAACTACCGAACGGTGCGTGAAAGTTTTGAAAGATAATTTCATCCCCATCATCCAAAGTGCCCTGATTTCAACAAGATGGGGTTCATGCAAGACGGAGCTCGACCTCATCGAAGCAGGGGCGTGTTTGATGTCCTGCACGAGTACTTTGAGGACCGCATTCTGACTCTGGGGTACCCACGGGTCACTGGCATGGACCTCGATTGGCCGCCATATTCTCCGGAAATGAAGGTATGCGACTGTTTTTTTGTGTAGGTATATTAAAGACAAGGCGTACTGCAATAACCCCAAAATCATTGCAGAGCTGAAAACAGAAGGTTATCGACAGCATCGATATTCCGACACTCTAGCAGTTCATCCAGAATTTCGCTATTCGTCTGCGCCACGTCATTGCCAATGAAGGCTGTCATGTCGAAGGTGTCATAACCTAAATTCGAATATCTGTAGTGACGTTTACATGTTGAAAAAAGTGTGTACAAGCTCTAGTTTGCTACTAATTTAGGTTTTTTAAATATAGTTCATTAACTGTCATCCTGTTTATCGCAACACAAAGATGGTTGCAAGATAGAAACTCAAGTTGGTAGTCCTGTTTCTACATCTGAAAGATGATGTCTAATCAAACTACGCGCCAGTCGCATAAGAGTGGCGGTAGTAGCGCCACTATGAGGAAGCAGACCACGTTTGCGTTACATACACGCTGTAACGGTCGTGGGCGTTGGTTACCTTTGGGATTGTACTTGGTGAGTTGATGTTAGTCAAGAATTCCATTAAAGCAAAAAACTCGCCGTCATCAACACCTCACTCACTTTCAACCGGTCCTTTTAACAGGACTACGAAAATATGGGTGTTCCTTCTGCGATATTGTAGAAAGACCTGGTAGGAATGTGGCCACTGTACATGACTGCTGGCGACGGTGGTTACGAGAATGCACGGTCACAAGAAGACCGGACTCTGGACGGCCACATGGCCCTATGAAGACGTAAGATTATCGTGATCGGCGTATAGCTCTGGCGCATTGCATTGCATCTGCTGCAGCAAACTGAGCAGCAGTTGGCGCTACGGGAACAGAAATAGTTCTTACAGATTGGTTACTGCAACGACAGCTCCGAGAAATTGCCATGTAGCGTGGTTTCCACTGACCGCAGACCAACACCATTTCCGACCTCAGTGGTTTCAAGCGACTGCTCATTGAAATTCTGAGTGGTTCTGCCATGGTGCCCGTGATGGTTTCGACTTCGTTTGAAGAACGCCAGTTGGGGGTCTGTAACCTACCTGTTACCATGCTAGACGGTCTAGGGTGCGATTTCGCATGACAGCAAAATCACTCTCGTTGTTATCCCACGAACCTTCACTGCATATTTCTACGTCATTCTGGTGATTCGACCTGTTGTGCTCCCATTCATCAATGGCATTACAGGGCGTGTTTTCCAACAGAGTAATGCTCGCTCACATAGCGCTGTTGTAACGAAAGGTACTCCACCGAGTGTCGACACGTTGCCTTGGACTGCTTGATCAACAGATCTGTCTCCAATAGATCGCAAATGTGCCATCATCGGATGGCAACTCGAGCTTCATCCACAAACAACATTAACCACCCCTGTATTGACAGAGAAAGTGCCACAGGCATGGAACTCCATCCTACAGACTGAGATACGCCACCTGTAGAATATAATGCATACACATTTACATGCTTGCGTTCATCATTCTGGTGGTTGGACTTCCCTTTTGCATTGGCTTATCTCGCGCTTGCATTAACCTGTTATCTTGCAGTGTCCTTAATCACTTACTAGCCAAAAGTAATTCTGAAATTACATTACTCTACATTATATATTTTTTGGTATTGCGATTTTTTCCTGTCAGAGTTATTATTCCCATGGTGATACTATTATTATTTCAATTACTAAGCTGAGAAGAATTTTCGTAACAACTCCAAGGGAAAAGTATCCAAACACGACTTATTAATAGAGATAGTATGCATGAAGAAGCAATAAAATAAATATATATAGATACTGAAAGCTGAAACAATCAACCGAATTTTTCAATGTCGAGCATCCCTGGCTTATGTAATCCACAGGGCGACGCACTCTCTCAGTGTAGCACACAGTTTTAATACCTACATATGGTAATAACTAAATGTATTTGTTACTCGAACCGATTATCAGAAACCACAACATTTCTATGCCCCCAACGGACACTGATCACGCGACCAAGGCGCCGAAACTATTACTCATACAGTGTGACTTTGGAACGGTGTCCTATGTTTCTACGGTAGTTTTAGGTAGCCCTACAAGTTTTTGGATATTAGTTCAAATGGTTCAAATGGCTCTGAGCACTATGGGACTCAACTGCTGTGGTCATAAGTCCCCTAGAACTTAGAACTACTTAAACCTAACTAACCTAAGGACAGCACACAACACCCAGCCATCACGAGGCAGAGAAAATCCCTGACCCCGCCGGGAATCGAACCCTGGAACCCGGGCGTGGGAAGCGAGAACGCTACCGCACGACCACGAGATGCGGGCTTGGATATTAGTCTATAGTGTTCAGTAGACGGAGTGATACTGACACACAGGCAAGAGGCGTCTATCACAGTTATCTGAACTTTAGGACGTTTATTTACTGAAGACAAATACACAAAAATCTTATTTTTGCAGAAACTGTCATTTGATTGAAATATGTGACTGAATGGAGAAAAATGCAGGCTGTACTCTCTATGATAAAATATGCAATAATAATGATTTCACATTACTTACTTCTAGCACACTATGCACGGAAATTCGTTTGTATTTTAATGGTGACTATCATCGTACGTTTGTAGCACTGGGTACAACTAGTATCTTGAATTCCTCCACTTACAGGAGCATGTGGGCAGCGTAAACATGTTATGATGTTATTGCCGAACTTACCTGGATTGTCTGATGCCGGCCGGGATGGCCGAGCGGTTCTAGGCGCTACAGTCTGGAACCGCGCGACCACTACGGGCGCAGGTTCGAATCCTGCCTCTGGCATGGATGTGTGTGATGTACTTAGGTTAGTTAGGTTTAAGTAGTTCTAAGTTCTAGGGGACTGATGACCTCAGAAGTTCAGTCTCATAGTGCTCATAACCATTTGAACCATTTTTTTGATTGTCTGATAATGGAGTACAAAGGTCAGAAACTGGTGACCATTTCACCAAATACAAACTTGTGTGCAACTTGGACGATTTCGTAATTTTATTCCATCTCGGTTTATTGAGAGCGTATTCGGGCAGATATTTGACTATGAAATGAATGCTTTAAAAAACGTGTTTGTCGCACATCTCCAGCAACAAACGTGTTTCGTAACAGCACGCATAGCTGAAGTAAATAAGAATTGATGCGTCTTAGTGATAAAATTGTGTAGCTGAAACGATGGCGTCCAAAATATTCAAAAACCTATAGTGATATAATTTTCAGAATTAAGTTTCAAATTTCAGGCAAGATTCACCGAAGAAAGCGATATAGGCATGCATGCTATACAATGGCCACATTAAGAAAATAAGTTTAATTGCGACGTAGTTTCGTTGGTGGTTCGTGGCAGACACTTCACAGGCGAAAAATAAATGATTTACATTCCGCTTAAATTTACGCTTATACATATACGTCATTAAGCAATATTAAAAATTCGAAATATGGTTTAAAAAAAGAATTTTTTTTGTCAGTCTTGACAAAAAATATCTCAATTAAGACAGTTCCTCGCACTCACATCTGTCTCGGTTTGTACGTTGGGATGGTGAGTCGATAATAGGTATTGGTTTTTACCTATTTGCCCTCGAAGGTACAGCCTGAAGAAGTTCGTTTATTGTGATGCCTGCAGATTTTTCATATACACTCCTGGAAATGGAAAAAAGAACACATTGACACCGGTGTGTCAGACCCACCATACTTGCTCCGGACACTGCGAGAGGGCTGTACAAGCAATGATCACACACACGGCACAGCGGACACACCAGGAACCGCGGTGTTGGCCGTCGAATGGCGCTAGCTGCGCAGCATTTGTGCACCGCCGCCGTCAGTGTCAGCCAGTTTGCCGTGGCATACGGAGCTCCATCGCAGTCTTTAACACTGGTAGCATGCCGCGACAGCGTGGACGTGAACCGTATGTGCAGTTGACGGACTTTGAGCGAGGGCGTATAGTGGGCATGCGGGAGGCCGGATGGACGTACCGCCGAATTGCTCAACACGTGAGGCGTGAGGTCTCCACAGTACATCGATGTTGTCGCCAGTGGTCGGCGGAAGGTGCACGTGCCCGTCGACCTGGGACCGGACCGCAGCGACGCACGGATGCACGCCAAGACCGTAGGATCCTACGCAGTGCCGTAGGGGACCGCACCGCCACTTCCCAGCAAATTAGGGACACTGTTGCTCCTGGGGTATCGGCGAGGACCATTCGCAACCGTCTCCATGAAGCTGGGCTACGGTCCCGCACACCGTTAGGCCGTCTTCCGCTCGCGCCCCAACATCGTGCAGCCCGCCTCCAGTGGTGTCGCGACAGGCGTGAATGGAGGGTCGAATGGAGACGTGTCGTCTTCAGCGATGAGAGTCGCTTCTGCCTTGGTGCCAATGATGGTCGTATGCGTGTTTGGCGCCGTGCAGGTGAGCGCCACAATCAGGACTGCATACGACCGAGGCACACAGGGCCAACACCCGGCATCATGGTGTGGGGAGCGATCTCCTACACTGGCCGTACACCACTGGTGATCGTCGAGGGGACACTGAATAGTGCACGGTACATCCAAACCGTCATCGAACCCATCGTTCTACCATTCCTAGACCGTCAAGGGAACTTGCTGTTCCAACAGGACAATGCACGTCCGCATGTATCCCGTGCCACCCAACGTGCTCTAGAAGGTGTAAGTCAACTACCCTGACCAGCAAGATCTCCGGATCTGTCCCCCATTGAGCATGTTTGGGACTGGATGAAGCGTCGTCTCACGCGGTCTGCACGTCCAGCTCGAACGCTGGTCCAACTGAGGCGCCAGGTGGAAATAGCATGGCAAGCCGTTCCACAGGACTACATTCAGCATCTCTACGATCGTCTCCATGGGAGAATAGCAGCCTGCATTGCTGTGAAAGGTGGATGTACACTGTACTAGTGCCGACATTGTGCATGCTCTGTTGCCTGTGTCTATGTGCCTGTGGTTCTGTCAGTGTGATCATGTGATGTATCTGACCCCAGGAATGTGTCAATAAAGTTTCCCCTTCCTGGGACAATGAATTCACGGTGTTCTTATTTCAATTTCCAGGAGTGTAGATGATTTACAATAGTTCATCAGATTGACACGTACCTTCTCCTAGAATGTTGTTCCACGAATGCCCTTCTCCGCCGCTAATAGAGAAAATGTGGTTATCTTTTCGCACGGAACGCAAAACTCGACATCTCACGGCCTTCCACCTAGATGCTGCGCATGACACAGTTATCGCTACTTACACATAGGATGTTTTCCGTTAACTGTGAGACTGCAAGTTGCGGGTGGGGTAATACAGTGAGAACTGGCTATTCAAGGCCGCAGAAGTTGAGAAAAATCCACGCAAGTTTGGCATTATCGCAGGTGTGAGCGCTAATTCTTCACGAAGGCGCCCCACCTCGTTACCCCGTTATCCCGTCATAGGTATTCATACGTCAGAGCGGAGGTATAAGACGAGCTCACCAGATATCGCTCACCACTGTCTGTGTGGAGCACAGAGGTAGCCATGGCGAGAAACCTGACCTTCTACTGCTGCCTCGTGGCCGTCTTTGCCGTTTCGGCTCAAGCTGCGCCGGAAGACAAGATCGATAACCTGGATGTGGACGAGATTCTCAACAACGACCGCCTCCTTGCACATCCAGTGCATGCTCGATGCAGACGACGGAAAGTGCACCACTGAGGGCAAGGAGATCAAAAGTGAGTGCGGCAGCTAAACTTCCTTCTTTCTTATGCCTCTCTCGCTTCTCACTACATTATCATTACCTTCGTCAATCCTCTCTTCCTGTTTTCCTGGTACCTACAGATGTTCGATTAAATAATACGCTCACGGATTATGGTGTAGCACTTTGATATGCAAAATGACCATATCATGCTAGAAGTTAATAACTACAAATTCTGTACTGTTGCTTAGGAGATTTCGTGACATCCTCTCAGGTCACTCCGTTTCTTATTCCTTGTCAGGTGCCTGAGCATAATAAGATGCTATTGTGTTTCATCACGAACAACAATAGCTTGATAACAGAAAAATCACGCGATGTCAATAAGACATATTGTTTAATCTTTATCAAAACAATCTCACATTCATTTGCAGCATTTCTGTGTCCAACCATATTGGAGATTTCACGTCCTGCTGAGAAATATTCAGGACATTTAGGGTAACGTTTAGAGAGCTTACAGTTCGCCTTTTGTTTTAATCTAAACAAAAAATTATATGCAGTATGACAATCACAATGTTTACTGCCTGCCTGCTTTATATATTTTGTTCGCACCCTCATCTAATCCCCAAAGATGTATAGATTAGCTTCCTACCGAAAATGTGAGGCCTCTCCTATTTCCATCTCAGGTCAATCTCGTTTTGACTTTGTCTTGAACTTTTCGCACCACGAACGCTTCCATGTAAAAGAGAATCATCTTCGCTTCTTCTCTCTGTGAATCCAGTTTTCATCACCTTTCCAATAATCTTCTTCGATTACCCGTGTCAAGATGTTTGTGCCAAAGTGAATGTTTCATTTCATATTAGTGTTGAGATGTTTCCTTTTCTGTCGGATATTCTTATACGATGACGTTTCGGGCAACGTTAATCCCCTATGTCTACTTTAAAGGCCCATTGCCGATGTAAGTAATTTTAGCATTGCCTATTGATCAGTATCAATTATTTTCTCATCATTTTAAGGTCTAGCTGTTGATACTATACTTTGGTAGTATAATATTGTTTATTGAATTGCAACTCTAACTTAATAGGACAACAAAGCTAATGGAAATGTTGTATGTCCAGTTCCACACTGCAGCATCAATAATTCAACGATTAGTAGAAGACAGCCTGCATTGTATGCTTCCCCTGATTTCACCATTAGCTAATCTCTGGACAAATGTTTTACTTTAATACTTGACGTATCACTGCCACTTTTGCCTGCCTTTTACCCGGTTTTTAATTTTTTATGTTTTTGGAGTACACAAAATGAGTACTAAATGGAACAATTTAAGATTGTCATCACTTAAAATGTCTAGCCCAATAGGCCGTGGGCGATGTATAAAACTTTCTCCTAACGTTTCCACTCCGACTGTGAGACACATCTTCAGAGGTATGATGGCAAACATGACCCAGAACTCGACGGAGTCCGAATATATGGGCAGTACAGAGGACACCACAATCCATCACGTGTTGTCGCTAAGAGGTTAGCTCTTGTAGTTCCAACATTTTCGATTGAAAGTAATCGATCGTCATTGTTACGCTGCAATGCTGGTATCCTAATTTTAACTAATGTAATAGTTTCCTCTTTTCCCTTAAAATTATTACGGCGCTTATAAATCTCAGTAGCCCATCCGTAAGTAGTGGAATGATAACGCGATATTTTCGATACGACAGCCATCTCCGTGAAATTTAATTTCATGATCACAGTCTTGGGAAAGATGTTCCGCTAAGGCCGATTATCCAAATGTCCGAAGCTGCAATTCATCTTGTTTTCAACAAGACGGGTGTGAACACTAGTTTTTGTGGTACCTATATAAACCAGACCACAATTACAAAGAATTTTATATACACCCAGTGTGACCAAAGGGTGTCGTGTATCATTTGCCGATCTTAAACATTCTTTTATCTTCCTAGTGGGACTGAAGGTAGTTTACATACCATACTTGCTCAACTCTTTCCCAATGCGATATGTAATCGTAATGATGAACGGAAGGAAATCTTCCCCTTTGGGTGGCTGTTTTCCCACGTCGATCCTGATTCTAACCCTAGGGCGAAGTGCTCGAAAATGGCTCTGAGCACTATGGGACTTAACTTCTGAGGTCATCAGTCCCCTAGAACTTAGAACTACTTAAACCTAAATAACCTAAGGACATCACACACACCCATTCCCGAGGCAGAATTCGAACCTGCGACCGTAGCGGTCGCGCGGTTCCAGACTGTAGCGCCTAGAACCGCACGGCTACTCCGGCCGTCCGAAGTGCTCGATCTATTTTCTTGTTCGAACAACTATTCTTCTTGAATGTCGACAGTAGTTGTTCAATGCGCTCTGTGCACCAAGGTTATAATCACACTTCTTTTTTGTCTGGGGTAGAACCTTTGTGCAGGTAACGGTCAGTATGCGTAGCGTTTGTGTATACCCCATCGCCCAGCGTCCCGTACCCTCGCCTGATAACAGACACAGCCAAGAACTTCAGTTGTCCATTATTCTCTGTCTCCATTAATAACTTTATTTTTGATTGATACTGTTGAGATGTATCAGGAAGGCATCCAATTCCTCTGCACCAAGTGTCCATGCTACGAAAGTACCGTCGGCATAGTTGTACCATCTGGCTGGTCTTTTCATGTGAGTCTGCATCGTCCAAAAACAAATTGGCAACAGCCGCACTAAGAGGACTGTCCATGGCCTCCCCGTTAATCTGTTCATAGAAATCATTATTGTATTGAAAATAGGACGTTGTGAGGCAATGTCTGAATAACTCCGTAATATCAACTGCGAAAATATTCGTTATACATGAGATAGCTTCTTTCACTGGAATCATGTAAACAAAGTTACATCCAAATTAATCGGAATTCACCTTGACCCACAAGCATTTCTTTTCATTTGTTAATGAAATGATCCGAATATTCAATGTGACTTTCAGTTCCACCAACATGAAGTTACAACATTGAGGCAAGGTGTCAAGCTAAGTCGTAGGAGGGTGACCCCATAGCACTCACAATAGTCCTCAGAAAAATCTGTGGTTTGTGCGCCTTGTATAATCCGTAGAGGCTAGGCGGGTACGCAGAGTTTTGGGAGGTAGCTTCCTATCGTCAAGAGAGAGAGAAGACGCTTTCACCAATCGATTAGTGATTTTTAAAATCTTTGAAGTCGAATCCATCTGAAGTTTTCTACAAGTGGTGGGATCCACAATATTATTGATCCTTTCATGATAGTCTTCACTCGTCATCAGGACCGCGGCATTACTCTTGTCGGCGATAAGAAAGATAATGTGTTTATCTATACTGACATCCCTCAACCGCTTCCTGTGTGCCTGCGAGACATAACTGTTAGGTGGCTTGCTTGTACGTAAAATTCTAGCTATTTCCATACTTTAAGAGAAAGTCTTACACGTCGATCATGGCCTATCAGCATGGAAGTTTTAAGTGATGTCAGTACCAGTCGTGAAAGCCTAAATTGTATGAAATTAAGACTATATTTCGGACAAAGACTCAAATTCAAAAACTAACTTTTGGGGAAAGTGTTCTTAGAAACTGAGCCGTCACTGTACGTTTCCTGGAGAGAATCTCTGATTCAGCGTGCTCCAGCGGCTCTTCATCATGGAGTCTCTTCCTCCACGTCATATGGCTATTATACACCGATGAAATATAACGAAACGTCATTTCTAATCCGGTAGAAAATGAGCGTAGGCAGATATTGGAATACATACAGCAAATAATTGAGGACGTAGATTGCAACTGCTGCTCTGAGACAAAGATGTCGCCAAACTAGAGGAATTGGTGGAGGGCCGCATCAAACGAGTCAGGAGACTGATGATTCTCAAAAAATAATAATAAAAAAAGGAGAGAGAGAAAGTTAATGTTTGTATGTGAAGGGCGGGCTGAGTCGGTACGGACACATGCTCATGTGTGACACCATCCAGCATATAATTCTCACATTACGAAAAAATTGTACATGAATTCACTGTTTATACAGCATCCTGTGCAATGTTCATTTGATACCATTCTGTACAGGAACGTAATGCTCAGTAGTTCTACCATCGTGTAGACGTTCTCGTTAGTGATGGCTCCCGTCGTTAATGTCACTCTATATTTATTAGTTAATCCAATATTTCCTCCACTATTGTTGTAAGCAGGCGATCGCTTTCCAACGACTTCTTAGTAACGTCAACGTCCTAAATAGAAGTGATACTAATGACACAAATATATTTTCGACTTTTGATTTGGGTACACCATAGAAGGAGATGCTAAAAGCTTCCTGTCTTATGTCAGATAATTGCGAAATGACAACAGATCAACATCGTAATATAATAATCTCAGGCGTACTGGCGTATCTGAATCCTTGCAGAGAAACTATATTTTGAGGTAAAAAATGGCAAGAAACCTTTTGAGAGATCATTCAGTAAGTAGACTGCAGTAACGAAATGATTATCGAATGGTATTCATATTAGTTTGCCGAACACTTAAACGTCACTGAACAGAAAATCATCGTCATCATCCTTCGCCATTGCAGACGCCCAATAGTGAACATGTCTTAACCTTTTTCTGTGCTCGTATGTCTGTTGCTTCTGGAGATCTCCCCACATCTGTTTCTACAATTTTCTTGGATCTCAACGTCTTATTTTTCAATATAGGTCCTTTTTCTTTTTGCCTCTGTTTCTCGTTCTTATTATAGAATTACTCGGCATAAACATACAGCAACATGCTTCGTCTACAATAAGTAGTTCTACTTTATATGAGAAAGAAGACTTTACCGACCGCACTGTTGGATAAAACATTCTCAGACTTCTTGCTGCGCTAGTTCAGTATAAAATCTCGAGATGTAGATGATATCCACCACCCTTAGCGTCTGACGCTAGTGACTTAAAATCGCTGGAGTGGTGGTCTTATACAGCCCAAAGATGGCTTCTGATTGGTGGATAGTTACGTCACGCTGTCGCACACGGTGTCAACGTCTGCGCTGGTGGCGCCGCCGCTCCCACCGTAGCATAAACATTGCGACGATTATCTATGGCCCTCCTCTGCACCGACAGCTCACTTCATGCACTGCTAACATTATGGGATGAATGTCTCGGTCATTCAGTAAACCGCAAGCCGACGCACACTGATTTATATCTGAACGCCCAGAGTTTTCATCACCCAGTACAGAAGGAAGCGGCTTCGAATACACCGGGACAAAGAGCAAAAACCGTTTCTGACGAAGACCACTTGGATACCGAAACCAATCATTTGAAGCATGTGTTTCGGAAGAACGGCTATGGATCACGTGATATCAAGTCCGCATTCACAAAAAAAAACCTTACGTAAATATGTTGGACACTCACGTGTGCGCCACCGATTGCATTCCTTACCTTCTGCGGCGCTGCATTTAGCAAAATTGGCAGGTTCCTGGGAAGACGAGGTATCAGATCTGTTTTCCGACCTACTAAGAAGATATAGCAGATGCTACGACAACTTAAGGACAGTCTCGGCCCCCGGATTTACAACTTCCCATCTAAATGAGGAAACATCGGTTAGTCCATCCGCACCGTTCCCGACCACTGGTTGCAATCAAGTCTTCGAATGAAGCACTTGGGATACGGTTTGAATTCACGACATCCAGGAATGTATGACACTTTTTGACAATATCGTTTATTTTCAGAGATGCATCCGGGACCTGAAGATGACATAATGTAATGCTGCAACTGGTAGTCAAACTTAAATTCAATAACATCTCAAACACACGGCTGTTGGGAAATTTCATTGATAATAAAGTACTTGACCAGGTGATGTCCCTTGTCCATGAAGATTCAACAGAGACTTACCATCAGTCGCATTTTAGCCTCAGCCAAGCAACCCAAATCTAATACTAGCAGAAGGGCTTCATGTTTGAGGAAAGATGAAGTTCTTGTGGTGCCTCCTGCTGACAATGGAAAAGCCACAGTTGTTCTTAATACCACTGAATATCCCAGCAAAGTGCCACCTTTGTTGGAAGATAGCACGTACAAATGCCTAAAACGGAGCCAACTCTTTCATACAATAGAAAAACGGTAGAACTCCTGAAGAATTCCGGTTTACCAGAGAATGGCATCAATAATCTTAGAGCACGAGCCCCTAGACCTCATAGGCTGTACGGATTATCTAGGTATTCCCTTGACATCAATTGCCAGCACCATTGGTTGCCCTAATTACAGGCTGTTCAAATATTTAACTAAGTTGAAGACTCCGATAGTCGAAGTCAACATATCAACATATAAAAAAAAAGGTTCAAATGGCTCTGAGCACTATGGGTCTTAACATCGGAGTTCATCAGTCAACTAGAACTTAGAAATACTACTTAGACCTAACTAACATAAGGACATCACACACATACATACCCGAGGAAGGATTCGAACCTGCGACAGTAGCAGTCACGCAGCTCCGGACTGAAGCGCCTAGAACCGCTCGACCACTGCAGCCAGCATCAACATATCAAAAGCTCTCTGATGGTCACTGAGAAAATTTAACACATAAGAGTTTGCCCAAACGATCTGTTCCTCTTGAGTTCACATTGAAATTTTTGGCATAGCATTTTCGACCTCAAACGATAAAGTTGTTCCGTCATGTTATGACGACCACCTGCTTCTTGTACGGCGGTGGATTTTATGAAATGTAGGACGGAATGGCTATGGTTACTCCGTTGTCTCCAGCAAGGGCTGACATTTTTATGGAACATTTTGAGGAACGCGCATTTAATTCAGCACTCCTTCGTCTAGCTTCATTTCATCGTTATGTTGGCGACACGTCTATGGTCTGGCCACACGGTGTAGAAGCTCTTGAGCACTTCGAGAAACATATGAACAGCATGCACCAAAACATCCACTTCACCGTCGAGGCTTAGAGAGCGAAGGTTGCCGTTTTTAGATGTTCTGGTTTTACGAAAGACGGTAGGACGTCTCGGCCAATCAGCGTACCGCAAACCGACACACATTGATTTATATCTGAGCGCCCTGAGTTTTCACCATCCAGCATGAAGGAGAGCAGCTTTGAATACACTGCGACAAAAAGCAAAAACCCTGACGAAGACCACTTGCATTCCGAAGAACGGCTGTGGATCACGTGATATCAAGTCAGTGTTCACCAAGGAAAGGACACCTGAAAAACCATGAACGTTCACATGTTGAGTCGCCGATTGCATTCCTTCCGTTCTACGGCGCTACATCCAGAAAAATAGGTACAGAATTAGGAAGACGAGGTATCAGATCTGTTTTCCGACCTTCTTAAGAAGATAAAGCGGATGTTACGCCATGGTAAGGACAGTCTCTGCCTCAGGATTCCTGGAATTTACAACAGCCTATGTGAATAAGGAATTAATTACATCGGTCAGCCAATCCGCACCGTTTCCGACCGCAGTGCAGAACATAAACGGCACATTAAAAATCGTGAGCTGAACAAACCCGCAGTTGCTGAGCACAGCCTCTCAAACATAAAATACAGTTTGAAGAAACAGAAGTTTCGGTCCAGGCTCCCACGTACTGGAACTCTTATAATTAAAGCGGTTGTAGAAATACGAATGTGTGATATAACCTTCAACTGTGACGGCGGATATAGTCCTAGCGGTGTTTCGAAGCGAGCTCTCGATACGGAGAAGAGCCGAAGATATTGTTCGTAATGTTTACGCGATGGCGGGGGCGGTGGCGCCACCAAGGTCATTCCATGTCAAATCAACCAATTGTACTACATGATTTGAATCATGACCTCTCAGAATTGGATGAATTATTTTTTCAGGTAATGTACCCACTAACACTAGTTTAAATTTTAGATTTGAAATTTTTCGTGTCTTTGGTTTTTGAGTTTCAAGGGTTAAAAAATCAAAAAACCTCCGTTTATGATCAATCGAAGATTTTTTTTTAAAATGCTATAGCTCAAAAACTATACAACCTAGTGAGCTCAAACTTGCACCATTGTTTTCCTCTATAAATTCCGTTCAATTTTATATGTAACACGACAGCTACCTAAATCTGAAAATTTTAAACTATTCCAAAAAACATTTTTTGAAATTTCCAAAACACATACCATCGAATTTTTTTATAAAAATTGTATATGTTGTCCAGTCTAACTGACTACATGCATGCAAAATTTCAAGATGTGATCTCAATTGGTTCTTGTATAAAATAATATTTTACTACCGCAATACACACTAGTGAGGTGAAAATCAGACTATTTCTAGGCTATGAATACTAAGGTAGGCCTATGTAATTCTAACAAACTTAAATTGTTATGTTAGTCTTTTTATGCAACATTACCCTCTTATTGTTGGTTAATTCATTAAATGGTATAGTGTTGTTTAAATTTAATGTTCATGAGTCTTTTAACTATGCATCATAAGGACGTGGACACATTTTAATTGGTAATGTACATACTACAAGTTAAAATTCTGAATAAAGCAACTCACCTTCATCCTTAGCTGAAAATGGCAGAGATGATCTTTTTCTTGGTTTTCCAGTGTTATTTGTAATCATTTACAAAAAGTTCCTTATATTAGAAATTGGCCTATAAATAATTTCTTTTGGAAAAAGATTAACTTGTTGATATCTGCATGGATAGAACTGTATTTCTAATACCAATTGGTACATACAAAGTTAATAAACATGGTATTTATACAACTTAGTGTTTAGTGAGGGTAGGTGTCACATATTTTAAACGTGCTTCTTGTATGATCTTTAAAGATATTTTTCCAAAGCAAGAAAAGCCAATTTCATTTCTTTAGCACATAAAGTGTAGGTTCGTCCCGTAGCTGTTGTTGGGTTCGCTGTTTGTAAAAGAGTATTTCCTTGTACAAGTAATATATCTCTTGGCTGTGGATAGTAAAAAGACTGGGCTGGACCCTTTGGGTGTAAAAAATTTATTCGGTACATGTCATTGTATTTTTCTTCAATGCATGCTAGCCAGCAAGAGTCGTCATATGCTACTGTCACAAAACCAGCAGTAATATTTTCCATATGTGACGGTGTTATTTGGTTCAGTGTTGTCACATATTCCAGAGACTCATCCAGACTAAAATTATAAGACTTGACAGTAATTTAACTCTATGTGCAGGGTTTATATGAGTGAATGTTTTGTGTTCCCACAATCGCTTTTGAGTCACGAAACCGAGGAAGTAAGTATTCTTTGGTCATGGCTGTTGATATACTTTCCGGGATGTGAGGTCGTGGTCCAAGAACTTTTCTGCTCCTTACGTTTCGTCCAGAACTGCGCTGGACTTCCTCAGAGGCGCTGCTCCGCTGAGTCTTGCCGACTGACTGGTCGGGTGTCTGAGAGCGACTTATACACTCCTGGAAATTGAAATAAGAACACCGTGAATTCATTGTCCCAGGAAGGGGAAACTTTATTGACACATTCCTGGGGTCAGATACATCACATGATCACACTGACAGAACCACAGGCACATAGACACAGGCAACAGAGCATGCACAATGTCGCCACTAGTACAGTGTATATCCACCTTTCGCGGCAATGCAGGCTGCTATTCTCCCATGGAGACGATCGTAGAGATGCTGGATTTAGTCCTGTGGAACGGCTTGCCATGCCATTTCCACCTGGCGCCTCAGTTGGACCAGCGTTCGTGCTGGACGTGCAGACCGCGTGAGACGACGCTTCATCCAGTCCCAAACATGCTCAATGGGGGACAGATCCGTAGATATTGCTGGCCAGCTTAGTTGACTTACACCTTCTAGAGCACGTTGGGTGGCACGGGATACATGCGGACGTGCATTGTCCTGTTGGAACAGCAAGTTCCCTTGCCGGTCTAGGAATGGTAGAACGATGGGCTCGATGACGGTTTGGATGTACAGTGCACTATTCAGTGTCCCCTCGACGATCACCAGTGGTGTACGGCCAGTGTAGGAGATCGCTCCCCACACCATGATGACGGGTGTTGGCCCTGTGTGCCTCGGTCGTATGCAGTCCTGATTGTGGCGCTCACCTGCACGGCGCCAAACACGCATACGACCATCATTGGCACCAAGGCAGAAGCGACTCTCATCGCTGAAGACGACACGTCTCCATTCGTCCCTCCATTCACGCCTGTCGCGACACCACTTAAGGCGGGTTGCACGATGTTGGGGCGTGAGCGGAAGACGGCCTAACGGTGTGCGGGACCGTAGCCCAGCTTCATGGAGACGGTTGCGAATGGTCCTCGCCGATACCCCAGGAGCAACAGTGTCCCTAATTTGCTGGGAAGTGGCGGTGCGGTCCCCTACGGCACTGCGTAGGATCCTACGGTCTTGGCGTGCATCCGTGCGTCGCTGCGGTCCGGTCCCAGGTCGACGGACACGTGCACCTTCCGCCGACCACTGGCGACAACATCGATGTACTGTGGAGACCTCACGCCCCACGTGTTGAGCAATTCGGCGGTACGTCCACCCGGCCTCCCGCATGCCCACTATACGCCCTCGCTCAAAGTCCGTCAACTGCACATACGGTTCACGTCCACGCTGTCGCGGCATGCTACCAGTGTTAAAGACTGCGATGGAGCTCCGTATGCCACGGCAAACTGGCTGACACTGACGGCGGCGGTGCACAAATGCTGCGCAGCTAGCGCCATTCGACGGCCAACACCGCGGTTCCTGGTGTGTCCGCTGTGCCGTGCGTGTGATCATTGCTTGTACAGCCCTCTCGCAGTGTCCGGAGCAAGTATGGTGGGTCTGACACACCGGTGTCAATGTGTTCTTTTTTCCATTTCCAGGAGTGTATATTGTGAGAAAGGGGGGCGTGGTTCAGGTGACACGTGATGAGCAGTGATAATCCATAGCAAAGATAACGTTGACTATCGATTACCTTCTTGTCAAAGATAAAAATTGTTAGCAATTTTGTGGAGCCACTGATAATCCATAGTAAAGATGAGGTTGACTATCGATTACCACCTTGTCCAAGATAAAAATTGTTAGCAATTTTGCAGAGCCACTGTCCATATATCGCTAAGTTTCATAGCCTCCTCTTTCCTATTGAAATTATCGTGATGTTTATAAATTTCGATAGCTTCACTATATAGCCGTGGATAGTAATATAACGTTGTAGATAAAACTTCGGTATCCGAAAACTTCACTTGGTGGTTGCCTGGTTGAAGAGCATGTTCCGCTACAGCTGACTTTTCTATTTTTCCAAGTCGACAAACTCTTTTATGCTCTTTCAGTCGCGTGTTTACGCGTCTTTTGGTAGTACCAATGTAAACTTTACCACAGGTACGCGGAATTTTATACACACCACATGTCGACAGATCGTAGTACTTGACTTATTTTCTTTGTTGGTTTAAAGATCGGTTTTATGTCACGTTTTCGTAAAATCTTACCGATTCGATCTGTTACTTTTTTAATAAAAGGGAGAACTACTGTATTTTTCTGTCGTTGTGGTTCATTCTTATCTCTTGGGTTTCTGTTCCTTAGACGCAAAATTCTATTTATCTCTTTCCTTGAGTAGCCGTTTTTTTCAAAAGCCTACTTCAGATGTTTCACTTCAGCATCCAAATGTTCAGGTGTACATATCCGTTCCGCTCGATCGACAAGACTTTTTATAACACCTCTTTTTTGTTGAGGATGATGATTTGAATTTTTATGTAAATATCTGTTCGTATGTGTTGCCTTCCGAAAAACTTTATAATCCAAGCTTCTATCGGACCGTCTCATAACTAAGACATCCAAGAAAGATATTCTGTTATCCTTTTCTATTTCCATGGTAAACTGTATTTTTGGGTGAATTTTATTTAGATAATCAAAGAAATCGTCCAAGGCCTTTCTGCCATGGGACCAAACCACAAATGTGTCATCTACGTATCGATACCAACGAGATGGTTTGTTATTAGCTTTGTATAGGGCTGATTGTTCAAACTTCTCCATATAAAGATTGGCAATCGCAGGGCCTAATGGATTACCCATTGCTACTCCATCAAGTTGTTCATAAAATTCATTATCCCACTGGAACTGACTTGATGTAAGACAATGTCTGAAAAGAACAGTCAAATCTTCTGGAAAAATATCCGCTATGAAAATCATAACTTCGTTAACAGGAATCATTGTGAATAAGGACACAATGTCAAAACTTACAAGAATATCTTCAGGGGCCAGAGTTAGTCCCTCTAGTTTTTCAATAAAATGACGCGAGTCTTTTATATATGAGTCAGTTTTTCCAATGGCTGATTGTAAACAAGTTGTTAAATATCTTGCTATTTCATAAGTGGGAGAATTGATGGCACTGACTATGGGTCTTAAAGGAAAATCTATTTTATGAATTTTAGGTACACCATACAATCGAGGACACATAGCCTCACTTTTCAATAAAGTTCTTTTACCTTCTTTTCGGATAGAGGTAGATGACTTTATCAAATTATTTGTTTTCCTAAGTACACTGGCTGTAGGATCCCTCGCAAGTTTTTTGTACTGTCCTGACGTTAAAAGGTTCAAAATTTTTCTTCGGTAATCTTCTGTATTCATAACAACAGTAGCGTTCCCTTTATCTGCGGGAAGAACCACTATTTCTTCATCTGCATTCAAATCCTTAAGAACCTTCCTCTCACCTTTTGTTAAACTACTTTCTAGAGGTCTGCTGTGGCTTAAAACTCTAGTGGTTTCAATTCGAATTGCATTCGCAGTTGCCTTAGGGATATTTCGTATACCTGCTTCTATATTCGCGATAATATCTTCAAGTGGTACTTTTACAGGTGTTATAGCGTAATTTCCTCCTTTTGCAAGGACGGAAATCTCGTCTTGAGATAACACTTTCTTTGACTTGTTTATAACAGTATCAGTCATCATCGTATTACTTGCAGTTGTTACATTAGCTTGTAACTTTCCGAACTTTTTCTTATGTCTACTAGTAGTCATTTCTGTCGTAGCTTCCATAGTTGTAAACGTAAGATAATCAATTTTATTCCACAGGTCTATCTGTATCTTACAAGCTAAGAATAAATGAAGCTTCAGCAACTCACAGTCAACAGAATCCATTTCTCGTCTTGTGTAATGTATCCTTTCTCGAAGTAATGCTCTTTCTGTGTAATCATAAATCCGGTGTACACGAGCTGTCCGGAACATCCTCTTCAGCTTTAAAAAGTTCGGTATAGAAGACGAGTCTCTACAACGTAACAAAAAAGTTAAAGTGCAAATTAAATGTGCTCTCTTCTTACGTAAAAATTCCAGGCGCCTAACTGATTTTGAGAAATCCTCCCCGTAGAGTCTTCTGATTGTAGAATGAAGGCTTTCACGACCGGGTGACATGGCTGTTGATATACTTTCCGGGATGTGAGGTCGTGGTCCAAGAACTTTTCTGCTCCTTACGTTTCGTCCAGAACTGCGCTGGACTTCCTCAGAGGCGCTGCTCCGCTGAGTCTTGCCGACTGACTGGTCGGGTGTCTGGGAGCGACTTATATATTGTGAGAAAGGGGGGCGTGGTTCAGGTGACACGTGATGAGCAGTGATAATCCATAGCAAAGATAAGGTTGACTATCGATTACCACCTTGTCAAAGATAAAAATTGTTAGCAATTTTGTAGAGCCACTGATAATCCATAGTAAAGATGAGGTTGACTATCGATTACCACCTTGTCAAAGATAAAAATTGTTAGCAATTTTGTAGAGCCACTGATAATCCATAGTAAAGATGAGGTTGACTATCGATTACCACCTTGTCAAAGATAAAAATTGTTAGCAATTTTGTAGAGCCACTGATAATCCATAGTAAAGATGAGGTTGACTATCGATTACCACCTTGTCCAAGATAAAAATTGTTAGCAATTTTGCAGAGCCACTGTCCATATATCGCTAAGTTTCATAGCCTCCTCTTTCCTATTGAAATTATCGTGATGTTTATAAATTTCGATAGCTTCTCTATATAGCCGTGGATAGTAATTTAAGGTTGTAGATAAAACTTCGGTATCCGAAAACTTCACTTGGTGGTTGCCTGGTTGAAGAGCATGTTCCGCTACAGCTGACTTTTCTATTTTTCCAAGTCGACAAAGACTTTTATGCTCCTTCAGTCGCGTGTTTACGCTTCTTTCTGAAGCAGGCTTTTGAAAAAACGGCTACTCAAGGAAAGAGATAAATAGAATTTTTCGTCCAAGGAACAGAAACCCAAAAGATAAGAATGAACCACAACGACAGAAAAATACAGTAGTTCTCCCTTTTATTAAAAAAGTAACAGATCGGATCGGTAAGATTTTACGAAAACATGACATAAAACCGATCTTTAAACCAACAAAGAAAATAAGGCAAGTACTACGATCTGTGAAGGATAAACGCCCTCCCCTGTCGACATGTGGTGTGTATAAAATTCCGCGTACCTGTGGTAAAGTTTACATTGGTACTACCAAAAGAAGCGTAAACACGCGACTGAAAGAGCATAAAAGTCTTTGTCGACTTGGAAAAATAGAAAAGTCAGCTGTAGCGGAACATGCTCTTCAACCAGGCAACCACCAAGTGAAGTTTTCGGATACCGAAGTTTTATCTACAACCTTAAATCACTATCCACGGCTATATAGAGAAGCTATCGAAATTTATAAACATCACGATAATTTCAATAGGAAAGAGGAGGCTATGAAACTTAGCGATATATGGACAGTGGCTCTGCAAAATTGCTAACAATTTTTATCTTGGACAAGGTGGTAATCGATAGTCAACCTCATCTTTACTATGTATTATAAGTGGCTCTACAAAATTGCTAACAATTTTTATCTTTGACGAGGTGGTAATCGATAGTCAACCTTATCTTTGCTATGGATTATCACTGCTCATCACGTGTCACCTGAACCACGCCCCCCTTTCTCACAATATATAAGTCGCTCTCAGACACCCGACCAGTCAGTCGGCAAGACTCAGCGGAGCAGCGCCTCTGAGGAAGTCCAGCGCAGTTCTGGACGGAACGTAAGGAGCAGAAAAGTTCTTGGACCACGACCTCACATCCCGGAAAGTATATCAACAGCCATGTCACCCGGTCGTGAAAGCCTTCATTCTACAATCAGAAGACTCTACGGGGAGGATTTCTCAAAATCAGTTAGGCGCCTGGAATTTTTACGTAAGAAGAGAGCACATTTAATTTGCACTTTAACTTATTTGTTACGTTGTAGAGACTCGTCTTCTATACCGAACTTTTTAAAGCTGAAGAGGATGTTCCGGACAGCTCGTGTACACCGGATTTATGATTATACAGAAAGAGCATTACTTCGAGAAAGGATACATTACACAAGACGAGAAATGGATTCTGTTGACTGTGAGTTGCTGAAGCTTCATTTATTCTTAGCTTGTAAGATACAGATAGACCTGTGGAATAAAATTGATTATCTTACGTTTACAACTATGGAAGCTACGACAGAAATGACTACTAGTAGACATAAGAAAAAGTTCGGAAAGTTACAAGCTAATGTAACAACTGCAAGTAATACGATGATGACTGATACTGTTATAAACAAGTCAAAGAAAGTGTTATCTCAAGACGAGATTTCCGTCCTTGCAAAAGGAGGAAATTACGCTATAACACCGTAAAAGTACCACTTGAAGATATTATCGCGAATATAGAAGCAGGTATACGAAATATCCCTAAGGCAACTGCGAATGCAATTCGAATTGAAACCACTAGAGTTTTAAGCCACAGCAGACCTCTAGAAAGTAGTTTAACAAAAGGTGAGAGGAAGGCTCTTAAGGATTTGAATGCAGATGAAGAAATAGTGGTTCTTCCCGCAGATAAAGGGAACGCTACTGTTGTTATGAATACAGAAGATTACCGAAGAAAAATTTTGAACCTTTTAACGTCAGGACAGTACAAAAAACTTGCGAGGGATCCTACAACCAGTGTACTTAGGAAAACAAATAATTTGATAAAGTCATCTACCTCTATCCGAAAAGAAGGTAAAAGAACTTTATTGAAAAGTGAGGCTATGTGTCCTCGATTGTATGGTGTACCTAAAATTCATAAAATAGATTTTCCTTTAAGACCCATAGTCAGTGCCATCAATTCTCCCACTTATGAAATAGCAAGATATTTAACAACTTGTTTACAACCAGTCATTGGAAAAACTGACTCATATATAAAAGACTCGCGTCATTTTATTGAAAAACTAGAGGGACTAACTCTGGCCCCTGAAGATATTCTTGTAAGTTTTGACATTGTGTCCTTATTCACAATGATTCCTGTTAACGAAGTTATGATTTTCATAGCGGATATTTTTCCAGAATATTTGACTGTTCTTTTCAGACATTGTCTTACATCAAGTCAGTTCCAGTGGGATAATGAATTTTATGAACAACTTGATGGAGTAGCAATGGGTAATCCATTAGGCCCTGCGATTGCCAATCTTTATATGGAGAAGTTTGAACAATCAGCCCTAGACAAAGCTAATAACAAACCATCTCGTTGGTATCGATACGTAGATGACACATTTGTGGTTTGGTCCCATGGCAGAAAGGCCTTGGACGATTTCTTTGATTATCTAAATAAAATTCACCCAAAAATACAGTTTACCATGGAAATAGAAAAGGATAACAGAATATCTTTCTTGGATGTCTTAGTTATGAGACGGTCCGATAGAAGCTTGGATTATAAAGTTTTTCGGAAGGCAACACATACGAACAGATATTTACATAAAAATTCAAATCATCATCCTCAACAAAAAAGAGGTGTTATAAAAAGTCTTGTCGATCGAGCGGAACGGATATGTACACCTGAACATTTGGATGCTGAAGTGAAACATCTGAAGTAGGCTTTTGAAAAAAACGGCTACTCAAGGAAAGAGATAAATAGAATTTTGCGTCTAAGGAACAGAAACCCAAAAGATAAGAATGAACCACAACGACAGAAAAATACAGTAGTTCTCCCTTTTATTAAAAAAGTAACAGATCGGATCGGTAAGATTTTACGAAAACATGACATAAAACCGATCTTTAAACCAACAAAGAAAATAAGTCAAGTACTACGATCTGTGAAGGATAAACGCCCTCCCCTGTCGACATGTGGTGTGTATAAAATTCCGTGTACCTGTGGTAAAGTTTACATTGGTACTACCAAAAGAAGCGTAAACACGCGACTGAAAGAGCATAAAAGTCTTTGTCGACTTGGAAAAATAGAAAAGTCAGCTGTAGCGGAACATGCTCTTCAACCAGGCAACCACCAAGTGAAGTTTTCGGATACCGAAGTTTTATCTACAACGTTATATTACTATCCACGGCTATATAGTGAAGCTATCGAAATTTATAAACATCACGATAATTTCAATAGGAAAGAGGAGGCTATGAAACTTAGCGATATATGGACAGTGGCTCTGCAAAATTGCTAACAATTTTTATCTTGGACAAGGTGGTAATCGATAGTCAACCTTATCTTTGCTATGGATTATCACTGCTCATCACGTGTCACCTGAACCACGCCCCCCTTTCTCACAATATATAAGTCGCTCTCAGACACCCGACCAGTCAGTCGGCAAGACTCAGCGGAGCAGCGCCTCTGAGGAATTCCAGCACAGTTCTGGACGAAACGTAAGGAGCAGAAAAGTTCTTGGACCACGACCTCACATCCCGGAAAGTATATCAACAGCCATGTCACACGGTCGTGAAAGCCTTCATTCTACAATTCTTTGGTCAGTTCATAGTCCTCTGTTGTGCAGTATTCAAAGTCAATGTTTTTTATGTTTTCCGTGGCAAATACATAAAGTGTTTTGGGTGTTAAGATTTGTTGTTTATATGGCCTTTGTAAGCTGGCTTTAGCAGCTAGCTGCTTAACAGTTCCGTCAAGGCCATCCCATGCGCTCTTTCCATTGGATGTTGCAAAGAACTCCCACTCTGCCTCAACTTCAAAATCAGTTTTATGCAAACAAAAATTAAGGAAGTTTTTCTTATTTTTATATTGTGCAGCGCTGCCATCAGAAAACTAAGTAATCTTTTTAAGTGCAAAAGGCAAATTTTGCTTTATGATATCTAGCAGTTTTTGTGGAATATATAGAAAGCGACTGCATTATGTTTCAGGTAATCTGACATGAAGACATACTGCAGATGTTTTAGTTTTCCCTCCCATATATAATAGCTTCAAATGGTTCAAGTGTAGCTTCAAATGGTTCAAATGGCTCTGAGCACTATGGGACTTAACATCTTTGGTCATGAGTCCCCTGGAACTTAGAACTACTTAAACCTAACTAACCTAAGGACAGCACACAACACCCAGCCATCACGAGGCAGAGAAAATCCCTGACTCCGCCGGGAATCGAACCCGGGAACCCGGGCGTGGGAAGCGAGAACGCTACCGCACGACCACGAGATGCGGGAAGTGTAGCTTCCCCGTTACATCAAGGTGGGCATAAATGAGATAGTGGCCAAAAATAGCCTTGACCCTATATGAATATTTCAAGATTTTTTTATAATAAAAAGTGAATGTCGTACAAAATCGTAGGATTCTTAAGTTATTATTTTTTACATATTTAAACTCGCATTAAAATATCATTATATGAATTAACAAACAATAAGAGGATAATGTTGCATAAAAAGGCTAACATAATAATTTAAGTTCGTTAGAATTACATAGGCCTACCTCAGTATTCATAGTGTACACATAGTCTGCTTTTCACCTCACTAGTGTGTATTGTGGTAGCAAAATATTATTTTATACAAGAACCCATTGAGATCCCATCTTGAAATTTTGCATGCATGTAGTCAGTTAGACTGGACAACATACACTCCTGGAAATGGAAAACAGAACACATTGACACCGGTGTGTCAGACCCACCATACTTGCTCCGGACACTGCGAGAGGGCTGTACAAGCAATGATCACACGCACGGCACAGAGGACACACCAGGAACCGCGGTGTTGGCCGTCGAATGGCGCTAGCTGCGCAGCATTTGTGCACCGCCGCCGTCAGTGTCAGCCAGTTTGCCGTGGCATACGGAGCTCCATCGCAGTCTTTAACACTGGTAGCATGCCGCGACAGCGTGGACGTGAACCGTATGTGCAGTTGACGGACTTTGAGCGAGGGCGTATAGTGGGCATGCGGGAGGCCGGGTGGACGTACCGCCGAATTGCTCAACACGTGGGGCGTGAGGTCTCCACAGTACATCGATGTTGTCGCCAGTGGTCGGCGGAAGGTGCACGTGCCCGTCGACCTGGGACCGGACCGCAGCGACGCACGGATGCACGCCAAGACCGTAGGATCCTACGCAGTGCCGTAGGGGACCGCACCGCCACTTCCCAGCAAATTAGGGACACTGTTGCTCCTGGGGTATCGGCGAGGACCATTCGCAACCGTCTCCATGAAGCTGGGCTACGGTCCCGCACACCGTTAGGCCGTCTTCCGCTCACGCCCCAACATCGTGCAGCCCGCCTCCAGTGGTGTCGCGACAGGCGTGAATGGAGGGACGAATGGAGACGTGTCGTCTTCAGCGATGAGAGTCGCTTCTGCCTTGGTGCCAATGATGGTCGTACGCGTGTTTGGCGCCGTGCAGGTGAGCGCCACAATCAGGACTGCATACGACCGAGGCACACAGGGCCAACACCTGGCATCATGGTGTGGGGAGCGATCTCCTACACTGGCCGTACACCACTGGTGATCGTCGAGGGGACACTGAATAGTGCACGGTACATCCAAACCGTCATCGAACCCATCGTTCTACCATTCCTAGACCGGCAAGGGAACTTGCTGTTCCAACAGGACAATGCACGTCCGCATGTATCCCGTGCCACCCAACGTGCTCTAGAAGGTGTAAGTCAACTACCCTGGCCAGCAAGATCTCCGGATCTGTCCCCCATTGAGCATGTTTGGGACTGGATGAAGCGTCGTCTCAAGCGGTCTGCACGTCCAGCACGAACGCTGGTCCAACTGAGGCGCCAGGTGGAAATGGCATGGCAAGCCGTTCCACAGGACTACATCCAGAATCTCTACGATCGTCTCCATGGGAGAATAGCAGCCTGCATTGCTGCGAAAGGTGGATATACACTGTACTAGTGCCGACATTGTGCATGCTCTGTTGCCTGTGTCTATGTGCCTGTGGTTCTGTCAGTGTGATCATGTGATGTATCTGACCCCAGGAATGTGTCAATAAAGTTTCCCCTTCCTGGGACAATGAATTCACGGTGTTCTTATTTCAATTTTCAGGAGTGTATATAATTTTTATAAATAAGTCCGAGGGTACGTATTTTGGAAATTTAAAAAAATGTTTTTATGGAATAGTTTAAAATTTTCAAATTTAGGTAGCATAGTCATCTTACATATCAAATTGAAGGGAATTTGTAGAGGAAAACAATGGTGCAAGTTTGAGCTCTCTGGGTTGTATAGTTTTTGAGCTACAGCATTTTAAAACAGAGATCGACTGATCAAAAACGGAGTTTTTTTTATTTTAAACCCTTGAAACTCAAAAACCAGAGACCAGAAAAATTTTAAATTTCAAATTTAAACTAGTGTTAGTGTGTACATTACCTGAAAATAAAATTCGTCCACATCTGAGATATCAAGGTTCAGACTGTTAGTTAATTTTAGCTGGAATGACCCACCAGAGTTGACGTTGACTCCATTTACGACAGCATGACGGAACGTACCGAGCAATCACAAGCCATCTTTGGGCTATATAACACCACCGCAGCAGCGATTTTGACTGTCAGCTGACCCCGACGCTGACGACGGTGGAAATAGTTGAAAGCTTACTTTTACCGGGAATTGATGCAACAAGAAGTCCTAGAATGCTTTACACCCAGTTCTACTTTATGTTACTTTCTGTTTTCCTAATGCCTTAGTTTGACTTTTCCGATTTGCTGAGTTTATAGTTCGAAATCATTTCTTCTACAGTTGTCACACTATTCTTTCTGGTTAGAAAGAACACGTTTATAACGCATAGTTTACGAGATGGGTGAACGGCATAAACAGTATTGCTTTGTTTGCAAATCTCTGTGTTTTGTTGTTCCATAAAGCGATTTCCCTTTTTAATGATAATTTTTTTGTTTCTTGAATAGTATTTGATATTGTGTGCTTAATTATTTTCTATTAAAGGTCTGTGATGCAGTTGTGCAGTCGTGCGTTACCAAGCAAACAAAACATCGGTACTCCTAATGCTAGAGGCCTGATGATGAGATCCTGTGTGATGTTATGAAAAGCAATATCATGTATCGATTGCGCCGCTGTCGAACCTCCACATGTACAATTTTCTTCTACGTACAGGCGGCATAACATGATCTTCTCAAAAACAATCTTCAGTGGTGATTTCTGTCCGACAAACCCATTGAGTAATTTATTATTACGTCCCATTCCGTGCAGTCACACTGGAAAGCCAATCGCTTGCATATCCAAGCGCATGATGCCAGTTTGGCAGATTTCGCGTGCTGCCTTCAATGTGTTGTAGTTTTAACGATCAGAAGCGTATTCATGACGAAGGGGAACTCGTTCTTTTTCGGTATACGTTTTGTTTAAGGAACAACACTTACGAATCCACATGGTGTTTGTAACATAAGACGTGTGTATGTGTGGCTGCTTAATGTTACCTCTACAATGGAATTTTCACTCCTACAAATGATTAAAACTATCCTGCTGTTAGCAGTCTTCGACTAGGGATTTCCATAAAACGAAGTATCAAAGTATTTTCGCCACATCACTTTCACACATCAGTTACTCTCTCGGGATGCAACTAGAACTAGTCACAGCGTGGTCACCCTAAATTTTTTATTCTCACAACACAAGCAGAGAGCAGTTTGTATCCCAAATGTAATTTCGAGATTAGCTCAACATATGTTTGACTTTCTTTAAACCGTGACCAAGTATACCCTCAGATAGATCGACGCACACTGGAGCCATAAACACCTGTAGTCCGTGAATTTGTTGTGGATCTTGAGAACAACTCAGCACACTTTCCTCGAGTAGCAGGTATCCACTATTATTGTACAAAATATTCACAGAATCCAGGTACTGTTGGCTCCAGTTATGCATGTATCAATGTGTCTGATTATGTATACGTGGTGTTCTTTTGGGCCTGAAGGTGGCTTTAATGAGCGTCCGAAACTTGTTTTCTAAATAAAATAACATCTGAAAATATAATGTTATTTTACGACATTCCTCCGTAAATATCTGTATACACAATGGATAAACAGAGGTACTTAGCTGACTGATACTGCGTAGCGATGAGAAACAGAAGATCTACATCATAACTGTATCTTTCAAACAATGCTCAGTGGGGAAGCACATGAAACTCTTCGTATTTAATTTGAGTGTTTATCCGTGGGACCGGAGGGCACGTGTCATACACTGACGTATGAACAGCAGTTGTACTGCAACGCGGGCTGAAATTACCTCTATACATGTCAGAACACGAACCAATACTTCTTTTGTTTTATCACTAGCCACGAACAGAAATTCGAGTCAAGTGTTCTCCCGTAAGGAAGCAATTTAACGTGTGTCAGACTCAGCAGAGAGCTAAAGAATCATGACTCGACGAAACAGAATAAGAAATCTGTTACAGATCATTGCCTTAATGTGCACCTCGTGGCGAAATCAAGAGTCTCAAAATCTAACGGCCAGATTCTCTCGCCAGCAAAATCTCATGCTCGAGCACCAGATGCAAATCCCTTTGATCAATCCCAGCAGGGATGCGCTCTTAGTGAATCCCTGGATGGACGTCTTTGTTCACATCAAACTCCGCTTCCTCCTGGTCACTTGGAGTCTATGTTTGCACTCAAATGGCGAATCCCAGTGGCCATTACAAAAAATTACCTTCCACTATACAGGTCACTAATCGGCAGCCTGTCACCTGAAGCTGACACTCCTTTCGAAAGATTTTCTGGAAGGTTCTGGTTCCTCTGCTACAACCTCGAAACTCTGCCGAACAAAAACATTTCTCTACCTTTCAGCGGAAAGTGTGTACCGGTGCTTCCCATGAGAAGATTCCTCAGAGGTCAACTCATGACTCGCATTTCTCCACACCAAAAGCATCTCCATTTGCCCTCTACTCCCCCCCCTCCCCCCCCCCCCCTCAGACACTCTGTCTCCAGGTATGGTATTCTGAAATACTTTTCATCGCACCAGAGACAAGCCTTCCCTCCGCTCTGGCGGCACTACGGTATTCTGCCGCATTGGCATCATAAGCTTCCGCCGCCTGATGTGGTCTCTCTCGTGGCAGTAAATGCCGATACAGAACACGAAAAATCTCTTTCCAGCTCACTTTAGCTGATAGCGGTTTCTGAAGAATGCGATGCTCTATTTCGCTTTTTCTGTCACTCTTGGTACACAATAATACAGAAATTGATAGTACGTGGTGCTAGCCAGTATCAACCGTTGATATGATAAATAATCCAGTTGCGCACTGCAAAAAGTGCTTTTTTATAAATATAAATCAACAAGTATATTAAACTTAAGGTGGCAAAATCTTGCCGCGTTACATACTCTTTGTGTCGTTTGCAATGAAACTATTTCACATGATTTTCTTTGACATGGCTCCAGGTAGGCTGCCAAAATTCGTGGCGACGGGATGCAGCGACTGCACGCCTAGCCAGCTGGAGAAGACTCTCAAGACCTTGAAGCACATCACAGAGAAGTACCCTGCAGAGTGGGCCAAACTGAAGGTCAAGTTTTTCGACCCCACGTGCGAATACACCAAGGACTTCGCTGAGACCTGGAAGCAGCGCAGGGTCAATTTCTGAGCGCCACGCCAGTCCGACTCTCTTGAGAGCTGTCACAGTTTTACACAATTCAACAGCAAATATTATTCCTTCCCAAGAAATTGATCCTTACTATAAATTCGTGTGACATCATCCAGTATGGCCACTCAACGCAGTTCCTTAACTTGTACTTGTTCACAACGCTACAATAATTATGATATGAAATAAATTTGTATTGTTAAATTTGTGTTTCACATTTTGTTACGCTGACCGATAATTAACTTCTTCAAAATATCAATCCTTCTCCAAGTCCCACTTTTCTATTACTGTGTTTCAATCATCATGTATAACAGTAGTATCGAACTTAACGGTAATCACCCTCGACGGCTAAATTGAAACTTTCTGAAGTGTAAAAACGAAGGGGTTCAATTTCGTTTCATGTGTGAAAGTAAATTATTTTTAAAATATCGTCACTATTATCACTGTTTCTTATGAGTGTAGTAATGATTGCGTTAAATTACCAGTAATTACATTTCTTTTTCAAATACCCGAATCAACATGTGACGCTTTAGTAGAGATTACAGCTACACATGTACTTTGCACAATGCAGTAAGCATCTATGAGAGTACAGTTTAGACATGCACGTCGCACGCATTTAAATATCTCACAAAAATGCGTCTCCAAGTGTTTGGTAGTTGTCGTAATGGATCACGTGTTGCTTCATTATTTACTTCGTAACAGGTCGAGGGACGAATTGACAGTACAACACAACTCTACAGGACGATTCTTACTAACATCTGAAAATCCTCGAAGCGACATAGATGACTCTGAGACAAGCGATTTTACGTGAGACACACGGGGAAGCAAATATCGGGAAATACCCCAAAAATAAATGAGAAATGTTGAACATATGACGCCACCATATGACGTACCTTGCCGCGCTTCCAGAGGTTTGGGTTGGTTGTGGAGGGAGGACTGACTGATGCGATCTTGCTCTCGAAAAAACGGTGCAAAAAATAACACTTTTCGTGCCTGTTATCTGTTGTAAACATAGAAATTATGAAATTTTTATGCTCACTATAACCAAGTAAGAGCTGTTCTTAGTTTGTGTTTACTTCCTTTTGACCTGAATTTTTCTTTAAAGAGATTATTTCGTAAAGAAAGCGTAGACCATTTACTGTTAACGACCCAATTGGGAACCTTGCACTAATTTACTTTTGACGCAATATGTTACTTTTCTTTTGTAATGTACTTTGCAATAAACCAGCGGATAGCGCGAGACCTGAAAAAAAGTAATAAAGACGACCTCAATGTAAATACTTTATTGTCTCACGTAAAGAAGAAAATACTGCCCGCCAGGCGCAAAACTCGATCCTGAACTTCAGTCTCGCGCGTAGACCAGGATCCGCACCGACATGAACACTTGGTTCAACTAATGCATGTGTGGCCAGGAACGTCATATGGTGACGTCACATCCCCAACATTTGTCATCCACTTTTCAGTTAATTCCCGACATTTGCGACCCCTAGTGTCTCATATTAAACTATTTATCTCAGCATCATCTATTTCGCAATGGAGGTGTTTAAACGTTATTAAAAATCTCTCTTTATAATGGCTACTTACGTTTCTGTAGAGCCTACACAGAATTATTGTTGTTATTATCATTATTTATATTATTGTATCATACGTATAGGCGGCTAGAATACCATGTGGCGCGTCTCCTTGATGTGAGGTGTTGAGTCAGGGGCCACATTTCTTTCATCTTCTCACTGTGTATTCTCTTCCTTTCTTCTATCTTGCTCTTGTCTTGAATTTATTTACCTCTTGTGATCACCCTTATGTTCTTAATGTTTTATGTACCCCCTAATCTATTACATTAGATACCTTTTCTGGTCGGCCGTTGTGGCCGAGCGTATCTAGGCGCTTCAGTCTGGAACCGCGAGACCCCTACGGTTGCAGGTAAGAATCCTGCCTCGGGCATGGATGTGTGTGATGTCCTTAGGTTAGCTAGGTTTAAGTAGTTCTAAGTTCTAGGGGACTGATGACCTCAGATGTTAAGTCCCATACTGCTCGGAGCCTTTTGAGCCATACCTTTTCGGTCTCTTGTTTACTCTGCAATCTGTACCCTTCTTCAGCCTTACTGAGCCATTGGATTTTCTGTCTCAAGTGATATTTTCTATTTTCTGTATCAAGTGATATTTTCTACTGTATCTTTCTGATCAATGACAAACTTTTCTGATGCATAAGTTTAGTTATGTGGTAATTTTGATGATAACAGTGGCGCGGTGCAGAGTCGGTGTGGGGCTAATATTTGGTATCACTCGAAGTTAATAGTGTCACAATAATTATGAATCACTAATATATAGAATAACCCCCCCCCCCAATTAAAAAAATTAAAGAGAAAATAAAGAAAATGACATGCGTGAGGCACAATACCGAAACAATAATTGTACCGTGTACAAGGTGTTTTTAAATGGTTCAAAAAAATGGTTCACATGGCTCTGAGCACTATGGGACTCAACTGCTGAGGTCATAAGTCCCCTAAAACTTAGAACTACTTAAACCTAACTAACCTAAGGACAACACACACATCCATGCCCGAGGCAGGATTCGAACCGGCGATCGTAGCGGTCGCGCGGTTCCAGACTGTAGCGCCAGAACCGCTCGGCCACCAGCGGCCGACAGGTGTTTTTAAATCTCCGATACAAAATAGTTCTGTGAAGTACACGTTAGGAAGTAAATAATGCCTAACGAAGTGCCACATTACGGCGGCGAACCTTTTACGTGATTCGGGGAAAACGTGTGAAATATTTTTTTTTTCAATTTTCTTGCACCTATTGGGTGGGAGAGCTAACATAATTGTAGTTACCAAAATTTCTAACAATAAAATAAGTTGTTGATAATGATCAGTTGTTAGATACACACGAAACTTGAATTGCGGAAGTGTCGTCCTGCATATACGACGTTTCTTCTGACACTGATAAACTGCACGTGTCACCGTTACTGTAACAGCCGTTAGAAAGAAATGGTTCAAATGGCTCTCAGCACTATGGGACTTAACATGTGAGGTCATCAGTCCCCTAGAAGTTAGAACTACTTAAACCTAACTAACCTAAGGACATCACACACATCGATGCCCGAGGCAGGATTCGAACCTGCGACCGTAGCGGTCGCGCGGTTCCAGACTGAAGCGCCTAGAACTGCTCGGCCACACTGGCCGGCAGCCGTTATCTTTTACACCCTTAGCACTCTATTCATTTCCTCACATCAATGTTTTCCTAGTTACAAGTTAGTTACTATTACTTTTTACACTGCTGGCGCAGGAGCAGGGTGTAAGCAATTGCTAAGCAATTTTTTTTTTTTCGGCCAAATGCAAGTTTGTTGATATGGGTTTCTGTTCAATAATGTTATGACAATAAATCACATTAGATGTGTAGTAGTTTTGTACTAAAACTATTTTTTAAATTATGTACAGCTTTATGGAGTCTGTAACTAATGAACCTCTAGCATTCACGTCTACGCCGATGGTACCCTCATGACGTCAGAAAGACTGCCAATCGTAAGAAGAAATATCATCTGCGCTAGGCAGAACAGGGTGTTCTGCTGCGGATGAACAGTTCTGAGGCTGATGGTAGCATCGGACCGCCGGTGGCTAATCGATATATAACACTCATCTTTGTGATTTACCAGCTAACGATATCAGCTGGCCGCATATACGCAGATGAACAACTATAGTCAAGAAAATATTGGGAATCCCGCTTTCAGTACGTAGCAAACATGTAAAACCAGATTATTTCTCATCTAGTGGACCGATACACAAACTGGTACTTTACCACAAATCAAAGAGATTCAGACACTGATCTCTCATGAAATCGGATAATTGCAGAAGGTGTGAACAGTGTTTCGAGACTTTCGATGCCTTGATGCCTGGTTTCTCCTTAGCTTTGTACTGCTTTTACCATAATACTGACGTATAGACTCAAAAAGGAGGCTGCGACGATCCGATTTAACCACGAAGTGCCCATTTCTGTAGGCCTACTGTCAGGGACCACTGCACAGTCGACGAGTAGTACATACTTAGTGTGAGGCGTAAGCATCTTTTCAGTTTCCTTATCTCGCATGCGCTCCTCTCAATAAAAGTGCAAGGAGAACAGGATGCTACGACAAAGATCAAAGAGTATGTAAGCCTTGTGGCATTAAGGGAGACATAAGACGTCCACTGAAAGAGATGAACTGAAAAGTTCCGTTTAACTATAAACAAAGTTAAGTCACAAGTAATTTAGTACATTATTAGAAAAAGTACCGACATAGTGAACATCAAAATTAGGAAAGACGCTGTGCTATAGGACATAAAAGTATTCTGGAATGTGAAAAGCGAGATTACGCAATATAGTTGAAATACGGAAGGGGAAAGAAAGCTTACCGCTGACAGAGGGAAACAAAACTTAAGCGAACCGAGCTGTACTGATATGAAATATTAATCGCGTCTAAATGAGATGAGCAGATCGAATGACAATTGAAAGAATACTTGAAACAGAGAACATGTAACAGATCGCCTTATGTTTTAACATCAGGAAGCTGCAGTGTAATAGGACACCCGGGAATACTAAACTTCTCAGTAAGTAGATCAGTCGAGAGCTGGACGTCAAGTGGAAGGCTATGCAAGGCAAGGAAGTTCAAGAGAGACTGTCGAGGATATTTCGTGTAATACAAGCTGGTAGGGAAAATTTAGCACGTGACAGAATAAATTAAAGATGGTCTCACATTAGTTCGATAAAAGTTGGGCTAAATAAAACGTTGCTTATAGGGAAATACCGATAGACGTAAACCGTGCCGACATTTCAGAGATTATTACGTGGACTAGGACAAATTAAGGACAGAAAGGAGCTCAGCCTCGGATGTAATATCATATGCGTATTTTTTTGCATTGTAGATCTAGATTTCAGCTGACAGTGCAGCTATCGACACTGCGTTATACGTAGTCATGAAGACCTAACGTAATTATAACGACACATTCCGATCTAACTAAGGTATGTTCAAGTATTAGTCCAACTAATGCTTGTACACGCCCGATAGTCTACATGACTACTTACATCTCACTGATGACAGATGCTCTGTCAGTTGAAATCAAGATCTTTAATGCAATAAAAAAGACAGACGATGTCGAGACGGATGCTGACATTCTTTCTGTCATGGTCTGCGTCACATCGTGGGGCAAAACCATTCCCATGGAATCGATACAACAGATTATCTTATAAGCCACGGCTCTAATACTTAATATTGATGCACTTCAGCAAAATCAATTTAACATGTACATATCTATAAACAGACAAAGAATATTTAACTATTGTTTATCATACTGAAAATAGAACTTCACTGTTTTGCAACTGAATGTACCTGTGTACCATACATGTTTCGCATCGTTATGCTACGCATCTTCAGTGGTCTACAGTACAAACAATTATTTAATTATACATGCTGTATTTTGAAATGAGATTCGTAGTGATTATTGTCATCCGTTTCGATCTAACTAATTCTATTTACAACTACATATTTGTAGATTTTGCTTACATTCATTCTTTTTTTTTGTATTGATGCATCCGATTTTTGTTCTATTTATGTTTAATGCATATAGTACAGGTTTCATCCAACTGATATGTCACGTTTAGAAACTTGTCTGCAACTAGCCACATTGCACATGTTCTTTACATGCTTTAGGGCTGACTGCGAAATCACAGGAGTTCTAGAGGGAGAGAAGGGAATGTAGGGCGTTTTGAGGTGGGTATGTAGGGAGGATGGATTGTGGGGCACTATGTGTATGTGTGTGTGTGTGTGTGTGTGTGTGTGTGTTAGAGAGAGAGAGAGAGAGAGCACGCGCGTGTGTGTAATATTTTTTATGATAAACTGAAGGGGTAAAAATCATATAAATATGTTGTATTTACTCTTTGGTCAATTAACAGAGTAATTTCGTTGTGTTATGAAGGGCGTTCAATAAGGACTGCAACGCATTTTTTCTCTGCCACTTCAACGCATTTTTTCTCCGCTAGTTTCGGGTGAAACAATGTGGAATTAGTTGCGGAACATCATGGTGTATTCTCGCTTCAGTACGTAAGTTCCGATATGTGGCATCAGTATACGTATCTTTCAAAGAGGCGTCTCTATCGGCGTTGCTTTTGAAGGAGAGAGCTATCATTGAGATTCATAGATATTTGTAGACGCTTGCAGAATATCTGCAGAGACATAGCAGGGTGAGTCGCTCGCTGAGCGAGGCGCAACAAGTTCGTGCAAAACTCTCCAATCTTCCACCGGCCGGCCAGCTACTGGCAGATGTGACTTCTGCTGCAATGTTGGAACGTGCGAACGCTCTCAGTCGAAGTGATTGACGGACGGAAAATCTCGCTCCACGACTGGACGTCTCTGTTGGTAGTGCTGACACATGCGTTCACCAGTTGGGATACTCAAAGGCGTGTGACCACTGGGTTCCTCGCTGCCTAACCAAAGACTTCCATCGGTTTGGCCCAATGAGGCATGCGCTCCTCGGGAAGCAGTACGTGGATGATGGGAAGGACAATGAAATAGCAAGACTTTGCCTCCAGCTACGACCAGTAGAGTGGTACCATGCTGCCAATAGGGTGCGCCTATTTGCCAACCCATTTTCCTGATTTTCTCCTGCGTCATAAGAGGTGTATGGGGTTTGGCACTGTCATGGTGTAGTCTGATGAGCTGACAATGAGGATGTGGTCTGTGGGTCTTGATGGCGCGTCGCAGCTTGTCCAATGACAAAGAGTAATGGTCCCGGTTAATTGTGGAGACGCGTTCCAAAAAGTCTTCATGAGATCCTCGCACACATTCTGCCTCATCGTTTTCATTTCTCTTGTCAATAATCTAGGCACCCAACGTGCACAGATTTCTCTGTGTCGTAGTGACTGTACCACTGGTACGACACTATCCAATGACAAACGAGTCATTTCAGCAAGCTGTCGTGTCATCACACATCTGTCATTTTGGATGATTTGATCAATGGTCTCCTTATTCATATCACTCACTGTCATCGATGGTGTACCACACAGTGGATTGTCCAGTGGAGAGGAATCACCTTCTTCAAACGTCTGCAACCACCGCTGAATACTGCTGCGATGCACTGTGTCCTCCCCATAAACAAGATGCAACTTCCTGTGAATCGATGTGGCAGTGTCATCGCCGGTCTTGAAGAGGAACTCCATCACCGACCGTTGTCACAACCTCACATCTATTTCATGATCTATTATGGCTTACCTGTGAATAAAAGAAGATACTTTTATACACCAACTTATAGCTAAATGTTCCAAGTATCTTCACCAAAAAATTCATTGTCCTCCTGCAAAAAATAAAAAAATTAGAGACGACTGTGCAAAATTCTTTGAACGCCCTTTGTATGTTACACACCAGATTAAGCAAAAGATATCATGTTTGATACCCTGATGTAATCGTAAAATTTACTATTGTTTAACAAATTAGGATTAAGTTCGCTTGCAGAGTATAACCAGAGAGCCAGATTTAGACGTATTTACCCATTCCAAGAAGACTAGAAACTGTATTGAATTCCTACGGTTTCCCTACATTGTATTAGGCATGGGGAAGTGTTGTGTTTTTGGTGTTTCCATATTTTTATACACTCCACCTATATCGCAACATGTTCATTACAAGCACGGCAACAACTTGAGATGTTAGCTAACACAATTGGAAATCATCTTCCTCTGTGGCATGATGCATACCTGACTAGTGCGTTATTTAGATGCCACAGTAGGCCAGTCGTTGACGTTATGTGAGTACCACGTCCTATTAGCACTTCCCACACTAAAACCTGTCTTCTGGTCTATAACCTGAGACGAAATCAGGTGCATCTCTCTCCTCATAGGGGCTTTACTAAGACACAGTTAAAAGTAGCCGGTGACCCATCTATATTATCGGATATGAAACATATCTTTTTGAGTCTGATGTATTGCATGAACAATATCAGAAATCATAGGAACTGGAACAGTGGCATGTCGTATTGGGACAGAATTGTTCAATACCAATGAATATGTCATTGTTTTGGCAGTGACTGTCAGAGAACGGATTTCGCTTGCAATTGCGGGAAAAAATATCATCACTCTATACATGAGTGTTCAATACAGTAGCTGCTGCTTCAGTTGAAATTAATGTTTCAGCTATGGGCTGAGTAATGATCGCAACAAGAACGCGAGTTTAGGAAGTACTATAATTCTGTAAGCAAATTCGGAACGAATTGCAGACCAGTTGTTTACACACAAGGTCTGTACTCATGTACATCCCTTGCTGTGCGGATTCAACGACTCGTTGAGACACTAGCCTTCGATGCAATCTCTGTCAGTTTCTACACAGAATTTGTAACTCAATTAGCCCTTTTGCTGATCATATAAACCATTACATGTATTAAAGGAAGGAACACATCAAACCCGCATACAAAAAAACTTAGCAGAAGTGAACTACAAGACTATCCTTCAATACAAATGAGTCAGTCTCAAGTAATTGAGTTGGTAATCTTGCTGGTCATGCTGTATTTAAATGACCTGGAATATAACGGTCAGATATTGTTTAGACTAAATTAGTACAAAGAAGCACAATATGTTGATAGCCGTAATGCTGTTGCTACAAGCAACGCGGAATATTGTATCACCTGACTACCATATGAAGAGTCACAATTAAAACCAATCAGGTCAACAACAGGGTGTCAGGTCTTGTGAGACAATGTAATGAAAGATCATGTAAGCGCACAAAGAATCTCTTGCGTGCGTGGTCGCTAGTTCCATCTTTGGTTAATCTCCTTTTGAAGTGTTAACAATTACAACAAAAATGGTGATAACGACTCTCCCTATGCTTCAGGAGAGCGACAGAAAATTAGAGTACGGATTGTGCACAAATCAAACCTCTATGGGATGTATGTATTGCACTCCACAAAACGGACGTCGTAGACATTGCAGAAGTATTCAAAACAAACCACTAACTTGCATCATGAATACCCAATGAAAATTGGCTTGCCACATTGATCACAAACGGTCATACTATGAAGATCGAAGGCGAACATTTTGGGAGTTACATACTGTACAAGACGTTCAGTTAGGTATCCACTCTTATGAAATGCATGTAGAATTATATTGGTGTAACAGGGTGATTAGACCTGATGGAATCTGATGGCATGCAACTGCATGCGAAACAGTCTGTCGTGGAGCTTATATGAAAATAGCCATCGTTTGAAGCTGCAGATAGTACGATAATATGTATTACAGGCACGGAAAAAAATAACGTCCAGCGGCTGAATTTGTACTGTGGTTCTAGGTGGTGTGAGCTGCAATATCACACACTTTTCAGGAGGAGTAGTTCGCTCTAAAGGAGTGTGTTTTGTATAGGTACACCACACCTCAAGCAAAGCAGGTTTTTGGCCAGCTATTGGCCAAAAGCAGTGCTCATTCCATAGTTGCAGTTATTCTGAGCCTATTTTCCCACTCTTGCTTGCTGTGACAAAAATATTACCTACTGCCATTCCAAGATCAAGCACAAGGGACAGGATGGAGCAGACAGAGCACCTCCATTTTCTAGCAGTACAATAAGTTACTTTCCAGCCAGTTACAAGATCAACATTCTGCATAATTGTATAGGGATGCGTTAGTATTTATATTAGGTGGTCTTGGTTTCTCCAATTTCAAATGTACCTATCATACGCATTTCCCCCCAGATCTTGATAGGTCGCAGATGGAAACAAATTCCTTATTAAACTATTGGATAATTTTGTTAACCTTATCTACAAGTTGTCGATTCGATTCCGTAATTTGCTGTTCCTCATCCAGTACATACTTTGTTTCAGATTTCGTTATTTTGAGTCTTTCAATTCCTTAGCACTGTTTGAAGTTATGCAACCATCCACTGCATCAATTGAAATCACTGTAAACTATGTCGCACGCAGTTTTATGTGCAGAACGTAGTAGGTCATTAGCACGCACATCCTGTAAATTGTATCGTGTATCGTTGAAACAGTTTTCTGTGACAAGCGCGCCTTGTCCTCCCGCGAATATCAGTATTTTTTCTTGTGCACTACACGGTCATATTGTTGCTGACTTATTCGTTTTTTTTTCTATTTTGCGGATGATCTTCCACGTACGAAATTTTGCTTAGTACCCGCTCCTTGGACAAACATTGTCCTTCATCACTTATCTCTGGAGACGGGATTTGTTGCTCCATGTTCGACAAGAGTGACGAAGTACATGGTTCGACATCTGTTTCAGTATCACTTTTAATTTTCAAGATCGTATCGTCTACTCCTCAAGTACACTGTTCATACAGTCGAACGTATACGACACCAGACATTCGACTGATTCTTCATCTACCACTTCTTTCTCACTCTGCGAAATTCCTTGGGTTCTGTCTGACAAAATGACTACTTCGGCAACTGTTGTAGATGTAATGCAGTGTTTGCCATTGTTCTGCTTTGTATCAACAGCAGTAGCATTGTAGCAATGTTCTTTTTAGTCCTCGACTAAACCACTCATCTACGCTTCGTAGCCTCATCATGTGCTCATCGCTGGATACCTCCAATCCTCCACTCTGTTGCCATTGTTGTTGTTGTTGTGGTCTTCAGTCCTGAGACTGGTTTGATGCAGCTCTCCATGCTACTCTATCCTGTGCAAGCTGCTTCATCTCCCAGTAACTACTGCAACCTAAATCCTTCTGAATCTGCTTAGTGTATTCATCTCTTGGTCTCTCTCTACTATTATTACCCTCCATGCTGCCCTCCAATACTAAATTGGTGATCCCTTGATGCCTCAGAACATGTCCTACCAACCGATCCCTTCTACTAGTCAAGTTGTGCCACAAATTTCTCTTCTCCCCAATCCTATTCATTACCTCCTCATTAGTTATGTGATCTACCCATCTAATCTTCAGCATTCTTCTGTAGCACCACATTTCAAAAGCTTCTATTCTCTTCTTGTCCAAACTATTTATCGTCCATGTTTCACTTCCATACATGGCTACACTCCATACAAATACTTTCAGAAACGACATCCTGACATTTAAATCTATACTCGGTGTTAACAAATTTCTCTTCTTCAGAACCGCTTTACTTCCCATTGCCAGTCTACATTTTATATCCTCTCTACTTCGACCATCATCAGTTATTTTGCTCCCCAAATAGCAAAACTCCTTTACAACTTTAAGTGTCTCATTTCCTAATCTAATTCCCTCAGCATCACCCGACTTAATTCGACTACATTCCATTATCCTCGTTTTACTTTTGTTGATGTTCATCTTATATCCTCCTTTCAAGACACTATCCATTCCGTTCAACTGCTCTTCCAAGTCCTTTGCTTTCTCTGACAGAATTACAATGTCATCGGCAAACCTCGAAGTTTGTATTTCTTCTCCATGGGTTTTAATACCTACTCTGAATTTTTCTTTTGTTTCCTTCACTGCTTGCTCAATATACAGATTGAATAACATCGGGGATAGGCTACAACCCTGTCTCACTCCCTTCCCAATCACTGCTTCCCTTTCATGTCCCTCGACTCTTATAACTGCCATCTGGTTTCTGCATTTTACCCCTGCCACCTTCAGAATTTGAAAGAGAGTATTCCAGTCAACATTGTCAAAAGCTTTCTCTAAGTCTACAAATGCTAGAAACGTAGGTTTGCCTTTCTTAATCTAGCTTCTAAGATAAGTCGTAGTGTCAATATTGCCTCACGTGTTCCTGTATTTCTACGGAATCCAAACTGATCTTCCCCGAGGTCAGCTTCTACTAGTTTTTCCATACGTCTGTAAAGAATTCGCGTTAGTATTTTGCAGCCGTGACTTATTGAACTGATAGTTTGGTAATTTTCACATCTGTCAACACCTGCTTTCCTTGGGATTGGAATTATTATATTCTTCTTGAAGTCTGAGGGTATTTCGCCTGTCTAATATATCTTGCTCACCAGATGGTAGTGTTTTGTCAGGACTGGCTCTCCCAATGCTATCAGTAGTTCTAATGGAATGTTGTCTACTCCCGGGGCCTTGTTTCGACTCAGGTCTCTCAGTGCTCTGTCAAACTCTTCACGCAATATCATATCTCCCATTTCATCTTCATCTACATCCTCTTCCATTTCCTTAATATTGTCCTCAAGTACATCGCCCTTGTATAGACCCTCTATATACTCTTTCCACCTTTCTGCTTTTCCTTCTTTGCTTAGAACTGGGTTTCCATCTGAGCTCTTGGTATTCATACAAGTGGTTCTCTTTTCTCCAAAGGTCTCTTTAATTTTCCATTAGGCAGCTAATATAGCAGACAAGAGGAGGAGGAATACTTGGAAAAGGCCTGGTAATACGGGAATATTTCAGTTAGATTACATCATGGTCAGACAGAGATTCCGAAATCGGATACTGGATTGTAAGGCGTACTCAGAAGGAGATATAGATTCAGATCACAAAATAGTTGTGATGAAGAAGAATCGATATGCAAAGAAGTGGTATACGGAAGTACTAAGGGATGACGAAATACGTTTGAAGTTCTCTAAGGCTATAGGTACAGCAATAAGGAATAGCTCAGTAGGCAGTACAGTTGAAGAGGAATGGACTTCTGTAAAAAGGGCCGTCACAGAAGTTGGGAAGGAAAACATAGATACAAAGAAGGTAAATGCGAAGAAACCCTGGGTAACAGAAGAAATATTCAATTGATCGATGAAAGGGGGAAGTACAAAAACGTTCTGGGAAACTCAGGAACAGAGAAAGGCAAGCAGCTGAGGAACGAAATGAATAGGGAGTGCAGGGAAGCTACGACGAAATGGTTGCTGGAAACATGTGAAGACATCGAAAAAGAAATCATTATTCGATTGACACACTCAGCATACAGGAAAGTCAAAGCAACCTTCGGTGACATTAAAAGTAAGGGTGATAACATTAAGAGTGTAACGGGAATTCCACTGTTAAATGCAGAGGAGAGAGCGGATAGGTGGAAAGAATGCAATGAAAGCCTCTAAGAGGGGGAAGATTTGTCTGATGTGATAGAAGAAGGAACAGGAGTCTATTTAGAAGAGATGGGGGATCCAGTATTAGAATGAGAATTTAAAAGTGCTTTGGAGGACTTAAGATCAAATAAGGCAGAAGGGATACATGACATTCCATCAGAATTTCTAAAATCATAGGGGGAAGTGTCAACAAAACGTCCATTCACGTTGGTGTGTAGAATGTATCAGTCTGGCGACATACCATCCGACTTTCGGAAAAGCATCATCCACAAAATTCTGAAGACGGCAAGAACTGATAAGTGCGAGAATTATCGCACAGCAGCTTAACAGTTCATACATCCAAGTTGCTTACACGAATAATATACAGAATAATGGGAAAGAAAATTGAGGATGCGCTAGATGACGACCAGTTTGGCTTTAAGAAGGGTAAATGTACGAGAGAGAGAATTCTAATGTTGCGGTTAATAATGGACGCAAGACTAAGGAAAAATCAAGACACTTTCATAGGATTTGTCGACCTGGAAAAAGCGTTCGACAATGTAAAAAGGTGCAAGATGTTCGAATTCTGAAAAAAGTAGGGGTAAGCTATAGGGAGAGACGGGTCATATACAATACGTAAAACAACCGAGAGGGAGTAATAAGAGTGGACGATCAAGAACGAAGTGCTCGTATTAAAAAGGATGTAAGACAAGCAGGTAACCTTTCGCCGCTACTGTTCAATTTGTACATCGAGGTAGTAAAAGAAAGGTTCAGGAGTGGAATTAAAATTCGAGGTGAAAGAATATCAATCATACGATTCGCTCATGACGTTACTATCTTGAGTGAAAGTGATGAAGAATTAAATGATCTGCTGAACGGAATGAACAGTCTAATGAGCACAGGTATGGATTGAGAGTAGATCGAAAAAAGACAAAGGTAATGAGAAGTAGTAGAAATGAGAAAAGCGAGAAATTTAACATCAGGATTGACGGTCACGAAGTAGATGAAGTTAAGGAATTCTGCTACATAGGCAGTAAAATAACCAATGACTGATGGAGCAAGGAGGACATCAGAAGCAGACTATTAATGGCAAAAAAGGCATTCCTGGCCAAGAGAAGTCTACTAATATCAAATATCGACCTTAATTTGAGGATGAAATTTCTGAGACTGTACGTCTGGAGTACAGCATTCTGTGGTAGTGAAACACTGACTGTGTGAAAACCGGAACAGAAGAGAATCGAAGCATTTGAGATGAGGTGCTACTAACGAATGTTGAAAATTAGGTGGACTGATAAAATAAGGAATGAGGAGGTTCTGCGCAAAATCGGATAGGTAAAGAATATGTGGAAACCGCTGATAAGGAGAAGGGACAGGATGATAGAACATCTGTTGACATGAGGGACTGACCTCCATGGTACTAGAGGGAGCTGCAAAACTGTAGAAGAAGACAGAGATTGGAATACATCCTGCAAATAATTGAGGATGTTGCAAGTGCTACTCTGAGATGAAGAGGTTATCAGGGGAATTCGTGGTGGGCCGCATCAAACCAGACTGACAACCAAACAAAAATAGTAGACAATACGTGGGGCGTCGAATACCGTAAACACGATTGGCCTTTTTCTACCTTGCCCTCAGTGGACTCCTTGTCAGTTGAAAGTTATCTCTTTCGATTTGTTGTAGTGAATGAAAGTGAACCTGAAAGTGAATCAGAGTCTGTAGATAGCTTAACGCTAACCGTTGGTCACAAAATTCGTCTGTGAGAATGCATAGACAAATCTAAGAGAATCTTACTAAAATCATGCCCTGCCAGAAGCTTACTGTAATCTCAAAATCTCTGTATGAACGTTTGCAAAAGAAAACTGATTACTTTGAAAGTGGGGTTATTGAATGTCAAATTTAATTACAGACAGAATCTGTTCTCTACACAGTTGGTTTTATTTCAGTGTAAACTGCTCTCGCAGGTAAAGCGCGTCTCGATAACAGAATTGTAAAATGTAACTATAGAGATACTCATAGGTGCAATGTGTGATCTGAAAACAGGACCGTCATTCTTGGTTCATAACTTTTCATAATGGTTTTAACTAACTGAAAATTCAAAATTGTTAAGGCTTTCGTGGCCACTTGTTGACAAACTGCCTATTGGCTTCTGTCTCGGGTTCTTCGGCCGACGTTCATCTAATGATTTTTCTGACGTTTCGCCAGCACGAGTGGCTGGCATTGTCAAAGCTTCACCCTCCATTGCCGGTGGTGAACTGGAGGCGAGCTCGCGGCCGCAGACTATATGTACCTGGCGCGCCAACGTCCGAGGGCTTCTCCGCGGTCATTTCCGGTGCGGTTCTCCTCTTGCTACCTGCGACGGTCGTTCGCTGCAGTACGGGAAGCCAGGATCCGTTTACCTTAGGGCTTTCCTCTTTCTTGTTGAAACTGTTCGCGTGTTTTTGGATTTCTACAGCTTCTCTGAACAAGCGCGTGTGATACACGGAAGTTCTGGCTGTAGAGAAGCACTATCACGTCAGAAAAATCATTAGATGAACGTCGGCCGAAGAACCCGAGACAGAAGCCAATAGGCAGTTTGTTAACTGAAAATTAATTGACTCTTGGGGATATGGACAGTGACTCTAGTTTCAATGAACTCAATTCTAGTCCATTTCTGTAGACTCTGCACTGAGTCTTTGACAGAACATGTTTACTTCAAGACACACTTCGATGAGTTTTCTTTAGTGGTATACTGGTTACGCTCAAGTTAACGACGATTTTCAATGAGTACATGTAATTCAACGATGACAACACAAATTTGCAATGATGTAAAAAGAGTGACTTTACCATATTTGTTCTTTAACTTACGTTTTGAGCATGCTGATGTGCAAGACAACTGAAAACAATTTTGTTAATTATAAATTCTTTTATATGTCTATATTATTTATGGTTACAATTTCTTTATTTCTGCTTATGCCCTTTGTGTTTTATCTTCGTTTGAGGATTTAGCTGTGTAATCTTTGTTAATTACAAATCTCATACTTTTGAATTATGGCTGAAGAGGCCTAGAGATTAGTGGACGGCTTGTATATGTTAGTCTTTGTATTATTTTTTCTTGTTTGGCTAACTGACTTAAGGCTGGTAACGTTTGAATTGCTTAGACATGCGTGCATAGCCTCTATGGAGATGCTACACCGCACAAATAGGATTCAGAGGTGATTTTTATTCTGCGAAGATGCGCGCCAGATTTATTTATTGATCTCCAGGAGAGGATAGGAGATGGACAGTTGAGATTTGGTGTTAGATGTTAACAGTCGAGTTTTGGTTTAGTAGCAACAAGGGGCAAACGATGGAGATTTTTGGAATTATGTTATGAATCAGTAGAAGACTTATACCGGAGAGAAAGAAGAGTTGATTTTCACATTGGTACAACTACATTTTGGAAGGATGGATTACAGGTAATGATTAAAGTTTGCTTTATTTGCTGCGCGGATCACCATCTAAGCTCTCCAGACCAATTTTAAATTCATTTGTCCACTTGGCAATATATGAGTATGAAGGAAAAGAGTCTCCAAGTGTATTCTGGAAATAGGCACGAATGTCCATTGCTTTCAGTTTTTTTTTTTTTTTTACGAAGTACTTAATCATTGCTCGAATCAATTTTTTTTTTTTTTTTTTTTTGTCTTCGCAAATCACAACGCGGGAACAACAACAGAGCCACGTCACCACCACAGCTCTCATCCAAGAGCACTCACGAGCGACGTGTTTACAGCCAACAGTCCAATAAATATTACGTGAACAACTCTTTGCGCTAGCGCTGACCTCTCGTGGTCATTCCGAGAACTTTTCAAACCACCATTGTATAATGCACACATCAACAAAAGTTTTGCATCACCTCGGTTCTGAGAATTCCGGAACCTGTAGAGAAAATTCGAATAGAAATCAACATAAACATCATTTTCCTCCGTTTTATTGCTCATGAAAACCACACATTGTATGTTGTACCACCATACAGCGAGACCTTCAGAGGTGGTGGTCCAAATTGATGTACACACCGGTACCTCTAATACACGGCAGCATGTCCTCTTGCGTTGATGCATGCCTGTATTCGTCGTGGTATACTATCCTCAAGTTCATCAAGTTACTGTTGGTCCAGATTGTCCCAGGCTTGAACGGCGATTCTGATTAGATCCCTCAGAGGGGTTGCTGGGTCACGTCATCCATAAACAGCCCTTTTCGATACATCCCGGGAATTTTCGAGAGCGTTCATGTTTGAAGAACGTGCTGGACACGACGTCCTGTGGCTGCACGAAAAGCATTATTCAACACATGTTTTCAGGGTTCCTCCGAGCCATAATCCGTAGGTAGCTGTCAGGCACTGCAGAAGTAGCCCTTGGGCCGAATGAGCGACGCATGTCATCGACAGTTCCTGTCTCTCTGTATCTCCTCCATGTCCGAACAACGTCGCTTTGGTTCACTCCGAGATGCGTGGACACTTTCCTTGTTGAGAACCCTTCCTGGCACAAAGTAACAGTGCAGACGCGATCGAACAGCGGTATTGAAAGTCTAGGCACGGTTGAACCACAGACAACACGAGCCGTGTACCTCTTTCGTAGTGAAATGACTGGAACTGATCGGCTGTCGGACCCCCTCCGTATAATAGGCGCTGCTCATGCATGGTTGTTTACATCTTTCGGCGGGTTTAGTGACATCTCTGAACAGAGACCGTGTCTGTGATACAAAATCCACAGTCAACGTCTATCTTCAGGAGTTCTGGGAACCGGGGTGATGCAAAACTCTTTTTGATGTGTGTATATCGAATCGGCATAGCTGGTTCACCTTCCAGAGAACTGCAAATAAGTTCTGACTTGCGTGTCACTGGCCAAACTGGTGGTAAAGAATCGGTAAAATTTGGATCCAATCTAAGGGATCTAAATCATTGATGTCATTATAAAAAAAACTTAAACTTTTTTTTAAAAAAGTCAAGTCCGTCGTGCCTTGTCATGTCAATAAAGTTCTGTCGGTTGAAATATGAATGCGAATGTTCGCGTTCTTTTCAAAGTATCTTACACGTAAAAGTCGGCCGAAATGGTGGCCTTCGACGAAATCATTTCCTCGTCGACGATGGCTCTCACTACTATCACGTGTCTCGTAATCTTGAGTCAAATGCTTTTGTATGTCAGCTAGATTACTGAATAACCTATTAATTTTTTTGTTTGTGCTGTTTGTTTATCGTCATCGGTCCTTTCTGAAAACGCTCTAAATATTTAAAATCTTCGACTTCTTTAAACTGTAATTGTCGTATGTGCCGAGTGATCGTCTGTATTTAGTTAGATTTGCTGAACTTCGAAACTTCATCGATATTTCCTCACACTGTTCCAAATTGTTCTTTTGCACTGGTGTCGTGTTTATTTACTTCAGTTTCCAAATTCTGCGCCCGCCTGCGTAGCTGGGTGGTAACGTGCTCGCCTCTCATGCAAGTAGGCCCTGGTTCGATTCCCGGCCGGGTTGGCGATTTCTTCCACGCGTGGACTGGGTGTTGTGTTGTCCTCATCATCATTTCATGCTCATCCCGGCGCACAAGTCGCCCAATGTGGCGTCGACTGAAATAAGACTTGCACTTTGCTGCCGAATTTCCCCGAATAGGGATCTCACGGCCAACGGTACAATTTCGTTTCATTTCAAAATTCTGCATTTGTTCCGAAATTTTTTGTTTTACACTTCAATTTGGCACCCGCGTCATTAGAAACTACTTTGTTAGTTTTTTCAATAACTGTATCTTTCTCTTCCCCCCATGAACCATGGACCTTGCCGATGGTGGGGAGGCTTGCGTGCCTCAGCGATACAGATGGCCGTACCGTAGGTGCAACCACAACGGAGGGGTATATCTGTTGAGAGGCCAGACAAACATGTGGTTCCTGAAGAGGGGCAGCAGCCTTTTCAGTAGTTGCACGGGCAACAGTCTGGATGATTGACTGATCTGGCCTTGTAACATTAACCAAAACGGCCTTGCTGTGCTGGTACTGCGAACGGCTGAAAGCAAGGGGAAACTACAGCCGTAATTTTTCCCGTGGACATGCAGCTTTACTGTATGATTATATGATGATGGCGTCCTCTTGGATAAAATATTCCGGAGGTAAAATAGTCCCCCATTCGGATCTCCGGGCGGGGACTACTCAAGAGGATGTCGTTATCAGGAGAAAGAAAACTGGCGTTCTACGGATCGGAGCGTGGAATGTCAGATCCCTTAATCGGGCAGGTAGATTAGAAAATTTAAAAATGGAAATGGATAGGTTAAAGTTAGATATAGTGGGAATTAGTGAAGTTCGGTGGCAGGAGGAACAAGACTTTTGGTCAGGTGAATACAGGGTTATAAATACACTCCTCGAAATTGAAATAAGAACACCGTGAATTCATTGTCCCAGGAAGGGGAAACTTTATTGACACATTGCTGGGGTCAGATACATCACATGATCACACTGACAGAACCACAGGCACATAGACACAGGCAACAGAGCATGCACAATGTCGCCACTAGTACAGTGTATATCCACCTTTCGCAGCAATGCAGGCTGCTATTCTCCCATGGAGACGATCGTAGAGATGCTGGATGTAGTCCTGTGGAACGGCTTGCCATGCCATTTCCACCTGGCGCCTCAGTTGGACCAGCGTTCGTGCTGGACGTGCAGACCGCGTGAGACGACGCTTCATCCAGTCCCAAACATGCTCAACGGGGGACAGATCCGGAGATCTTGCTGGCCAGGGTAGTTAACTTACACCTTCTAGAGCACGTTGGGTGGCACGGGATACATGCGGACGTGCATTGTCCTGTTGGAACAGCAAGTTCCCTTGCCGGTCTAGGAATGGTAGAACGATGGGTTCGATGACGGTTTGGATGTACCGTGCACTATTCAGTGTCCCCTCGACGATCACCAGTGGTGTACGGCCAGTGTAGGAGATCGCTCCCCACACCATGATGCCGGGTGTTGGCCCTGTGTGTCTCGGTCGTATGCAGTCCTGATTGTGGCGCTCACCTGCACGGCGCCAAACAGGCATACGACCATCATTGGCACCAAGGCAGAAGCGACTCTCATCGCTGAAGACGACACGTCTCCATTCGTCCCTCCATTCACGCCTGTCGCGACACCACTGGAGGCGGGCTGCACGATGTTGGGGCGTGAGCGGAAGACGGCCTAACGGTGTGCGGGACCGTAGCCCAGCTTCATGGAGACGGTTGCGAATGGTCCTCGCCGATACCCCAGGAGCAACAGTGTCCCTAATTTACTGGGAAGTGGCGGTCCGGTCCCCTACGGCACTGCGTAGGATCCTACGGTCTTGGCGTGCATCCGTGCGTCGCTGCGGTCCGGTCCCAGGTCGACGGGCACGTGCACCTTCCGCCGATCACCGGCGACAACATCGATGAGCAATTCGGCGGTACGTCCACCCGGCCTCCCGCATGCCCACTATACGCCCTCGCTCAAAGTCCGTCAGCTGCACATACGGTTCACGTCCACGCTGTCGCGGCATGCTACCAGTGTTAAAGACTGCGATGGAGCTCCGTATGCCACGGCAAACTGGCTGACACTGACGGCGGCGGTGCACAAATGCTGCGCAGCTAGCGCCATTCGACGGCCAACACCGCGGTTCCTGGTGTGTCCGCTGTGATCATTGCTTGTACAGCCCTCTCGCAGTGTCCGGAGCAAGTATGGTGGGTCTGACACACCGGTGTCAATGTGTTCTTTTTTCCATTTCCAGGAGTGTACAAAATCAAATAGGGGCAATGCAGGAGTAGGTTTAATAATGAATAAAAAAATAGGAGTGCGGGTTAGCTACTACAAACAGCATAGTGAACGCATTTTGTGGCCAAGATAGACACAAAGCCCATGTCTACTACAGTAGTACAAGTTTATTTGCCAACTAGCTCTGCAGATGATGAAGAAATTGATGAAATGTATGACGAGATAAAAGAAATTATTCAGGTAGTGACGGGAGACGAAAATTTAATAGTCATGGGTGACTTGAATTCGTCAGTAGGAAAAGGGAGAGAAGGAAACATAGTAGGTGAATATGGATTGGGGGGAAGAAATGAAAGAGGAAGCCGCCTTGTAGAATTTTGCACAGAGCATAACTTAATCATAGCTTACACTTGGTTCAAGAATCATAAAAGAAGGTTGTATGCCTGGAAGAATCCTGGAGATACTAAAAGGTATCAGATAGATTATATAATGGCAAGACAGAGATTTAGGAACCAGGTTTTAAATTGTAAGACATTTCCAGGGGCAGATGTGGATTCTGACCACAATCTATTGGTTATGAACTGCAGATTGAAACTGAAGAAACTGCAAAAAGGTGGGAATTTAAGGAGATGGGACCTGGATAAACTGAAAGAACCAGAGGTTGTAGAGAGTTTCAGGGAGAGCATAAGGGAACAATTGACAGGAATGGGGGAAAGAAATACAGTAGAAGAAGAATGGGTAGCTCTGAGGGATGAAGTAGTGAAGGCAGCAGATGATCAAGTAGGTAAAAAGGCGAGGGCTAATAGAAATCCTTGGGTAACCGAAGAAATATTGAATTTAATTGATGAAAGGAGAAAATATAAAAATGCAGTAAATGAAGCAGGCAAAAAGGTATACAAACGTCTCAAAAATGATATCGACAGGAAGTGCAAAATGGCTAAGCAGGGATGGCTAGAGGACAAATGACAGGATGTAGAGGCCTGTCTCACTAGGGGTAAGATAGATACTGCCTACAGGAAAATTAAAGAGACCTTCGGAGAGAAGAGAACCTCTTGTGTGAACATCAAGAGCTCAGATGGCAACCCAGTTCTAAGCAAAGAAGGGAAAGCAGAAAGTTGGAAGGAGTATATAGAGGGTCTATACAGGGGCGATGTTCTTGAGGACAATATTATGGAAATGGAAGAGGATGTAGATGAGGACGAATAGGGAGATAAGATACTGCGTGAAGAGTTTGACAGAGCACTGAAAGACCTGAGTCGAAACAAGGCCCCGGGAGTAGATAGCATTCCATTGGATCTACTGACGGCCTTGGGAGAGCCAGTCATGACACAACTCTACCATCCTGTGAGCAAGATATATTAGACACGCGAAATACCCTCAGACTTCAAGAAGAATATAATAATTCCAATCCCAAAGAAAGCAGGTGTTGACAGATGTGAAAATTACCGAACTATCAGTTCAATAAGTCACAGCTGCAAAATACTAACGCGAATTCTTTACAGACGAATGGAAAAACTGGTAGAAGCGGACCTCGGGGAAGATCAGTTTGGATTCCGTAGAAATGTTGGAACACGTGAGGCAATACTAACCTTACGAATTATCTTAGAAGAAAGATTAAGAAAAGGCAAACCTACGTTTCTAGCATTTGTAGACTTAGAGAAAGCTTTTGACAATATTAACTGGAATACTCTCTTTCAAATTCTGAAGGTGGCAGGGGTGAAATACAGGGAGCGAAAGGCTATTTACAATTTGTACAGAAACCAGATGGCAGTTATAAGAGTCGAGGGGCATGAAAGGAAAGCAGTGGTTGGGAAAGGGGTGAGACAGGGTTGTAGCCTCTCCCCGATGTTATTCAATCTGTATATTGAGCAAGCAGTAAAGGAAACAAAAGAAAAATTCGGAGTAGGTATTAAAATTCATGGAGAAGAAGTAAAAACTTTGAGGTTCGCCGATGACATTGTAATTCTGTCAGAGAAAGCAAAGGACTTGGAAGAGCAGTTGAACGGAATGGACAGTGTCTTGAAAGGAGGATACAAGATGAACATCAACAAAAGCAAATCGAGGATAATGGAATGTATTCAAATTATATCGGGTGATGCTGAGGGAATTAGATTAGGAAATGAGACACTTAAAGTAGTAAGGGAGTTTTGCTATTTAGGGAGTAAAATAACTGATGATGGTCGAAGTAGAGAGGATATAAAATGTAGACTGGCAATGGCAAGGAAATCGTTTCTGACGAAGAGAAATTTGTTAACGTCCAGTATAGATTTAAGTGTCAGGAAGTCGTTTCTGAAAGTATTTGTATGGAGTGTAGCCATGTATGGAAGTGAAACATTGACGATAACTAGTTTGGACAAGAAGAGAATAGTAGCATTCGAAATGTGGTGCTACAGAAGAATGCTGAAGATAAGGTGGGTAGATCACGTAACTAATGAGGAGGTATTGAATAGGATTGGGGAGAAGACAAGTTTGTGGCACAACTTGACTAGAAGAAGGGATCGGTTGGTAGGACATGTTTTGAGGCATCAAGGTATCACAAATTTAGCATTGGAGGGCAGCGTGGAGGGTAAAAATCGTAGAGGGAGACCAAGAGATGAATACACTAAGCAGATTCAGAAGGATGTAGGTTGCAGTACGTACTGGGAGATGAAGAAGCTTGCACAGGATAGAGTAGCATGGAGAGCTGCATCAAACCAATCTCGGGACTGAAGACCACAACAACAACATCCTTCTCTTTTCGATATATACCTGTAATTTCTGTAAATGTTGTCGCTCTCTAACAGAACTGCCATTGTAATTGTGTCTGTGTTTTTGCAATTTCTTCTATTCTTGTACAGATTTTGCTCAATTATTATTTCATCAAAAGAAATATCATTGTTGTTGGCAAAAATGCTGCCGTCTGAAATATGTGTAATCTCCGTATTCCTCGAAGCCTGACTGTAGGGTAGGGAAGCATCTATGATTAGCGTTGCTGTGTCTGAATTGTTCTCTGTAGCAGTAATAGGTGAGTGGTTCGAAGTTACGGTATTGTTGTCACTTGAATTTTGTATTTTGGGCGTCTGATAATGATTGCTACGCGTCATGCAGTTCAATGTGTTGGACGGTACGCTAATTAAAATAGCACATAGAATATTCAAAAGAAGTAAAGAAATTTTCAGAAATCACCCCAATGAGTTGTATAAAAACAGAAATGAAAATTAAACAGCGGCCGGCCGTGGTGGCCGAGCGGTTCTAGGCGCTACAGTCTGGAACCGTGCGACCGCTACGGTCGCAGGTTCGAATCCTGCCTCGGGCATGGATGTGTGTGATGTCCTTAGGTTACTTAGGTTTAAGTAGTTCTAAGTTCTAGGGGACTTATGACCTTAGAAGTTAAGTCCCATAGTGCTCAGAGCCATTTGAACCCTTAAACAGTGCAGCAGCAAAACAAATCTATAAGGAAAAAGCGAACGGGTACAATGCACTTCATCCGACAACTTTTAAGAAAATATTATTATATTCCCCAGTGTCCGAACCGAAAACGTATGTCGCCAGGTGAAAATTATCTGTGTCGATATCTTACAGTGGGTGAAAGTGAATCTGAAACCGAATGGGAATTCTTAGGTAGCTTAATGCTAATTTAGTGACAAAATACAGCTGCGAGAAAGACAGATTAATCTAACTGCGACAATATTATGAAAATCACTCTCTGAAACTCATTGTAACCACAAAATCTGACTATGAACTTTGGCAAAAGGAAACTGGCTACTTTGAAAGTAACGTTGGTCCCGTGAAATTTAATCAAAGGGAGAATTTTTTCTCTGCATGGTATGTTTTACCTTGGTACTACGTTAACAGAGCTGCAAAATGCTACTACAGAGTTACAAAGCGTACTCTAAATACATCGCTACCACACTTCGATCATAATTTATTGATAATGGTTCTTAAATAATTGAAAATTAATTGACTCTCGGGACGTCGACAGTGACTCTCGTTTAAATAAACCCAATTCCTATTTCATTTCTAAAGGCGTAATAAAATTTACTGAAACTTCAAAAATACAGAAGCTTTCTCTGAAATCATTTAACAATGACCCAAAAATACAAAAATTGAACTTACAAAAGTTGACCTTCATACGTATAATGTGACCTTAAACAGAATTCCAAAATATAATTATTAAATACATTTCTTACTCAATGATCGACAAATCCGATGAAAAAAATGAAAAACAAATGGATTTATGATCTGTATGTGCGAAGAACCAAGATGTTGCATTATCTAACCGCTGCAGCAAAAAAAAAAAAAAAAAAAAAAAAAAAAAAGTAACACTTGATCATTAACTGTAATTCATTCTTCACAAATATTACCGTACCAGTACCAAAATATATTATTTCTCTCCACTAAATAAGTCTTCTACTGATTCAAAAGATAATTTTAAAAATTGCCATTGTTTGTTGCTGTTACTAAACAAAAACATCTAACAACATCTAAGGCCAAAGCTTTTCTCTTCTCCTCGCGATCAAGAAATAAATCTGGCGCGCTTCTTCGCAGAGCAAAGATCACCCATGACTCCTCTCTATAAGGCACAGGACCTCTGTCGAAGCTGAGAGAGCATGTCTAAGCAATTCGAAGCTTCCGAGCTCGATTTCAGGCGCCCAAAACAATAAAAATTCATATAAAACTTGACACACATACACACATTAAAAGGTGGAAGAACTCGGTCATTCGTAGGACACCATGAAATTTCAAGCTAGTTACAAAGGAAACTGCTGACAAAAAATCGTGCGACCTGTGCTAGCGTATGGGAACCACTGAAAATAATACGCGTCCAAGTTACTGAACGTATACAAAGACGGGCAGCATGAATGATGAAAGATCTCACGGAAACGCTGAAGATCGTGAACTAGCTGACAGAAGAAAATTACGGGGGCACATATAGATATTCCATTTGTCGTTCTTGCAACACTCAGTACCCGAAGGGAAAGGGAAGAAATCTTAACATGGTACAATGGGAAATGGCCTCCGCCATGTACCTCACAGTGGTCTGTAGAGTGTGAGTGTAGGTGTATGGGAGGGGAAGGACTTACTACCTCAAAATGAAAAAAGGGTGTACAGTTTTTTTACACCACCCTTCCTGCAAAATAATCGCAAATTCAGGTAACGATGATGGAGGTGGATAGGGATCACACAGCCTTCTCTCCAAAGTAAACCACAAACCTCAATAATATTTAGATATGGTAACTGCGGTGGCCAGAGCAACAATTCATCCTCGTGCCCACGAAACCAATCCTGGACGATGCGAACTGTGTGAATAGAGGCCATGTCGTCTTAGGACACGGCATCACAATTGAGGAACAAACAATATACCGTGGGGTGGACCTGATCAGCAAACATGGTCGCGTAATTCTTGTCAATAATACGATCTTGAGGAGGAACTGTGTGTTCCATGGAATACCAGGGTGTTTCACTCTGCCTCGTAGGCTTGGAATGGCATACAGCAAACGTTAAATCTGCCAGAAGTTAGAAAGTGTGGAACAATGCTCATCCGACCAAATGATTTTCTTCCATGGCTCCACAGTCCACGTTCTATTCGACCGGCACCATATTTTACTGTAACGGGCATTTCCATCACTGATGTGTGATTTCGGAATTCCATCTCGCTCTGCACTTCCCAGCTTATGGAGCTCCATTGATAGTGTGTTGTTTTAGTACCGATTATGAAATTCAGTGCTAAAGTGACTTTTGCATCTGTCGGTCTCTTATTTATCTTTACAGTCCTCTTCAATGACCATCTGTCATGAACACCAAACAGACACTTTCCACCAAGCTGTCACTTAGCCGATGAAGTTCCGTGTATTTAGTAAATCTTCGATAGTGTGGCCCTGGAAACACCACACACTTCCCCTCCCTTGGTTAAGGAAACACACGACTTACGATTACCAATAATATGCACAGGTTCTAATTCACTTTCATCCGACATAATGCAGTCTCAACTACACAAAACAATCTTTCATGTACGGCTGACATTTGCAAAGTATTGAGGGCATTGCAAAGGTGCTTTTCGTGGTAGAATAGAACAGCGGAAGCTGCAGGCTTCACTAGTATCTAAATTTATGTTCAAATACGCATTTCTCGCGGTTTTTGTTCAACCCCTTTAAACTTAAGGTCACAAGATATGGCACGCACATCGATCTAGCAACTTTCACCTATTCGAAACCACACAACGCTGTCTAAACAATAATACTTACTCGCCAGATCTGCCCTCTCGCAGATTTTCTGTATGCATCAGAATAATACCACAAATTATTCCCTGATACTTGAGCGCTAACAGTGATTTACATCAAACTCTGCAGCAGACACTTGTGAGTACTTTCTATCAATAACTTTATGAGGATATTATTTCACCGCTCTACATACCTCATTTATCAATAATAGCTGCCAAGCATTTTTAATTGCATTAACATGCATATGTACAAAAAGTTCAAAGCATACGTGTCAGCGACTGAAGTATGAGATGGAGAGCCGCTAGTCACTCACTGAATGTAGACTGTCAAGAATTTCTAGTACGTCCCGCCGCAAGGCAAGCGATTTAATTACAAGATTGTTCTCATTAGGCTCTGGAAAGAAACTGCCGTTGCGGCAGACGAGTTGGAACCAGTCAACCTTCTTATCTTCTATATACTTATATGGATATTATGTCTGTTCTTTCGGACATGTCCGAAAGAACAGACACCATATCCACAAAAGGATATAGTTCTGGCAATACCAGCCATGACCTTCTTCTTCTGTGCAGATGCACACATATTCCCCGAACTCTTACGGGACTTGGTAAGACTGTCTACCCACGAGTAATGAGTGCGTTGGGGTGGGACACTACGAATGTAATGTGTGGACATGCAAGGTGAGATGTGGGTCTCGCGGGAGGCGTGCGCGAGATAGTCTCTGCAGTCACACTGTCCACTGTTCCCTCGGTGGCTCAGATGGATAGAGCGTGTATCATATAAGCATGATATTCCAGGTTCGAATACCGATCCGGTCACACATTTTCACCTGTACCCGTTGATAGATATAAATGCCTGTCAGCAAAATGGTTCAAATGGCTCTGAGCACTATGGGACTCAACATCTTAGGTCATAAGTCCCCTAGAACTTAGAACTACTTAAACCTAACTAACCCAAGGACATCACACACACATGCCCGAGGCAGGATTCGAACCTGCGACCGTAGCAGTCGCGCGGCTCCGGACTGCGCGGCTAGAAGCGCGAGACCACCGCGGCCGACGCCTGTCAGCAGCTGAAGTTATTAATATAATTCCAATTTCTTTCATATCTTCTATCCAAGCAACTACTTTTACATTTTATGTGGTGGCAGTTTATATTATTATTATTATTATTATTATGTGCGATTGGACCCATACGGATCACGCAAAGCTTTTCCGATTCAATTTTTTAATTCTCCAAACTTCTCTCATTCTTTCCCCATGAATTCTCTTTCTTTCCTCTGTCCATTTTGTCCCCTGTCTCTTGCAAACTTCATTCTCGGGTTGTACTTTCCAACTATTGATTTTTTGCCTGTATACATTTCTGTTTATAACATCTGAAGAATTTATTTGTGCATTTGCTAGATCTGTTTTGGTTTCTTGTATCCAGGGTATGGTTTTCAATTTTTCAATGTATATTAAAATGTTGTGGGAGAGTCTGTGTGTTGGGAGTCTGTGGATATGACCGTAAAATTTTAGTCTTCTTTTCCGGATGTCTGCGGCGAGGTTAGATAATTTTTCTGTAGTTTTCCGAGACTGTAACCTGTATCCATCTTCAGTTCTTTTTGGGCCAAGAATCTTTCTGATAATTTTGCGTTCCTCTTTCAGGATGCCTTCCAGGTCGCCTTTCCTATGGAGTGTGAGTGTTTCGCTGGCATATAGTGCTTCGGGCTTGATTACTGTATTGTAGTGTCGTATTTTTGAGTGAATGGAGAGACACTTCTTATTGTAGATGTTGTGGGTTTTCCAGTATGCTCTTTTCAGTTTTTGCAGTCGAACTTTTTGTGTAGTTTTCTCTCCCCCTGTGGGTTCTAGGACCTCGCCTAAGTATTTAAAGAATGGAACTCTCTCAATTTGTCCATATTTTGTAGTCAGTTTTTGAGTTTCAAATTTTGAGCAGATGAATTTGGTTTTTTGGAAGGAAATTTGTAGCCCAACTTTTTCGGCGCATTCTTTGAGAATGTCTATCTATTTAATTGCTGTGGTCTCGTTTTCTGCTAGAATGGCCACGTCATCTGCAAATGCCAAGCATGACATTTTAATACCATCTTTAGATCTTCCTAGTTGTATAGGCTTCCAGTAATTTTGATTCTTCAGTTCTTTTTCCCATTCTCGGATGACTTTATCTAAGACAAGGTTGAAGAGGAGTGGAGACAAGCCGTCACCTTGTCTGACGCCGGTTTTGATCAGGAAGGGCTCTGATATTTCACCCAGGAATTTTATCTTAGAAGTTGTGTTTGTGAGCGTTTCTTTGATAAGGTTTAGGGTTTTCGGATCGAGTCCTAGCTCCTCAAGGATAATAAAGAGAGATTGCCTAGCGATTGAATCATAAGCCTTTGCGAAATCAACAAAGGAACAAATGATCGGACTGTTTCTGACTGCTTTGTATTTTAGTGTTGTCTTCAAATTGAAAATTTGTTCTGCACAGGATCGGTGAGGGCGAAAGCCAGCTTGGTATTCACCAATACTGTGTTCGAGTTGTTCTTGTGTTCGTTGAAGAAGACAAGCTGAGAGAATTTTATAAGTGACTTGGAGAAGGGAGATTCCTCGATAGTTGTTTATATCTGCCATGTCTCCCTTTTTATGCAGTGGATGAATTAGGGCGCATTTCCAATCTTCTGGTAGTTTTTCTGTCTGCCAAATGTCTGTGATGATTTGAGTGAGTTCTTTGAGGGAATTTGGTCCAAGATTTTTAAGTAGTTCTGCAGTGATATTATCTTCTCCGGATGCCTTGTTGTTTTTCAGTCTATGAATATGTCTTTGGATCTCCTCTAGTGTAGGTGGTGGGGATTCTGGATTTGTGTAGACAGAAGTTTCTTGAGGGAATCTTGAAGAAGGTTCAGGCCAATTGAGGAGTCCGGAAAAGTATCTTGCCAGCTCCTCACAATTTTCCCGATTTGTGAGCGCTAGTTTTCCATCTGGTTTTCTGAAACATAGATTTCGTGAGCCGTATCCATTGATTCTCCCAGCAAAGGTCTTATAGAAGTCTCGTACATTATAATTACGGAAATTTTCTTCAATAGACTCACACTGTTCCTTGAGGTACTTCCTCTTGACTTGTCTGATTGTTTTTGCCACTTGTCTTCTGGTGTTGTGGAAGTGATCTAGATTTTCTGGGGATTTTTTACTGTTATACTTCAGAAAGGCTTTCTTTCTTTCTTCCAGCGCTTTTTCACATCCAGAGTCCCACCAGGGGTGTTTTGTGTTCTTTTTCAATGGGATTAGTTCTTTTGCCTTCTTTGTAATTTTTGTTCGAAATTTTTCCCAAGAGTCAGCTGGTTCCTTTTCCCACTCCTCCTTCAGATTGGTTTCTTTGATTGTTCGTGTGTCAAATTTCATCATGTGTGTTTTCTTCGGATAGAAATTTTTTGGGGTGAATTTCACTTTAATGCGTGTTAAGTAGTGGTCTGAGTCAATGTTCGCCCCTCTGCGGACTTGGACATCATGTATCTCTTTCTGTACGAAATAGGAGATGGCAATGTGGTCAATCTGATATTCGCCGATCTCTTGTATGGGGGACCTCCAGGTCTTTTGTTTTCTAGGTTTTTTTTCTCAAAGATGTAGACATTATTTTTAGATTATTTTGTTGGCATAGTTCAATAAATCTCAGTCCGTTTCTGTTGGTGAATCTGTGTGCTGGATATTTTCCTACAGTTTCTTGGTGTTCTTTCTCTCTGCCAATTTGTGCATTGAAATCTCCCATTAAGATTTTTATATCATCCCGGGGAATTTTGGCCATGACATCTTCAAGTTTAGTCCAGAATTTTTCAGTTTGTAGTTGGCGTTTTTTGTTGTCTATGTTTGTGGGTGCATGAACATTTATAAATGTGTATTTCTTGTTGGCGCACTGGATACGCATGGTCATGAGGCGATTATTTATGGAAGAGACCTCTCTAATTGAGCCTAATATATTTCTGTGCACCGCAAATGCCATGCCCAGGAGTGGCGTACCGTTGGCAATTCGTTTGTCAGTCTTGCTCTTGAAGATGCGATAGTTTCCATAGTCTATTGTATTTTCATCCGTGAATCTAGTTTCTTGTAACGCTAACATCTTAATTTTTTGTTGGTCTAGCTCTGTTACTAAGTTGTGTAATTTTCCAGGTTGAATTAGGGTCTGAATGTTAAAGGTACCAATGTACATGGGAACCTTGGGACGAAGTTTGCTTGAGAACTCTGATCGTGATGGCCCGGGTTCGCCAGAATCCGAAAACCCAGTTGTCGTCTGTCGACGAGTGGATTGGTTACCATCTGGGGTAATTCTGTCATTACTCTCACGAATCATGATAGCTTGTAAGTTTTGGTCCAGTGTTTCCACTGGGTGTTTAGAACCAGGGATTGTCAGTTCCTGGAGCATATAATACAGCCGCACCTACTAGATGGATAGACGCTGACCTCGCTGCCGCTAGATTCGAGTACAGACGCATTGAGGATTTGGAATGTGAGATTTTTTTTTCAAGGTTTTCTCCTATAGATCCGCCGTGTTCTGCGTTAACAGGGTCACCTCGTGTAGGATGTGGCTCTTCACCACGCACGGACGGTCTTGGACGTAGCTTCCTCAGAGGCAAAGGTCTTGCATACCTCCTCAGCTCATCCCTGGGGTGGTGAGGACCAGTACTGAGTCAACCCCAAGCAAAGGTGCTACCTCTACCAACCACCTTGACCCCGGCAGTTTATATTTAATTATGTCGATTGTAATATAAACTTTGAAGAAGGTATTAAGAATGGCACAGAAAACAAAAAACGAAATAAAGAAATAAAAGAATACGAACTTGAAAAAAAAAAACTGAAATGCTAAGGAGAACATTGCGATATGAATTATGTACGAACTTTATTTGAAGTAAAATGAATATTATAAACAGAGTACAGTCCCTCGATAGCAAGAAACTATGTACGTCTTTGGCTGTGTCCTACGTGAGCGACGGAAGCGAGCGCAGCGCGCGACAGCTTCAGGCGACAAAACACAACCACAGGTGTAGTTGTGGAAGTGTCCGGCGTGAGCGACATCTGTGTCGCTGCCTGTCTCCCGCTGCAACTGGCGACGTTTGAATTCAAACGTTTCTGAACCTTGTCGCTGCAGCACGCGTGACAAAGAGCGACAGCCATTTGTCTTCTTGGCAAAGCAGTGGAGCGGACGCTACGGCAGCTATGAATTACTTAACGTCCGATTTTAAGAAAACTATTCGGTGAAAAATTTGATTCTTCCACAACCTATAGCTTGATATCTTCAAACGATAAAGGTCTAAATTTATTTTCATTACTCGTTATAGTTACTGTACTACACGAAATTGAGTACATGGCTGCATGAAATTTTTAAGAATCTGCAGAGGAAAACTTTCCGTATAGTTCATTTAATGCCATACATTAATGCTTCTTAAATGTAACCAATATATCTAAATTGTATTTAAATATCTCTTTTCATTCTTGAGATATTGGTTATATCCGCGGATGGGTCGCTCGCGGCGCTCCGAACCTTTTCTGCGCTTCGGGAATCAAGTGGTCGTAAAAATCGTCGTATCTGATAAAAGGTTCAAGGTATCGAAACAACGAATTTTGGAAATGACAGCACGCGGAAAGGACTATTTTATCATGTTATTAACACTCGATACGGTTTTGTAAATGCGTGAGCAGAGCGAAAGCAAAGATCAATACAAATGGCACCATGAGGTTTTGTCCAAATTTTCATAGCCAAACAAAGGGAGAGAAACAGGTAAACGTGGTATCAAAGTGACCAGCATTAGGTCTAGTTCGGCATGAAAATATTTAACTGCTTGAAAGTAATCAAGGTAATTAACGAAAACTTAATTAATAAGCTGATGAAAAATTGAAATATTTCACGAAAAGCTGCTGCTAAGGTATGTAAACGAAGTGTCAGATATTTCATCTGTTCAAGACTTAGCTATTTTGCACATAAGAAGATTCATTGGTGCGGTATTTAAATGTCAAAAAGGCTTCCATCGAATCAAGTACGTTTGGAAGGCAGAAGAGGAGTCAGTAAGATCATGCTTTCTGAATAAAACTTGAAATTAAAAAATGAAATAAATCAATCAAATATTTAATGAAACGATTTGCATAAAAGAAATATGTAGGTCAGAGAAACGTTCTACGTGCCTTTGAATGATGCTCGAAATCATGTACAGAAAATGAGGTGCACCAAACGTTTCCCAATATTTTTTTCACACTTTTAGACAAATCATTACACAAAACGCCTGACTTTCTTTTCAAAAATTTTGTAAGCTTTACTTTTACAGACTATTTAGAGTAATTGAAAAACTTGGCCGTAACATTGACTGCTGATGAATTACGTTCGCTACATCAAATATCTGTAAAATTTCATGGAATTAAATGTGTGTGATATACTGGGCTAGGTGTGAAGATCAAGTTCTTTGGCAAGGCCTTAAAAATATACTTAGAAATGCAGTGTAAAAAGTATACATAAAACTTAGTAAACAGAATAGTAACTAAGTAAGTAAAAATACAAGTACAGCCCGGAATCGAATGCAGGACCTTTTTCAAACATATAAGCACACAATGTATACGCTACCCCTACACCACAGCTACCTTTTGTTATCGAACTGTGAACTTTTGTTTCTATTTAGCGTAGTTAATCATGTAGTAGTCATTCCTCTGCATTTATTGGCTGTTAAAAGTTCTTGATCATATAAAAAAACATTCGTATTTAATTTATTGATGAGATAGTCGAATGCTCCTCTGCTCATTCACGTGTATTCGAAGAATTTGTCTGGTGATCTTCATATTTGAAGATATTTATGAAATTCTCCATGGATATTCCTCCCTTTGTAAATTTCATACACAGCATTCCCTTTCGCATTCTTTTCTTAAGCAAACCTAATTCTGTAGCCTTACTCTGCTGCTACAGTTTTCTACATCTTAGGGACGCCGTTTTATAGAAACAGCTGGTTGGCTCTAAGTAGCCATCTTACAGAGCGACATGGTCGCTCGCACGCAAGACACCTGAGCTTTTCGCCCGATGCTGCTGCTTGTCGCTGGAGTGTCACGTATCCAGGAGTCGCTCGATTCTGTTGCCCATGAAGGACACGGCCTTAGGCCTTAACGGTTCTTCTGTGACCAAGATGAAGGTAAATGGCTGTGTTCACGTTGTTTCAAAATAAAAACAAAAACATTTGAAATTTACAATGATTTCATGACAAAGGTAAAAAATAAGCAAAGCACGTTGTTCCAAATCAATGCAAAAATGTTTGAAACAGTGTAAGAAGTCCCTCAAGGAACAAGTTTTCCATAGCGCCCTATGACCACATGCACAATCCTATGTTATCTTGCAATGACGTTTACAACTCTCAAGTCAGGTAACTGTATCTGGAACTTCAGTACTTATGGGCTCAGTACATTTCCTGTCGTTTCATAAACCACAAATCTTTTCTGTGTATTCACTAAAGGGAGAAATAAATCTTGTGTGTATGTTATGTAACTATTATCACACCAGTATTTTAATAATTATTACATAGCGCAGTCTCTGCATTACGGAAACTCTCCTTCGAACCGAAATATGATAAATTTATAGGACTTTACAGAAACACTACGTTGTTTGAAACAACATTAAACATTTTTGTAGTTGAAAGTGTACTTGCATACTAACGGGGAAAGAGAACATACGTGAATACTACTTTACTGTGCCTTGCGCTGCTGTCCGTAGAAGCACTTGATCAACTCATAGATTGTTCCCTCCACTGAAATGTTGCACAACAAGTTCTTAAATCTAAACGCCGTCAATTCCTTCTCTGTAGCGGGTTTTTCATAATGAAAGGTGAATGCAAGTAGCTCAGTCTATGTTGAAAATAGATTATAGTTATGCGGCAACTGTGTGGAAAACAGCCTATATTTATAACAGAAAGACACTTGAAATTGCTTAGAGCTCCCTACTTTCGATAGTAATACTGCTGAAACACCTGTGAAATGTCAAACCTGATTTACGCCGCGATTAATTTGATTCACACTCTATTCCTTTCAAATCCCTGTCTAAGATGGTCATTAAGTTAAATTTTGCAGAAGTGATGAATGCAGCATATGACCCACCAGTTCATGCACACTCCTACCCTTGAAATTAGTAGAACCAACATCTGTAATCGCTCCGTTGGCGACGCTGTTCTCATAACGTTACTCAAGAGTGCCTCTGCTATTGCACTGAAACACTGCTATTTTCTCAGTACTAACTGTTCACGAGAAACTGTTTCGCAGTCATCACCGAAGCATTTATCTCTGCCTTGACTGTAAAGAGAGATTTAAATAATTCTATTGGGCGAAACGGAATACACTTACTAATAATATAACAATACTTATCTGGTTGTCTACAACTGTGAACAATAGTTGGAGACACTGTACTCTGCTAAGTGAAGTAAATACAAAGAGTGAAATACCAGTGATCAAAATACTGAAACAAATCAGTTGTTTGAACGGATTGAGCATGTGTAGCAGGAAATATGAGACAAACCAAAGGCATGAAGAAGGGCATGGTAACAAATTTTATGGAGCCTATAAAACATCTGCAACCATCATGGCGTATGCTTTTATTCTTTGTCACTGGTCGTGGTATGTTTTCGTTCGACTCACACAAAAGGATCACGCGGTTAAATAGATAGTGCCCATGAGGCGATACGGAAAAACTAAAGAGAGTTGTGTTTTAGTACAACGGATAAAATGTGGCTAATGATACGTAAAAGCACTTCGTCAGAATCAGAAAGAGAAAATTCTAATATAATGTGAGTTGTCACAAAAATGTGTTATAAATAACCTATGATAGAAGAAAAACTGCAAAAACTCCAAAACTCCACTTGCGTTGCTTTTAATTTCTTCTCATTGACTCTGGAGTCTTTGAACAGTTCACCGCCATACAGAGCAACGCTCTCACCTATAGTTTAGTATATCCATCCTCCTTGCCCAGTTTTATGTCGTTTTATTCTAGATGATGGAGTGTATCTGCTTAATAGCCCTCTTTCCATTTCCTGGCCTGTGCTTTATTTTCTTGTTGCTTCCACCTTTATTCGAAATGGTTGTCCATAAATAATTATGCGAACGGTTACACTTTTCTATAGATCCATGACCCATAACAAGATCCCTTCTTACACCTCCGAGAACCAAGTATTCAGTCATTATGAAGTTATTTAATTCCCCACAGCTCATATTCTTCTTTAAACTTTCTTAACATATGACACATCCTCTTCTTCCTCGACAGAAGTGACTTGATTGTCGGCGAAATTTAGGGAGATCCTGGTGTCATCATCGACTCTAATTCCCGTGTTTCCCACTTCCTTTTCCAATTTTTCAGTGCTTCAATCAAAAATACGCAGTCTGTTAAGAAAGTGAGTTCCGATCGGTCGTGAAACGGAAACCACTGTGAAAATTGAAAATATTTTATTCGTAACAGTTAGGCACACATTCGAGCTAGTTCTCTACACAGTCGCCGCTCCGACTCGGACACTTGTTGCAGCGTTGTGCCAACTTTCCAATACTCTCGACATAGAAGGCAGACGGCTGTGCTTCCCGCCAATGCACTACGCTGGACTACAGCTCGCTGCCTGTGCAAAACGTCGTCTTCAAATCCAGCGGTTGATGTGAGCAGAGATGAAACTTACGGGCAGGCAGTTAAGAGTTGTATCGTGTGTGATCAAACATTCATCATCGAAAACGCTCCGGGAACATGTTCATTGCCCTCGAGAAGGTGGCAGACAATTGTTATGAAGAAGAAATCTCATGGCAGTTGTGTTATGTGGACTGCATGGCATCAGGCGAAATCTGTCACAAGGCCCTCATACTTGGCGGGAGATGCTATTTCCTTAACGTGCTCAGTGTGCTCTCAGAACTAAAAAAGAGCGACGTGACGCAATCGACGGCGTACTAGAGTACTAGAGACACTGCCCACACATCTGTGCAAAGTTTCATCGGATTTTCACAGTGGATTCCATTTCGCGACCGATCAGAAGTTATTTTCCGAATAGCCCTCATGCTTTGAAGAGGGTAGGCGCTAAACTTTGTCTCACTCCTTTACTAACTTCATGTTTATGTTATAGTAACGTCCCAACATCAACAACTGAAGTAGTATCTGAATGCACATTTCCAGTGCTTATTGTTGCTATGGTAAAAATATCATTATTTCATTTGCTAAGCTGAGAAATATCTTCGTAAGATCTCCAAGGGAAAAGTTCGGAAACAAAAGAATTAGTATATAAATAGATAGAAAGGGAATCTGTCTTCTGACTGAAATACGTCACTGAAATGGAGAAAAATGCAGGCTGGGCTTCTTGTGATAAAATGTAGCAATAATAATAACATATCTCAATTTACTTACTACTACTTTATTAGATGGCAATTGGCAGCAATCTATAATGATTCAATAAAATTATAAAGTTGCACAGAAGTTGGTTTTTATTTAAATGGTGACCAGTTTGGGACATTTGTAGCACAGGACAGTCATACGCAAGCAGTGTCTTGCATTCAATCATTCATACAAACATGTGGACAATGTACACATATTATGAAAGAACGTACCTGGATGGTTTCATACAAAGGTCAGAAACCAGTTTCTGACCTGGTCACCATTTAAATAAGTACAAACTTCGGAGTAACGTTGACGGTTTTGTAATTTTACTGCGTCTTGCTTTCTTGTGAGAATATTTTGGGCGAATATTTCACTAAGAAATGTGTGCTTTGCACAACCTACTTGTCACAGATCTCCTTTATTTCGCCGAAGCGATGTAGTGTGTAAAATTATTTAAAAACGTATAAAGATATCTTACAATTTTGAGAATCAAGTTCCAAATTTCAGACGTTTCATCCTATGCCATCAATGTTCTACGACATCCACGTTAAGGAAATAAGACGAATTACGACTTAGTTTAGTTGGTGATTCGTAACACACTCTAACAAAACATAAAATAAATGCATTACTTTTCACGAAAATTTACGCTTACACCTTTCGGGTAATTAAACTATACTAAGAATACAAAATCTTCGTTGCACCATACTTAAGAAAAATAACGAAATTTTCTGTCACTCTTGACAAAAAACATGTCAGTGAAGATAGTTGCTCGAACTCATATCTGCATTTGTTTGTACGTTCGGTTGTTGTGTCCAGTATAGGTACTGATATGTACCTATATGCTCTATGAAGCACAGTCTCAAAATGCTCTTTTATTGCGGTGTCCGGACATTTTTTTACATGCCTAGTCAACAACAGTTCAGCAATCAACACATGTATGTCCTAGAATTTTATTCCACGTATGTAATTTTTGTTGTTAACAGAGAAAAAATTAATCTTCTTTCCGCATGGGACACGAAGTTCGACATCTCACTGGCTTCCACGGACATGAAATCTTCTGAGCGTGAATCAACTACGGCTGCTTACACATAGAATGTTTTCCGTTGACTCTGATAGAATAAAATTAGTGTAATTGTGGAAGAGAACGACACTCTCATTGGCCCAATTTTTCTGTGATAACTGCAAAGAGCGCAGCATATTTATGAAAACGGCACCATCATACGTATATTGCTCATTACAAGTGTCTGTTATTCTGCTGGTTCCCATATAGCAGGATGCTGGTGGGTTAATACAGTGAGAACTGGCTATTCAAGGTCGTGGGAGTCAAGAGACACCCACGCAGGTTACGCTATATCGTAGATCCGATGGTAGATCTTCCCGAATGCGCCCCACCTCGATACCCCGTTACCCCTTCATGCATTCATTCGTCAGAGCGGCGATATAAGAGGAGCTCACCAGATATGGCACGCCACAGTCTGTTCGGTGCGCACCGGTAGCCATGGTGAGAAATCTGATCTTCTACTGCTGCCTCGTGGCCGTCGTCGCCATTTCTACGCAAGCCGCGGCGCAAGACAAGCTCGACAACTTCGACGTGGACGAGATTCTCAACAACGACCGCCTCCTGAAATCCTACATCCAGTGCATGCTCGACGCAGACGACGGAAAGTGCACCACCGAGGGCAAGGAGATCAAAAGTAAATGCGGCTGCTAAACTTCCTTCTGTCTCTTGCCTCTATCGCTTCTTTCTTCCATTATTCACCATCGTTAGACCAGTTCTCCCGTTTTCTGGTAGCTACAGATGTTCGATTAAATAATACACTCATGGAACGTAAATGTCGTGTGAATAGGGCTCTCGTCAGGTAGACTGTTCGTCGGGTGCAAGTCTTTCGATATAACGCCACTTCGGTGACCTGCACGTCGGTGGCGACGAAATGATGATGATTAGGATAACACAACACCCTATCAAAAATGGCTCTGAGCACTATGGGACTCAACATCTTTGGTCATAAGTCCCCTAGAACTTAGAACTACTTAAACCTAACTAACCTAAGGACATCACACACATCCATGCCCGAGGCAGGATTCGAACCTGCGACCGTAGCAGTCGCACGGTTCCTGACTGAGCGCCTAGAACCGCTAGACCACCGCGGCCGGCACAACACCCTATCCCTGAGCGAAGAAAATCTCCGACCCAGTCGGGAATCGGACTCGGGCCCTTAAGTTTGGCATTCTATCGCGCTGATTTCTCGGCTACTGGAGGCGGACACTCTCAGGGGATCAGGAGTAGCAGTCTGATACGCAAAACGACCAAATCACGCTGGAAACTAATAACTACAAATTCTGTACCGTTTCCTTAACAGATTTCATGGCATCTCTTCAAGAGACGCCGTTTTTTATTCATTGTCAGATGCCCGATCAGAATCAGGCGGTACTGTGTTCCACTACGAGCAATAACAGTTTAACAACAGACAAATCACATGATGTCAAGAAGACGTATTATGCTGACCTTGTCACAACAATCTTACAATCATTTGCAGTATTTCAGTGTTCTAGCATATTGGAAATTTTAACTCCTGCTCAGAAATACTCTTGGCAATTAAGGATATTTTTAGGGTTTAAAATTCGGCTTTTGCTTTAATCTACACAAAGAATCACTCACAGTTTGGATAATCAAGATTTTTCTACCTCCCTGGTTTATATCTTTTATTCGTACCCCTTTCTAATACCGAGTGACGTATGAATTAGCTTCCTGTTAAAATTTGCTACCTCTCCAATTTCCACCTCTTGTCAATCTCCGTTTCACTTTCTCTTGAATTTTTCACACGATGGACGCTTCTATGTAAAATAGGATCGTCTTCGCTTCTTCTCTCAGCGAACTCAGTTTTCATCTCCTTTCCAAGAATCTTCTTCGATTTGGCGTGTCAAGTTGTTTGTGCCAAATTCAATTTTCTTTTCATACGCATTAGTGTACAGATTGTTTACTTTGCTGTTGCATATTCTTATACGACGACGTTTTGCACATCTGTCTCCTACGTTTACTTTAAAGGCCCAATTCCGATGTAGTCATTTTAGCATTCCCTCATGTCGAGTATGAAGTATTTCCCCCCAATGTTAAGGTTGATCCTATACTTTAGCAGCACAATATTGCTTATTTACCTCCAACTTTTTTAATCTGTCAATGATACTAATGGAAAAGTTTAGTGCCTAGTTTCAAACTACAGCAAAAATAATTCAACAATCAAAGAAGGCAGCCTGTATTGTATGCTGCCCCTAATATCTCCACAGGCAAACATTTGGACACATGCCTTTGTTTAATACTTATCGTATCACTGACACATCTTCCTACCATTTACCTGATTCGCTATTTTCTTTTATGGAGTACACAAAATGAGAATTAAATGGGACAACTTAGAATTATATTTGGCTGTCAAAGAAAAAAAACCGAAAACTGACTTTTCGGGAATGTATATTTTCAGACACAACCGTCACCACGCGTTTCCTAGAGCTTCCACGTGCTCTAGCCCTCTTCATCATAAAGTCCCTTACTTCACATCGTGTGACTGCTATACCAAGGTGAACGAATTTCACTGGATGTCGATCTGGGAGTAAATGACGGAGCTAGTTAAGGCTTGTGTGTGCTGAGATGGCTAAGTCGGTATGAACGTTTGCCCACGTGTGGCCCCACCCAGCGTATAATTATAACAACTCACATTACGGAAAGTAATTGGACCTGAATACATTGTTTACACAGCACCCTTCGCAATGTTCGTTTGATACCATTCTCTACAGACATGTAGACACAGCTACCATCGTGTTGAGATTATTGTTAGTGATAGCACATATGACTGCCGAACAGAAGGATGTGCGAATGGAGGCAAGCCGTGAGTTGCTATGTATCTTCGTCGATTGAGGGAAAGCGTTTCTAGAATTATAATTAACGATGATAAGTCATGGCTGCATCATTATTATCCTGAAACAAAGTGAGCCGGCACAGTGCGGAAATCGCTATGTTCTCCAACGGAAAAGAGACGAATGATTTTCATCTACAAGGATAGTGATGGTGACCACATTTTCTGACTGTCTTGTATTTATATACCAGCATACACTACGGTTACAGCACCATACTACCCATGAGTATTGGCTAAATTGAGGAAGCACATTGCAAGGAAACGACCAGAACTTCCTCTGAGTGGGTGGCAACTTCATCACGACACTGCCCGATCTCAAGTCGCAAACCAAGACTCGCAGTTTCTGGATCAATTCGACATTACCTGTATACCCCATCCGTCTTATAGCTCCGATCCTGCATCCTTCGATTTTTTCCCCATCGCTAAAGGCAAAGCTTTAAGAGTACTCGATATGTGAACAACCAAACTCTCCTGAAGGAAACGAGGCGGTTCTTAAGGACCTGAAAAAGAATTTATTGCACCATGTGTTTGAGAACTGGCAACGGCGCTACAAAAAAAATGGCTCAGATGGCTCTGAGCACTGTGGGACTTAACATCTAAGGTCATCAGTCCCCTAGAAGTTAGAACTACTTAAACCTACATAACGGCTAAGGACATCACACACATCCATGCCCGAGGCAGGATTCGAACCTGCGACCGTAGAGGTCGCGCGGTCCCAGACTGAAGTGCCTAGAACCGCTTGGCCACACCGGCCGGCCACTACAAAATATGTATTCATGTGAGAGTGGAGTAGTTTGAAATAGATTATAAAAACATGGAAATGGAGTTATAAACACCAGTGAAATAAATCAATCTACACTCCTGGAAATGGAAAAAAGAACACATTGACACCGGTGTGTCAGACCCACCATACTTGCTCCGGACACTGCGAGAGGGCTGTACAAGCAATGATCACACGCACGGCACAGCGGACACACCAGGAACCGCGGTGTTGGCCGTCGAATGGCGCTAGCTGCGCAGCATTTGTGCACCGCCGCCGTCAGTGTCAGCCAGTTTGCCGTGGCATACGGAGCTCCATCGCAGTCTTTAACACTGGTAGCATGCCACGACAGCGTGGACGTGAACCGTATGTGCAGTTGACGGACTTTGAGCGAGGGCGTATAGTGGGCATGCGGGAGGCCGGGTGGACGTACCGCCGAATTGCTCAACACGTGGGGCGTGAGGTCTCCACAGTACATCGATGTTGTCGCCAGTGGTCGGCGGAAGGTGCACGTGCCCGTCGACCTGGGACCGGACCGCAGCGACGCACGGATGCACGCCAAGACCGTAGGATCCTACGCAGTGCCGTAGGGGACCGCACCGCCACTTCCCAGCAAATTAGGGACACTGTTGCTCCTGGGGTATCGGCGAGGACCATTCGCAACCGTCTCCATGAAGCTGGGCTACGGTCCCGCACACCGTTAGGCCGTCTTCCGCTCACGCCCCAACATCGTGCAGCCCGCCTCCAGTGGTGTCGCGACAGGCGTGAATGGAGGGACGAATGGAGACGTGTCGTCTTCAGCGATGAGAGTCGCTTCTGCCTTGGTGCCAATGATGGTCGTATGCGTGTTTGGCGCCGTGCAGGTGAGCGCCACAATCAGGACTGCATACGACCGAGGCACACAGGGCCAACACCCGGCATCATGGTGTGTGGAGCGATCTCCTACACTGGCCGTACACCACTGGTGATCGTCGAGGGGACACTGAATAGTGCACGGTACATCCAAACCGTCATCGAACCCATCGTTCTACCATTCCTAGACCGGCAAGGGAACTTGCTGTTCCAACAGGACAATGCACGTCCGCATGTATCCCGTGCCACCCAACGTGCTCTAGAAGGTGTAAGTCAACTACCCTGGCCAGCAAGATCTCCGGATCTGTCCCCCATTGAGCATGTTTGGGACTGGATGAAGCGTCGTCTCACGCGGTCTGCACGTCCAGCACGAACGCTGGTCCAACTGAGGCGCCAGGTGGACATGGCATGGCAAGCCGTTCCACAGGACTACATCCAGTATCTCTACGATCGTCTCCATGGGAGAATAGCAGCCTGCATTGCTGCGAAAGGTGGATATACACTGTACTAGTGCCGACATTGTGCATGCTCTGTTGCCTGTGTCTATGTGCCTGTGGTTCTGTCAGTGTGATCATGTGATGTATCTGACCCCAGGAATGTGTCAATAAAGTTTCCCCTTCCTGGGACAATGAATTCACGGTGTTCTTATTTCAATTTCCAGGAGTGTATATCTATATGGATACTGTGCAAATCACATTTAAGAGCCTGGCAAAGGCTTCATCGAACCACCTTCACAATTCTCTATTATTCCAATCTCGTATGGCGCGCGGAAAAAACGAACACCTATATCTTTCCGTGCGAGCTTGTATCTCCCTTATTTCATTATGGTGTTCGTTTCTCCCTATGTAGCTTGGCGTCAACAAAATATGTTTGCATTCGGAGGAGAAAGTTGGTCACTGAAATTTCGTGAGAAGATTCCGCAGCAACGAAAAACGCCAATGTTTTAATGATGTCCACTCCAAATCCTGTATCATTTAAGTGACACACCTGGATTCGGTGAATTTTTTGTAGAGCCTGACAACATCTCAGCATACATTTCTCCGACTACAGGTGTGCACAGTTTTTGTTAATAAAATTCAAAGAGCCCTGATATTGATGCCAGGGAATCAACCTTTATACAGAAGACATACATGGCGAACATGGAATTCTATGCATATCCAGTGGATGCAATATACCGTTTACACACTTCTAGGGCTGGAATTAACTCAGAACAAATCAGAGTATTAGTCAATATTTCTGTTTGCTCACTAGCCCGGAACAGAATTTAAGTGTTCTCCCATACAGAAGTAATTTAGTGTATGTCTTACTTCACAGAGAGCTTCAGAATCATGGTTGAGTAAACAGAATAAGAACTCCGTTACAAAGAATTGGTTTCATGTACTTCTTGTGGTGAAATCAAGACTTCTCAAAATCTAAGCACCAGGTTCTCCACTCAGCCCCTCGCCAGCAAAATCTCATGCTCGAGCCCCAAAGGGAAATGTCTTTGATGAATCCCAATAGGTATGTGCTCTTGGTCAATCCCTGGATTGAAGATCTTGTTTACATCGTACTCTACTCACTCCTGGATACATGGCGTCCATGTTTTCACTCAGGTGACGAATTCAGGTAGACTTTACAAAAACATTACTTCAACTACACAAGGCGTGACTGTGCAGATAATCATCTGAACTTCATACTCTTTTCAGAAGACTACCTGGAAGGCTTCATTTCCCCTCCTACGTCCTTAAAACTTTGATAAAAAAAACATGTCTGTCATTTTCAGCGCGAAGCATGCAACGCGCTTCCCATGAAAGGATTCTTCAAAGGGCAACTCATGACCATCATTTGTGATACCTCGCAATTCTCCGCACTAAAATCATGTTATTTCGCCTTCTTCTGTCCCCAAAACTCTTTCTCCAAGTACACTATTGTCAAAAAATTTTCACCCCAACAGAAAATAATCTCCGCACTTCAGAGTTATATCAGCTTGAGCATCATAAATTGCCGTCGCCATGCTCTGCTCTCCCTCATGGCATCACAAGTCCGCCCTTGCAGAACATGACAACTCTATTTCCAGCCCACTTTAGCTGATAGCGGCTTCTGAGCAACGCATGATCCACTTCACCGTTTCTGTCATTGCTCAACCCTGAGTAGCTCCAGGTCCTGCAGTACTACAGGAATTGTCAGTACATGGTGCTGGATAGTATCACCCAATGAAATGATTAATAATCCCATTGTGCACTGTATACTGTGTTGTAATATAAATATAAATCTACTAGGATATTAAATGTAGCCGCATGGGATTAGCCGAGCGGTCTGACCCTCAGACCCTACTCTGTCCCGATGAAACTTACTTTCCGGCTGCAAAATATCATGCGCTTACATGGTTCAAAGGACTTACCGTCGCCTACATCTTTAGCGACGGAGAGAAAGAGCAGCTTAATTACTGGTGGTTCCTACAAAATGCTCACAATGCCCTCGAACGCACACAGAAATACCGTACGCTCTTCGCAAATTATTTACGCAGCGTTTTCGTTAACCCCACACTCAGCTGGGGAGTGCCAAGCTGCGGTTAATGTTTTGTGCCGCATCACACTAACGGCTGAACGTTCTGCCTTGTCAGCCATGAGCGAAGGAAGAGACAAGCTGCTGCAAGGATGCTGTTTTCCTTGAGGCACTAGCGAAGCAGAATGCCTCCGTTGCAGATGCCCTTCAAAGGCGCTATTGGAGGTATCAGATAACGATGGAGAGGCTCCAAGTGGAACCAGTTACATTATTGAAGAACCTTTTAGTTGGAATTACATCAGTGATTTATATTTTTATTTTTTGATTACTCTTTTATGCCACCTTTGTTGTTGTAACACTTACTTGTAACACTTAATCATGTATATATAAAAAAAAGTGCCAAAGGATAGCCCTAACCTTGATTTCCCATATTTCCCCTGGTATATAGGCAGCTCTCTGGGGTGGGTTTACTCAGGAGCCAACGCCTGAAGTGGATCAGATTTTTTGTTATAGGAAGAAAAGTGGCGGTGGCACTTGGGTGTTTTTTTTAGTTCCATTTTCCTAAGGGGCTTAAAAAAATAAAAAAAATAAAAAAATAAAAAAGCGGTCCAAGGCGCTACAGTCATAGACTGTGCGGCTGATCCCGGCGGAGGTTCGAGTCCTCCCTCGGGCATTGGTGTGTGTGTTTGTCCTTAGGATAATTTAGGTTAAGTAGCGTGTAAGCTTAGGGACTGATGACCTTAGCAGTTAAGTCACATTAAGATTTCACACACATTTGTAAATTTTTTGAATATTAAATGTAAGTGGAAAAAATTACAATGGACTGTTTCACAATATTTTCTTTGATATTTCTACAGGCAGGCTGCCAGAAGTGTTGGCGACGGGATGTGGAGACTGCTCGCCTAGCCAGCTGGAGAGGGCTATCAAGAGCCTGAAGCACATCACAGAGAAGCACCCTGCAGAGTGGACCAAGCTGAAGGCCAAGTTCGACCCCACGGGAGAGTACACAAAGAAGAACGCCGACACCTGGAAGCAGTACGGCGTCACTCTCTGAGCGCCACGCCAGTCCGATTCGCCTTTGAGCTGTCGCAGCTCTCGTACACAGTTCAACAGCAAATCCTGTCTCTTTCCTGAAATTGTCCATTATCTTAAAGTCATATGACAACTTCATCCAATTTGGTTACTCACCGGAATTTCTTAGCTTACGCTTGTTCACAATGTTACTACAATTATGATATGAAATAAACGTTTGTTGATAAATTTGCGTTTCGTAATTGGGTAGGAGGAATGATAATTCCTGCATCAAAATATGAATCCCTCTCCAAGTCCTACTTTTCAATAACGTGTTTGAATCATAACGTATAACAGTGGTTCCGAACTTGAGACTAATCACCCCCTGAAGACTAAAATGATATTTTCTGAGGGGAGACAATACAATGGTTGAATAGTGTTTCATTAAATAATTTCAAAAATATCATTGCTACCATCACTATTTACTAAGAATGTAATAATGATTGCGTATGTTACCAATAAATACTGTGTTTCCGTATATTAGCATCAACATGTGACACAATGTGGTAGAGATTACAACTACATACACTTTGTACTTTGTAATATACATCAATAACAGTAAAGTTGATATATATATATATATATATATATATATATATATATATATATATATATATACCACAAATTAAATTATCTCATAAAAATGCATCTTCGAGTGGTTGATAGTTATCGCAGTGGATCACGAATTGCTTCATTTTGTACTTCGCAAAAGATCAAGGAACTAATCTACAGTACAACACAACTCTACAGGGTGATTCCTATTAGCGTTTGAAAGTTCCAAAGCGTTATAAATGAAGCTGGGACAAGTCATTTAATATAAGACACATTGAGTCGCAAATATCGGGTAAGTTCCCAAAAATAGATTAGAAATTTGATATCACCAGATGACGTACCTCGCCGCACTTGCAGCGATTGGGCTTGGGTGTGAAGGGAGGATTGACTCACGGTGGAAAATTGAAATATTCTTTTGGGACTGTGATCTATTGTAACCGTCCTCGCTATAACCAAGTAAAACCTGTTTTTATTTTGTATTTCTTTTCTTTTAGTTCTTCTTTTTTGTTTACAAATATTATTGTTTTTCCTTCCTTTCTTCCGACTTACTTGCTCTCGCCTTAAGCTCATTTTCCCCTTGTGACCAACGTTATGTTCTTAATGCTTTATGTGCATCCCAATATCTCTTCAGTTCGTCGGCTGTCCGATATTCTCTTGATCTGCTCGTCAAATTTCAGTCGACGTTTTTCAAGTCATGTACTATATTAAATATCTGTTCGGTGTCTTGTCTCCTCTGCAATCTGTAGCCTTCTTCATTGTTATTGGGCCATAGGGTTTTTCTAGTTTCTCTAGTTTCTTGATTTTTCTAGTGTATCTTTCAAATCAATGACCAATGTTTACGATGCGTAAAACATCTCCCGTTTGTTGATTTGTCCTGTCTGACTTTTATATTGCGTTACCCTGTTAGCAATAAGCAGAACCAATTATTCAATTGACTAATTAGTGCGTGATTTAATAAAACACCTACAAAAACTAAATATCGATAATCTTTCGCCAGTTGAAGAATATACATAAGTGTCCAAAGGAAATTCCTTTTCAATCTAAAGTGGCAATGTTGATGGTGATGGGGACGTGCTGCAGAGAGGGTGTGGGGGTTACCAGCTAATATCTGATTTCATTCGTGGATAACGGTGTCAAAAATGTGAACCACTGACATATAATAATCTCTCAGTTAAAAATATAGAAAAGAAAAAATAACTGATACGTGATGCACACCATCGCAACAATAAATATATCACGTACATCTATATCTTGGTTTCAAAATACTCTGGTGAATTAAGCCTAAGAGAGCAAATAGTTCCTTACGAAGTACCATATTTCGGCGGCGAACCGTTTACTTGCTTTGTGGAAAACTCGTGAAACAATTTTTCAATTTCTTGGCTCCTATTGGATGGGAGAGTTACCATAACTGCATTCACCATAATTATTACCAAGAGAGTAAGTTCTTGATAATATTCAGTGTTTAGGTACACATGAAACTTACACTGTGGAAGTGTCGACCCTCACATTTTATGTCTCTTCTGCAACAGATCAGCTGCATCTCGTACCATTATTACAACAGCCGTTATGTAGACGTGTCATGGGCCCAAATCACCACAACTGCATGCGCCCCACTCCATTACAAAGCCTCTACCAGCTTGAACAGTCCTCTGCTGACATGCAGGGCCCATGGATTCATGAAGCTGTCTCCATACCCGTATACGTCCGTCCGCTCGATACAATTTGAAATGAGACTCATCTGTTTTCAGCCATCAACAGTCCAATGTCGGTGTTGACGGGGCCCAGGCGAGGCGTAAAGCTTTGTGTCGTGCAGTCATCAAAGGTACACGAGTGGAGCTGAAGGCTCCGAAAGCCTATATCGATGATGTTTCGTTGAATGGCTCACGCGCTGGCACTTGTTCATGGCCGAGAATTGAAATCTGCAGCAGTTTGCAGAAGGGTTGCACATCTCTCATGTTGAATGAATCTCTTCAGTCATCGTTGGTCTCGATCTTTCAGGACCTTTTTCCGGCAGCGATGATGGAGACTTGATGTTTTACCGGATTCCTTACATTCACGGTACACTCGTGAAGTGGTCGTACTGGAAAATCCCTAATTCATCGCTATCTCGGAGATGCTGTGTCCCATCGCTCGTCCGCCGACTATAACACCACGTTCAAACTCACTGAAACCTTTATAACCTGCCATTTTAGCACCAGTAACCGTTCTAATAACTGCGACAGACACTTGTCTTATACAGTTGTTGCCGATCGCAGCGCCGTATTCTGCCTGTTTACATATCCCTGTATTTGAATACTCATGCCTGTGCCAGTTTCTTTGGTGCAGCAGTGTATATACCTAAAAAACAGATCATATGACGTTGTACTTGCAGTAATTACTCCTAGTATTTTGTTTAGTGCTCTTAAATCCTATCGAAAATTCTCTACCCGTCCCACAATAAAGTACTGTGCAACAACTGCCAAATACTATCCAGTTGTTGCATAAAGCAGTTTGTCAGCCTGTAAGAAAAATTGCATTACTTTACGCAGTACCCAATGTTACCATCCAACCAACAACCACGGTATTATGCCATTACTCATTTCTACTTGTCCAAAAAGTTACTGCTTCTTTTTTTGGAAATGAGCTTTGCCTGAAGCTTTGTGTGACACATATCGCTAGAAAGTTTCATTATTATTGACATTATAATTTATATTTGCAACAGAAAAGAGCGTTACATTAACAGAAATACATAACGTGAAAGAACTGCAAGGAAATGGTCAGGCTCTCCTACCTTATGTAAGGGGGAAAACTACGATCTACACATACCTAGGATGAGCTGGCTTACAACGTATCTTCTACACATTACAATATCCACTCGTCAACGAGAAATTCACGCGTATCACAACATGACTATGCTAAGAAATGTGTACTAACTAGCAAAAGAAAAAATGCTGAATAAATTACTCTACAAAATGTCTCACATTGGAAATGTGGTGTAGACCAAGTGATTTTTTTCTTTTCTTTTGTGTGCAATGTTTCAACTTCAATCACATTCGTGATAGCTATTTGGTGAATACGGAATGGTCCATTGTAGATTAAGAAGAATCTGTGAAACTTGTTCTTTGAGATGCATGGTAATTGGTGAGAACGAACTGACACCTATTGACCTGCCTGCGTCCTTTAGTGTTGCCACCCTCTTCTGTAGCCGTTTTGTCTTCTAGGCTATGTTTTTATGGTTTTAAGGGCTATTTCAATAACTTCATGATGTCTGAAGCAATGTGTCGTTGGAAAAGGTAGGGTTCCTCCGATTTTGTCTGGCGTCAGTTTATTTACAGTAACAAATGAAGAGACAGTAAAGTTGAAGCTTTAGGTAAAGAATGTATGATGTCCTGAAAGATTTGAGTATACCTGCCCTAATCTGTATGTGTTTTTTGTGACAGTAGAATCGGCATAATTTTCCAGTTTCTTTCGTGATTCTTTCAGAGTCGTGGGAAGAACCTTGGTCCTGGGAAATTAAAACTGGTGTAATTTTTCTGTTTTTCAATCTACGCATCGAACAAATTTGAGGACCAGCTTTGTCGATATGTCCACCCTCTCTGAAAAAATCCTTCGTAAATGCTGCTGAGACAGTTTTCGTAATCGAAGTAGTGTAAAAGAGACAAATTCTGATGTGAGTTCTACTGCCACAAAAATATACGAACTTTGGCTGCTCGTTGGATGGGTTCCATACAGGTCCACGGCTGTTAAATGACGTCATTTATGTAAAATGATTGGAAACAGCTGAGCAGAATGTGAGGTCGTGGATGTTTTAGTTTTATGACGGAGTTTACATTTGGTCAGAACACGTCGGATGCTTTCTTCCATGTTGAGGAAATAAGATGTCTGACGAAATATGTAAAAACGTTTCTTGAGCCACAGTGTGCGTAACTAAAATCAATGTACTCGACTAACTTCTTGAACAAATCATGCGGAACGCAAAGAAGCCAGATAACGCTGTCAGGCTCCAAACGTTTGAAGAGAGTGTTGTTCCTAACCGAACACTAATATTTAGCTGTCGAATTGTTTGTGTGTCTCCACAACTGCCTTGATATTCATACACATGGGATCTGTATCTTGTTCTTTCGCAATGTTCTTTAAACTAGAACAAACACGACTTACGAAGGCAACCTGTTGTATGTATATCAGACGGAAGTTAGACTGACAGAATTATGTGGATGAACCAAATTATGAGCCGCTAAGAGATCGTGAAAGGGGTCAGCAACATCACTCTTTTTTCTAAGAATGTGTATAACAGTGAAATGAAGTTACTGTAAATATAATGCTGACCTCCCCAAGTGATTATGAGAAAGGTTAGCGGTCCTAAGAAACTGTAACGCATGGCTGTCTCTGAATATTATTGTGTGTTTCCCAAAAAACAAAAAGGTCGAAGTATTGTAAAGGCCCAACGTAACTGAATGACTCCGTTCAGAAGCGGAAAAAACACTGCCGGCAAATGCAATGCTCTTAATAATATTACACCATCTTTCTCAATCTACTGAAACACGTGATTGCGAAGGGATGTCTTGAAGCTGACAGTGGCTATGCAAAAATCACGCGAAAGGGTCGGGTGAGACAGTAAAGGTGCATTTAGTAAAACTTGTTTCTGTTTAACAGGTTCCTTTTGTGCTTGTTCTATCCAAATCCAATTCGAGTTTTTATCGCTTAACTGGCATAATCATGGTGTGTCCTGAGCTTTGTATTGAACAGACGACACAAAAAAAAGAAAAAAAAAGAAAAAGAAAAACTAACGAGACCTACGAAACGTTTAACTTGGCATTTAGTAATAGGAACTGCAATGTCACGCATGGCCTAAAGTTTGTCTCGATCTGGTCCGATATCAGCAGCTGAACTGATTCGTCCTAAAAATTTAATAGAAAACTTTCCAAACTCCGATTTGCTTAAATTGAGCGTGATTCCATGATTTGAAAATGTTTCCAATAATGAGTTGAAGATGTTCTTATGTTGGTAGCAGCAATAAGTATGTCATCGACATAATGATTCTGGCCTTTCAATGTGTTGGAAGAATGGAGTTCAAACCTCTTATGAATGCTGCAGACAAAATATTAAGACCTAAAGGCAGTCTGCAAAATCGATAACAAATTCCGCAGAATAAAAGGCTGTATATTTGTGACAATTTTGGTGTAATTTGATCTGCCAGAATCCTGATTTTAAATCGAGTGTGGAAAATAAGGTGACCATGTGAAATTTTTGGAGCAACTCATCTAATGTTTGCGGTGTATCTGTTTCTGTTGTTATGTCTCGAATCTAAAACAAGTGCGAGAGAAACATCCTTACCTGGAACAACGTGTAACAGACAGTTATATGTAATAGCATCTGTTTCAGTTATGCCTTACTGGAGTACGGACTCAAATTCCTGGTTTACTTTGTCTCTATAAATGAATGGAATGTCATAATGTCTAGAAACAGAAGTACTGTGAGGTTTCACTTGAAATTCATAAACAAATCTGGGCGTAGTGCCCGGAACAATGCCAGAAATGTAGGACTATCTGTTATTGTTTCCTATCCCAGTCTGTTGCACCTTCGTGCCTGTCTACTGTTTTTCTCGTACTGTTTGAGAAACGTCTATATTCTTCATTTTCATAACCAATAGGAGATGGTTCAAATGGCTCTGAGCACTATGGGACTTAACTTCTGAGGTTATCAGTCCCCTAGAATTTAGAACTACTTAAACCTAACTAACCTAAGGACATCACGTACATCCATGCCCGAGGCAGGATTCGAACCTGCGACCGTAGCGGTCACGCGGTTCCAGACTGAAGCGCCTAGAACCGCACGGCCACTCCGGCCGGCACCAATAGGAGATTCTGCAGTAATGAGTAATGAAGTGTTCCAATTCATGTTTTTGTTTGACGCGATAAACTATAGCCTCCTGATCTCCTGTTTCTACTCTGAAACACGCTTCTGTAAATGCAATGCAACCAGCGTGTCACTGTTTTGTAGGGAAATACATGAATTCTGTGAACAAATTTTTGTCTGTTTAAACAAATCATGCCAAGCATAATTCTGTTGTTAGTAGTGGAACGATCCAGAAGTCTGCAAAGAATGTCTGAACTTGTACAGCAGTTTTAAGATTTTACTACGACACCTTTCATTCAAACAGCCCCTCTAACTTTCGTTCTATGTAATACTAAACTAGAGCAAATTTCATCTTAATTACATTTATTGAATGCTGCATCACTGATTACTGAAACTGGAGAACCAAAATCTAAAAGTGTCTAAAATATGTTTGCATATATGTATGCTGATTACTGGTTGATAAATTAGTTCTTGGGGCTGCTATTTTCTTGTAGCAACGGGTCCCTAAAATCTTCTAAACAAATGTTATTTTCAGTAACGTTGGTAAGATTGGTAGTACATCGTGCTGTATAGATCTTCTCCTCTAGTCATTGCTGGTTGATACTGTCGCATCGCTGTGAAGTAGGTTGAGAGATTGCAGGGCACTCCCACATCTGATATGGTTTCATGCTGCTTAATGTTCTTAGGGAAGATGATCTATATTACTTGGTTGCTATACTGGATACGATCTAACTTCATTCATATGATGAAATGGTTGCCAGTAGTTAACGCTCTTGCTTGTGTACTCTAGTGAAGGAATAGCGGTAAGCTTTACCTACGTTCAAAGGAAGAGGCTGCTGAGTTAATTGACTTTGTTGCTATCTTGGATACGATCTGACTTCATTCATATGATGAAATGGTTGGCAGTAGTTAACGCTCTTGCTTGTGTGCTCTAGAGAAGGAATTGCGGTAAGCTTTACCTACGTTCAAAGTAACAGGCTGCAGAGTTAATTGACTGCAGTAAAAGCGTACGACGACTGAGGGCTGACGAGAGCGTTTTTTCTGTGGAACCTGGGTGAAAACGTTTGTGGACTGCCAAATCCGCCGATCTCATTGTGCAGACACACTGTCTGCCGCTAGTCGGTCGTCGGCCGCGCCCAGGTAGGCTGACTAGCGCCAAGGAGTCGCTGGAGCTATGAGCAGAGCATTAACGATTTGCAATAAAGCATACGATGGACCCTTCTAAAGTAGGAAGCTGATGAGACGGCTGTGAGTTTCTGCGAATTTCAGTTCGACAGGTCAGTGGCGACCAGGCGTCCAGACTCTGCTACAAAACATATTGGTGAAGGCATGAGGCTTTTAGCAAATTTATGGCCATTCTTTGGAAAGTTTGTAAATGGACGCAAAAGGGGAGATAACGATCTTTTTATGGAGGGCTGTGGTTCCATCCGCGTCATGCTTTTAGCAAAGACACGGCGTAATTACGTGGGAAAGAGGCTGTGAAGCTGATTCTTTTTTTCCTTTTCACCCAATTAATTTTTAAAGTCGCTGGTTGGTCAAATCTATGTATGCAGAATAGGGGGAGGTCTCACAGCTTCAAATGCCGTGCTCCAGATGGTGTTGGCTTGTGCTAAAGTCGGAGTAGTCTAAGATGGAAATGTACCATGCTACCACGATAGCGAGGAATGCCGAGAGAAAGAGAAGGACATTCTTGTACTGGCGCTTCACTAGTAATGAACGGCAGGTCTTTACCTAAACTGTGAGACTTGTGACTTTTGCTAGTGTGCCACTTAGAGCCTGTGCCAGTCAAAATCTTCACCATCAGAGGTACTGCTTCTTGCACCATGCACACAACAAGTGATGCGTGGGTGTACTTATTTGGCTTCAGTTGGCCATCTAAACGTTAGACATATTCCGTCACACATATTCATGTCACGGAATCAAATTGGCATCACGTTCTCTTCACTGATGAGTGTCGCATATGCCTTCAACCAGACAATCGTCGGAGACGTGTTTGGAGGCAACCCGGTGAGGCTGAACGCCTTTGACATACTCTCCAGCGAGAGCAGCTAGGTGGAGGTTTCCTGATGTTCCGGAGTGGCACTATGTGGGGCCGACGTACGCTGCTGGTAGTCCTAGTAGGCGCCATAACGGCTGTACGATACGTGAATGCCATCCTCCGACCGATAGTGCAACCGTATCGGCAGCATGTTGGCGAGGCATTCGTCTTCATGGACGACAATTCGTGCTCCATCGTGCACATCTTGTGAATGACTTCCTTCAGGATAACGACATCGCAAGAGTCGCCAGCATGTTCTCCAGACATGAACCTTGACGAATATGCCTGGGATAGATTGAAAAGGGCTGTTTATTGATGACGTGACCCACCAATTACTCTGAGAGATCCACGCCGAATCGCCATTGAGGAGTGGGACAATCTGGACCAACAGTGGCTTGATGAACTTGTGCATAGCATGCCACGACGAATGCAGGCATGCAACAACGCAAGAGGGCGTGCCACTAGGTACTAGAGGTGCTGGTGTGTACAGAAGTTTGAACCATCACCTCTGAAGGTCTCACTGTATGGTGTTACAACTTGCAATGTGTGTTTTTCATGAGCAATTAAAAGGGCATAAATGATGTTCATATTGATCTCTATCCCACTTTTCTGTACAGGTTCCGGAACTCTCAGAACCGAGCTGATGCAAAACTTTTTTGATGTGTGTACAAAGCTGAACGGTCTCTTAAAGGTTGGTTGATTTGCGTTAAGGTTACTAACGTGAATTTTCTAATTTTGACAAACTAATCAGTTTGTCCTTCTCTTGAAGCCATGTAGTCTCTCACCAGTATGCTGCAAGAAATTCATTTTGAAATTCCTCTAAAGAATAGCATTGTCTCATTTTTCGTCGAATCAGCATTGCTGGTTCACCTTCCAAAAAACTGCAAAATAAATCTGACTTTTGTGTCACTGGTCAAACTGGTGATTAGCAGAAGCTAGACTGTTGGATCTTAACTTACGGAATGTAAATCATTGATGCTATTGTAAAAAAGGCCTGTCTGATACCATTCCAGAGCATATTCACATCCATGCAAATTATAAAATTTTTTGTACGCCTGCATGACTGTGTGTTACACATCTTTATGCATTTACACTGGAAAGAATTACTGTGGTAATAAGAACCATCCACATATCAAAGGAATTTAGTCATCCAATATATGCGAGTGAAACCACTCAGCGACTTGCAACAAACTTACACACAATTTCAACTGTTTACGAAACTTTTTCTCGCTGACTGCCCCTACAAAATTAAGAAAGGAAAAAAGTTTGTCGCTTCCTCCGTTTTCGCTTTTTATGCCGTAAAACTGCCATACGGCGCAAGAACTTTTAATTTATGACATCTTTACTACCAACTCTATTCACAACACATTTCGCAGACAGTATTCACATTTGCCACTGAATATATCTAGAAAAATATACCATTGTACGATAAACAGCTGAGATGACACGAATGAGGCATAAGAAAATACTGGTGCCCTATGCATGACGTTTTACTTTATTACTTCTTTGCTCCTCACTTCAGTCGCAACACATTTCGTAGACAGTATTCACGTACGCCGCTAAATGTACATAAAAAAGATATTTCTCTGTATGGTGAGTAGTTCTGGATATACGACGTCATAAACACTGAGATATATGCGTAATCATTGCATCATGCATCACGTTTAAGTTTGTTACTTCTTTACTACTAACTCTGTTCTTAACATATTTCGCAGGCCATAACCACTTACTCGTATAACACTGGATGTACATCATTTTACAGCATATAGTTCAGGAAATATGACGTCAGAAGCTCTGAAACTGCAGGGCAAAATTCGTTAGGCATATAGGTTAAATATCTGTACAAGTAAACTTCAAATATGTTAAACATACGGGAAATATATTTTACATGTGCGTGTGCAGGCAGATTCACGGGTAGAAAGCTCATAATAAACTCCAGAAACGACTTCAATCAAATTTGGTACATATATTAGTTACAAATGGAAAGAAAAATACTATTGGAGTAAAATCAACAACCTCCTGTTGAAGTGAGTGCAATAACATGGTGAGAGAACGGAGAACGACGAGATGGAGAGACAGCAAGAGGGAAAATAGATAGGCCCCGATAGGTGATGGGGAGATCGACACAGATATGGGAGGGGGGAGAAACAGAAAGGAGAGAGAAAGTGATGGGAAGAGAAAGGAAAGAGGAGGAAATGGAGAGAGACAAGGGAGGAAAAGACGGACAGAGACAGGGGAGAGCAGAAAATTTACATAATTAGTAAAGCGGATGAGATGAACAGGAAGAGCGGGATAAGATCGGCGGAGTGAGGGGAGAGGAGTAGGTGGAGAGACAGAGGTGTAGGAGGAGATGGAAATAGAAGGGGGAGAAGGAGATGGACAGAGGATGAAAGAATAGAGAGAGAGAGGCGGGAGGAGGAGGTGGATGGAGAGAAAGGTGGGAGAAGTGGGACACAAGTGAGGGGCAGAGGAAGTGGACAAAGAGAGGGGAAGTGGAGATGTACAGGGAGGGGGGAAGGATGGTTGGTTGGTTGGTTTGGGGAAGGAGACCAGACAGCGAGGTCATCGGTCTCATCGGGTTAGGGAAGGATGGGGAAGGAAGTCGGCCGTGCCCTTTGAAAGGAACCATCCCGGCATTTGCCTGGAGCGATTTAGGGAAATCACGGAAAACCTAAATCAGGATGGCCGGACGCGGGATTGAACCGTCGTCCTCCCGAATGCGAGTCCAGTGTCTAACCACTGCGCCACCTCGCTCGGTGGGGGGAAGGAGGAGATGCATTAATAGAATACTAGAATAAATACATATTCATGCTACGCCAGGTATTCAGCAAGATTATATTTAAATACACAAATACTTTTTACTAGAGGGTAATATTGACTCTGTTCCTTTCTTCACAAAGCCCTCTTCTTTAGTACCTTGTTTAAAATTGCACTTACTGTTAAATATCGCTTGTCCAGTATCCATTCTTCATATTAACCTTTCATTTCACTCCTCTAGCCAATCCAAATGCATATTGTCTCTCGTCCAATATCGGTACTGGTAAATAATATGCTCAGGAATATATACATAATCTAAGACAAAAGAACGACACATCACGAAGGAATTATCTGATTGGGAGGGAAATAGGTAGATGTCGTGAACATGTACAGACGAGCTAATGATCACACTTTCACAAAAATGTGATGATTTATACAAGAGAATCGGCTTCACACATTGAGTAAGCCAGTAGCACATTGTTCCACATATGGCACTTATGCAAGCAGTTATTCGGCATGGCATTGATTGATAGAGTTTTTGGATGTCTCCTTCAGAGATATCGCCCAAAATTCCGACCAATTGGCACGTTGGATCGTCAAAATCCTAAGGTTATTCGAAGGTCCTGCCCATAATGCTCCATACGTTCTCAACTGGGGAGATTTCCGACGGCTATGTTGGCCAAGAAGCACGAAGACAAGCAGTAGAAATTCTCACCATTTGCAGCTGGGCATTATCTTGCTGAAACATAAACCCAGGATGGCTGGAGCTGAAGGGCAACAAAACGGGGTGGAGAGCATCGTCGACGTACCGCTGTGTTGTAAGACTGTTGTCCATAATAACCAAAGGGAGCCTGCTATGAAATAAAATTTAGGGCAGGCCATCTGTTCTGCTTATCGGGACGTATGGTGGATGGTGAGCAACAGTCTGGGCGATATTCCACTGCCATTTGAGAAGTCTCCAGACACGTTTTCGCTGGTCATCCAGGCCAAATTCAAGGCATGGCTCGTCATTGAAGAAGATTCCATTCCAGGCCGAATGTGACTGACACCTCAGCAGACGGGCTTCCTGTTGTACAGAGGTCAACGGTAGTCGGCGCAAGGTCGTTGTGGCCTCAGCCCCCGTTCTGTGAGCTGCCTGTTATTAGCCCTTGTGGTCACTGTAAAGCATCATCACATTTTTTCTACATCATTCGGCGTCTCTCGCATGGAAGTTTCCATCTTCTTCTATCCTGACAGTCCTCTTCTGGCATGGCCCTGTCCTGCATCATACTCCTCACTCCATCGTTCCAGTATAGAGGGGCTCTTCCTCTTTTTCTGGGTCATGGAGCTCTCCAGTGCCATATTTCAGAGCGCCATCTTTGCTCTGCCATTCCTCTAAGTTGTCCATAATGTGTTAGCTGTTCATTTTCAATTGTGTCTACAATGTGTTTTGTAACTCCCATCTATTCTCATAACACTTCCTTTCTTATTTTGTCTCTTCTTTTTACTTCAAAGCTTCATCTCCAAAACTCCATTTCCATTGTCTTTAATTTCTGCTCACTGATCTTGGAGACATCACACAGTTTAGCACCGTATAGAGCGATGCTTATGCTAGTTTCGTATATTCTCATTTTAAAATTGCCATCCAGGTAATGGAACGTAACTGCCTAATTACCATCTTTCCGTTTGTTATTCTGTGTCTTATTTACTCGTTGCTTCCACCTTTATCCGAAATGATTGTCCCCAAATATTTATATGAACGGCTGTACTTTAGATCATCATACGTAACAAGAGCCCTTCCTACACCTCTGAGAACCAAGTATTCAGTCTTTGTAAAGTTAATTTTCATGCCCCACTGCTTACATTCTCCTTTAAGCTCTTTTATCGTATACGTCACATCCTCTTGTTCCTCGGCAAAGATGAACTGATCGTTGGTAAGATTTAAGAAGCACAGAGGCTCATCACCGACCCTAATTCCCATGCTTTTATACTTCCTTCTCCAATTTTCCAGTTTTTCATTGAAAAATACTTTAAAGTGGGTAGGCGCTCAATAGCTTCCTTGTAGCAGTCTTTGGCTAACTTTAAGTTTCTGTAACAGTATCTTCCCAATTATAACATGATAGGTATTGTCTGAATGCAGATTTCTAACGGCCTGTACATAAGATTTATGTAACTTCTTATTTTTCACTGCTTACCACATCCTAGAAAGCGGTACACTGTGACCGACCTTGTGCGAGTCTATGAAAACCACGTGTGTCTTCAAATTATGTGCCATCAATAGATCTTCATAGTGTGTTTCCCATCTATCTAAGTTAATCAGCTGTAATTTTATACTACTTATGCCAATTACTCCTAGCTGTTTCAGTATCTTCCGTGCTTCTGTGGACTTCGAACTCCATATATACACTCCTGGAAATGGAAAAAAGAACACATTGACACCGGTGTGTCAGACCCACCATACTTGCTCCGGACACTGCGAGAGGGCTGTACAAGCAATGATCACACGCACGGCACAGCGGACACACCAGGAACCGCGGTGTTGGCCGTCGAATGGCGCTAGCTGCGCAGCATTTGTGCACCGCCGCCGTCAGTGTCAGCCAGTTTGCCGCGGCATACGGAGCTCCATCGCAGTCTTTAACACTGGTAGCATGCCGCGACAGCGTGGACGTGAACCGTATGTGCAGTTGACGGACTTTGAGCGAGGGCGTATAGTGGGCATGCGGGAGGCCGGGTGGACGTACCGCCAAATTGCTCAACACGTGGGGCGTGAGGTCTCCACAGTACATCGATGTTGCCGCCAGTGGTCAGCGGAAGGTGCACGTGCCCATCGACCTGGGACCGGACCGCAGCGACGCACGGATGCACGCCAAGACCGTAGGACCCTACGCAGTGCCGTAGGGGACCGCACCGCCACTTCCCAGCAAATTAGGGACACTGTTGCTCCTGGGGTATCGGCGAGGACCATTCGCAACCGTCTCCATGAAGCTGGGCTACGGTCCCGCACACCGTTAGGCCGTCTTCCGCCCACGCCCCAACATCGTGCAGCCTGCCTCCAGTGGTGTCGCGACAGGCGTGAATGGAGGGACGAATGGAGACGTGTCGTCTTCAGCGATGAGAGTCGCTTCTGCCTTGGTGCCAATGATGGTCGTATGCGTGTTTGGCACCGTGCAGGTGAGCGCCACAATCAGGACTGCATACGACCGAGGCACACAGGGCCAACACCCGGCATCATGGTGTGGGGAGCGATCTCCTACACTGGCCGTACACCACTGGTGATCGTCGAGGGGACACTGAATAGTGCACGGTACATCCAAACCGTCATCGAACCCATCGTTGTACCATTCCTAGACCGGCAAGGGAACTTGCTGTTCCAACAGGACAATGCACGTCCGCATGTATCCCGTGCCACCCAACGTGCTCTAGAAGGTGTAAGTCAACTACCCTGGCCAGCAAGATCTCCGGATCTGTCCCCCATTGAGCATGTTTGGGACTGGATGAAGCGTCGTCTCACGCGGTCTGCACGTCCAGCACGAACGCTGGTCCAACTGAGGCGCCAGGTGGAAATGGCATGGCAAGACGTTCCACAGGACTACATCCAGCATCTCTACGATCGTCTCCATGGGAGAATAGCAGCCTGCATTGCTGCGAAAGGTGGATATACACTGTACTAGTGCCGACATTGTGCATGCTCTGTTGCCTGTGGCTATGTGCCTGTGGTTCTGTCAGTGTGATCATGTGATGTATCTGACCCCAGGAATGTGTCAATAAAGTTTCCCCTTCCTGGGACAATGAATTCACGGTGTTCTTATTTCAATTTCCAGGAGTGTAGTTACTAATATTTCACATTCAAGGTATCACATAATTTTGTTGCTCTAATTACTGCCTTTTTTGCCTCTCTCTTCAGTCTTACATAGCTACTTCTGTCATCAACCTCACCGTTTAAAAGCTGTTACAGCCTTCCTATTTCACCTTCACATTTGCGGCAATATCATTATCCCACCAATCATTTTAAAACTGCAAGACGGGTTCTCTACTATTCAGAAACTTTCAAAGGCAGGGTCATGAGTAGCTCTCACTAATGTCTTACATGTTACTTCCACTACTGCTTCACCAGTCTGATGTAGCTTCCTATTAAATCTAAGGTCCTATAATATATATATATATATATATATATATATATATATATATATATATATATATATATATACTCCTGGAAATGGAAAAAAGAACACATTGACACCGGTGTGTCAGACCCACCATACTTGCTCCGGACACTGCGAGAGGGCTGTACAAGCAATGATCACACGCACAGCACAGCGGACACACCAGGAACCGCGGTGTTGGCCGTCGAATGGCGCTAGCTGCGCAGCATTTGTGCACCGCCGCCGTCAGTGTCAGCCAGTTTCCCGTGGCATACGGAGCTCCATCGCAGTCTTTAACACTGGTAGCATGTCGCGACAGCGTGGACGTGAACCGTATGTGCAGTTGACGGACTTTGAGCGAGGGCGTATAGTGGGCATGCGGGAGGCCGGGTGGACGTACCGCCGAATTGCTCAACACGTGGGGCGTGAGGTCTCCACAGTACATTGATGTTGTCGCCAGTGGTCGGCGGAAGGTGCACGTGCCCGTCGACCTGGGACCGGACCGCAGCGACGCACGGATGCATGCCAAGACCGTAGGATCCTACGCAGTGCCGAAGGGGACCGCACCGCCACTTCCCAGCAAATTAGGGACACTGTTGCTCCTGGGGTATCGGCGAGGACCATTCGCAACCGTCTCCATGAAGCTGGGCTACGGTCCCGCACACCGTTAGGCCGTCTTCCGCTCACGCCCCAACATCGTGCAGCCCGCCTCCAGTGGTGTCGCGACAGGCGTGAATGGAGGGACGAATGGAGACGTGTCGTCTTCAGCGATGAGAGTCGCTTCTGCCTTGGTGCCAATGATGGTCGTATGCGTGTTTGGCGCCGTGCAGGTGAGCGCCACAATCAGGACTGCATACGACCGAGGCACACAGGGCCAACACCCGGCATCATGGTGTGTGGAGCGATCTCCTACACTGGCCGTACACCACTGGTGATCGTCGAGGGGACACTGAATAGTGCACGGTACATCCAAACCGTCATCGAACCCATCGTTCTACCATTCCTAGACCGGCAAGGGAACTTGCTGTTCCAACAGGACAATGCACGTCCGCATGTATCCCGTGCCACCCAACGTGCTCTAGAAGGTGTAAGTCAACTACCCTGGCCAGCAAGATCTCCGGATCTGTCCCCCATTGAGCATGTCTGGGACTGGATGAAGCGTCGTCTCACGCGGTCTGCACGTCCAGCACGAACGCTGGTCCAACTGAGGCGCCAGGTGGAAATGGCATGGCAAGCCGTTCCACAGGACTACATCCAGCATCTCTACGATCGTCTCCATGGGAGAATAGCAGCCTGCATTGCTGCGAAAGGTGGATATACACTGTACTAGTGCCGACATTGTGCATGCTCTGTTGCCTGTGTCTATGTGCCTGTGGTTCTGTTAGTGTGATCATGTGATGTATCTGACCCCAGGAATGAGTCAATAAAGTTTCCCCTTCCTGGGACAATGAATTCACGGTGTTCTTATTTCAATTTCCAGGAGTATATATATATATATATATATATATATATATATATATATATATATATATATATATTGCTTTTTACGATTACTTAATTATTAACGTCCCTATAGTAATACTTTCATTATGTAGAGGAATGTTGGACGAGGATGGGCTATCAGGATGTGCCATATTAAAACTCGTCCAAATTTCCCAAGTGATTTATTATTTCCAGCTACAGTGCCCCCATTCTTCTCGGTTTGCTTCGTCGGGTTTGCAATCCTGAGGATGGCCGGCCGCAGTGACCCAGCGGTTCTACGCGCTTCAGTACGGGAGCGCACGACTGCTATGGTCGCGGGTTCGAATCCTACCTCGGGCATGAATGTGTGTGATGTCCTTAGTTAGGTTTAAGTAGTTCTAAATTCTAGGGGACTGATGACCTCAGACGTTAAGTCCCATATTGCTCAGAGCCATTTGATTTGAATCCTGAGGATGAGGACACCACTTCGCTGTCTGCAAAACGGCTTGGCGCAGAATGGCTGCCTCAGCGACCCATGTAGCACACTGCTGTGTGTCGGCCTTGTATGGCCGCAGAGTTATGATGATGTCAGGATGGGCCGGCAGTCGACTCAAAGCTCTTCGCCCCTCCTGCCTCAGCGCTGCCCACTGGGAGCTGCAAGGCGGCCCGCGGCGTGCTTCCTTGCCGGCGTGGCTAAGATTGCGGCGGTAACAAGTGCCCGTGAGCTGGGTACGAATCTACGGCCCTCACCTCGGTATGCCTCCGGCGTGTGCTGAGAGCTAGCAAAACTGCCTGCAGTATCGAGCTGTGGCGTGGCGTGCCACTGGCTGGCTGCGGACCCTGCGTTGGCCGCAGAGGGTCGAACCAGCGACCTGCCGTTGACTGGAACGCTGGCGCCCCATCTGCTGCTGTGTGTAGCCGGTGGTGTTGTGACGCTACAACGCAGTCCTTGCTATGAATTTTTTCGCTTACTTAACACATGAAACTGTTTGTATATGATGTATTGTCTAGTGTTAATATGTATTGTAAATACTATGTTTAAATTATGTAATATTTAACACTGGCAAGTCAGGGCATATTTAGTTAACGTTGAAGTCAGAGAGATTGTTTTGTCGCGCCTCTGGGCACGGGAGCGTGCCAGCGGGTAGTAGTAGCAGTAACGCCGTGCTCGTAGTAAGAAGTACAGTCGAGTGCTGCTAGTCCTAGCTGTGTTACATCTAACGGCTAGTGTGGGGATCTAAGTACGACGGGAAAGTAATGGTCGGCATATCTGGAAGCATGGCCCGGCAAGTTGTTATGGATTAAGGGGCGTAGTGCTGAAGAAACGAGAACTTAAATGTGAAGCGCACTGTGGGCCAAAGTCGCAACAGTAAAAGCCCGATGCCACATTGTGTCGCTGCCGTGGACTTCCGTCGATCTACCGACAACGAGGGAAGTAAGATCTACGTAATTTTCGTAGGATAAAATTGTAGAAGGCTTGCCAGTGACTCTGCTTTTCGCTGAAGTTGAACAATTAATAACAAGCACTTTATAATCGAAGTGTTACAGTTACATTCCATCCGACAATAACACCAAGTAGGTTCCTTCCAATCCTTACCTTATTGAACCGAGTGTGTCACGCCATTATCAAGAGAAAATATGTTAATTATCAAATTATTTGCATAGACGGTGAAGAGTAAGTTTCAGAATGGTTATCGTAGTTAATTGTTGCACTTAATAAGCTTACGCCAACCGTAGTAACTTAATAATAGACTGAAGTAATAAATTTGATTATTAAAATTTATTTCAATGCATATTCAGCTGAAGTTAATTCAAGGATATTTCATGAAACTATAAAGCTTATTCCACCTGACAATCCCCCAGTCATTGAATTATTATCAGTCAAAACATAGTTAATCCATTATTGGCAATATATTTCATTATCAGTAGATTAAACTGTGAAAAGTACCTAATTTTAAAGACAGAATGACAGTCCATTATTCAAAATCTCGATAGATAATTATCTGTGTTGTCAGCATTACACTTAGCTGACAAATTATGAACAAAATAAGTAGTTAGATTGTTATGACATTGTTTTATATGACTACTGAGCCTGACACAGCACTTACGTAATAGTTCCTGTTCCACCTGCTGCGCTCCAAACAGGTAAACTTTATTTTTGACACAATTATTCACGTACGTAACAGTACTGTCGCTCATAAGTTGAGCTGGCGACAGATTTTTTAATTGCTTTTACAACTTAATCATTTCTTTCGGCAAAATTTCCGCTGGCAAAATTTATTTCCAAATTATTTCCATTCTTTCATTTACCGATCGTTATTGAATGAAATTACTCATTCAATAACGATCAAGTCATGACGTCTCCTGTTTCCCGCGGAATAATCATTATTTGCTTCGGATTCGGATGCCTTATCCCGACGCGGGTCAAAATTCATAATTCACGGTCATTGTCAACTTGTAATTTCGCAAATCCCGGGAAGCAGGGGGGTGTTATAGTGTGACACCCCCATCATCCAAGAGAGCTGTCACACTTGACTGCCTTGTTAGTGAACCGGTGCCTATTTCTATGCGGCTGTGCGCCTCTGTTTTACTAACATGCAATTCCGAGTCATGTACTCATAACACCTGGGTTGGACCAGAGGGCCCCTCCTGCCTGTAACCTGCGCCATGCAAATGGCTGCGTTTACTCTTTTCAGCAGGTCTACAGCCCTGTGGCCTCCATTTTATTTCACAACTGCTGGTAGTGTAACTTACTATCAACAGGCCCACGCCTGGCTGAAACTTGTGCGCTCCGAACTATTGCACCGAAGCTAACCTTTTCCCATCTTAAATGGTGGTGCCGTTACAGCTATATCAGTTACTAAGCTCAGAAATATGTTCGTACCAATTGAAAGGAAAAAGTTTAGAAAGACGATTCATTATGTAAAAGAAAGAGCACTCATTAAAGAGCAATAAAATAAATAAGTAAAGGTATTGAAAAATAAAAAATCAACTGAATTTTTCAGTGACGCAGTATGCATGTCGTCTACATTCCATAGTGCAACGCACTCGCTCAGTGTAGCGCATCTAGTTAATATCTACCTATGGTACTAAGTCTTCTTATTACTCAAACACAAACCACTCCCTTTCTACACTCCTGGAAATTGAAATAAGAACACCGTGAATTCATTGTCCCAGGAAGGGGAAACTTTATTGACACATTCCTGGGGTCAGATACATCACATGATCACACTGACAGAACCACAGGCACATAGACACAGGCAACAGAGCATGCACAATGTCGGCACTAGTACAGTGTATATCCACCTTTCGCAGCAATGCAGGCTGCTATTCTCCCAAGGAGACGATCGTAGAGATGCTGGATGTAGTCCTGTGGAACGGCTTGCCATGCCATTTCCACCTGGCGCCTCAGTTGGACCAGCGTTCGTGCTGGACGTGCAGACCGCGTGAGACGACGCTTCATCCAGTCCCAAACATGCTCAATGGGGGACAGATCTGGAGATCTTGCTGGCCAGGGTAGTTGACTTACACCTTCTAGAGCACGTTGGGTGGCACGGGATACATGCGGACGTGCATTGTCCTGTTGGAACAGCAAGTTCCCGTGCCGGTCTAGGAATGGTAGAACGATGGGTTCGATGACGGTTTGGATGTACCGTGCACTATTCAGTGTCCCCTCGACGATTACCAGTGGTGTACGGCCAGTGTAGGAGATCGCTCCCCACACCATGATGCCGGGTGTTGGCCCTGTGTGCCTCGGTCGTATGCAGTCCTGATTGTGGCGCTCACCTGCACGGCGCCAAACACGCATACGACCATCATTGGCACCAAGGCAGAAGCGACTCTCATCGCTGAAGACGACACGTCTCCATTCGTCCCTCCATTCACGCCTGTCGCGACACCACTGGAGGCGGGCTGCACGATGTTGGGGCGTGAGCGGAAGACGGCCTAACGGTGTGCGGGACCGTAGCCCAGCTTCATGGAGACGGTTGCGAATGGTCCTCGCCGATACCCCAGGAGCAACAGTGTCCCTAATTTGCTGGGAAGTGGCGGTGCGGTCCCCTACGGCACTGCGTAGGATCCTACGGTCTTGGCGTGCATCCGTGCGTCGCTGCGGTCCGGTCCCAGGTCGACGGGCACGTGCACCTTCCGCCGACCACTGGCGACAACATCGATGTACTGTGGAGACCTCACGCCCCACGTGTTGAGCAATTCGGTGGTACGTCCACCCAGCCTCCCGCATGCCCACTATACGCCCTCGCTCATAGTCCGTCAACTGCACATATGGTTCACGTCCACGCTGTCGCGGCATGCTACCAGTGTTAAAGACTGCGATGGGGCTCCGTATGCCACGACAAACTGGCTGACACTGACGGCGGCGGTGCACAAATGCTGCGCAGCTAGCGCCATTCGACGGCCAACACCGCGGTTCCTGGTGTGTCCGCTGTGCCGTGCGTGTGATCATTGCTTGTACAGCCCTCTCGCAGTGTCCGGAGCAAGTATGGTGGGTCTGACACACCGGTGTCAATGTGTTCTTTTTTCCATTTCCAGGAGTGTATATCGCCAACGGACGCTGATCACGCGACCAAGGTGTTCAACGTATTATTCGTACAGTGTGACTAAGTAATGTGCGTACCTGTCTTTCTACGGTAATTCTAGGTAGCCCTACAGGTTTTTCGACATTAGTCTACAGTGTTAAGTTGATAGAGTGTCACTCACACACAGGCAATTGGCGTCTATCACGGTTATCTGAACTTTAGGACGTTTTATGTACTCAAAATAAATGTCGAGAAAATAATTTTGATTTTCCAAGTCAAATACGCTAAATAAATAATTTTTGTAGAAATGTCATCTCAGTGAAATACACTATGTGATCAAATGTATCTGGACACCCCCAAAAGCATACTTTTTCATATTAGGTGCATTGTGCTGCCACCTACTGACAGGTAACCCCTATCAGCGACTTAAGTAGTCATTAGACATCGTGAGAGAGCAGAATGGGACACTCCACGGAACTCAAGGACTTCGAATGTGGTCAGGTGATTGGGTGTCACTTGTGCCATATGTCTGCATGCGAAATTCCCACACTCCTAACAGCCGTCGGTCCACTGTTTCCGATGTGATAGTGAAGTGGAAACGTGAAGGGACACGTACAGCACAAAAGCGTACCGGCCGACCTCGTCTGTTGACTGATGGAGACTGCTGACAGATGAAAAGAGTCGTAATGTGTAGAAGGCAGACATCTATCCAGACCATCACACAGGAATCCCAAACTGCATCAGGAACCACTGCAAGTACTATGACAGTTAGTCGGGAGGTGAGAAGACTTGGATTTCATGGTCGAGCGTCTGCTCATAATCAACATATCACGCCAGTAAATGCTAAGCGACGCCTTGCTTATTGTAAGGCAAATAAACATTGGACGATTGAACAGTGGAAAAACGTTGTGTGAAGTGACGAATCACGGTGCACAATGTGGCGATCCGATGGTATGGTATGGGTATGGCAAATGCACGATGAACGTCATCTGCTAGCTCGTGTAGTGCCAACAGTAGAATTCGGAGGCGGTGGTGTTATGGTGTGGTCGTGTTTTTCATATAGGGGGCTTGCACCCCTTGTTGGTTTGCGAGGCACTACCACAGCACAGGCCTACACTGATGTTTTAAGCACCTTCCTGCTTCCCACTGTTGAAGAGCAATTCAGGGATGCAGATTGCATCTTTCAACACTATCTAGCAACTGTTCATAATGCACGGCCTCTGGCGGCGTGGTTACACAACAATAACATCCCTGTAATGGACTGGCCTGCACAGAGTCCTGAGCTGAATCCCATAAAACACCTTTGGGATGTTTTGGAACGCCGACTTCGTGCCAGGTCTCACCGACCGACATCGATACCTATCCCCAGCGCAGCACTCCGTGAAGAATGGGCTGCCATTCCGTAAGAAATCTCCAGGCCCTGATTGAACGTATGACTGCGAGAGTGGAAGATGTCTTCAAGGCTAAGGGTGGGCCAACACCATTCTGAATTCCAGCATTAGCGATGGAGGGCGCCACGAACTTGTAAGTCATTTTCAGCCAGGTGTCCGGATATGACTACGAAGTCTTTCGGGACGGAGTCCCTGCGTAAAAAGTTCTCGGTTTACTTGCTGCGTCAAATTGGGATAACATCCCAAGCTTTCGATGACTACCTCCGTCATCTTCGTCAGGGGTAAAACTGACTGTCGTGGACCGTCTGCGCACACTTCAAGGCTGTGAGGCTTCCGCTTTTATAAGCAGTGGACGGCTTCTCATTGGCTGGATGACGTCACGGTGAAACCGGCGCGAACTGAGGTGGCGGCTTCTATATCTATAGATTTTGTTTGCGCGCTTTATCCAGCGTTGCTTGCAGCGCCATCGATCGCAACAGGCGGAGAACTGCGAGGAATGTAAGAATTCTCCCTCTGCGCTCTTTCTTTATCAATTGCACGCTTCCATGCATTGCTGAGTGCATAACCGGAGTCTCTATTGAAATTAGTTTCACAGAGTCTAATTTCAACTGCTTCCCTGATGAGAGAGTCCCAATAGTTTGAAGCGTGAGCAAGTAGTCTTGTTTCATTGAATAAAATCTTATGTTTATTTAACAAACTGTGCTCAGCCACCGCTGATGGATGGCGCTGCAAGCAACGTTGGATAAATCGCGCAAACAAAATCTATGGATATAGAGGTCGCCACCTCACTAAGCGCCGGTTTCACCGTGACGTTATCCAGCCAATGAGAAGCCGTCCACTGCTTATAAAAGCGGAAGCCTCACCGGTCCACGACAGTTTGTTTTACCCCTGACGAAGATGACGGAGGTAGTTATCAAAAGCTTGGGATGTTATCCAAATTTGACGTGGCAAGTAAACCGAGAACTTTTTATGCAGGTGTCCGGATACTTTTCATCACATAGTGTATGTGATTGAACTGGAGAAAAATGCAGTCTGGCCCCCTTATGATAAAATATGGCAATAATAATAACAGATCTTACTTCAATCACATCTAGCATACTGTGCACAGAAGTGCGTTTTTTATTTAAATGGTGACTAGTTTAGGATATTTGCAGCAGTGGACAGTTGTATGCAAATGGTATCTTGCATTCAGCCACACACATAAACATGTGGGCACTTTTCAGATTTTATGATGTAATGATACAGCTAACCTGGATAGTCTCATAATTGACTACAAAGATGGTCACCAATTTAAGAAATAGAAACGTCTGTGCTACTTTGATGGTTTTGTAACTTTATTGTGTCTCGCGTTTTTTGCGAGCATATTTTGGGCGGAAATGAAGGCTTTGCTAAAAGTGTTTATCGCACATATCGAGACAGCAAAACTGTTTCGTAACACCGTACTTAACTAAAGTAAATAACAAGGGATGTGTCCTTAGTGATAAATTTACTTAGCCGAAAATGGCGTCTAAAAATATTAAAAAACCTACAGAAATATAATTTTCAGAATCAGTTTCAAATTTCAAACAAGTTTCATCGAAGAAGACGCAATAGCCTCTAACTCCTTTCCCATCCATGGTGGTTCTAACACTGTGTAACAAGGCGTAAAATGTGCTTTAAATTGCACGCAAATTTACAATTACACCTTTTGCGTTATTAAACAATACTAAATGTGCTAAATTTGTGTTGCTGTATACACTGCCATTTGGGAAAAGTGCAACACCGAGAAACAATTATGCGAATAGCACCACACTTTTTGGTCGAAGTGGCAACGGGTGTGGTGCACGTACGCCGAGCAGAGCCCTCTCTTGTCGCTCCGACAGAGTCGGTGTTGCGCCTAGTGTAGGCGGTGCATAGCTGTCAAGTAAGGTGGAAACAATATAGTGAGTGCCAGCATGCCTCGTCGACGTTAAAGGGAGCCATATCGGCATGTGAGCGAGGTCGAACAGGGCAGAATGATCGGTCTCCGGGAAACGTGGTTGTCATACCGTGACATTTCGGCTCGCACAGGGCATGCTGCTACGACAATGATGTGTGTGTGAAGCAGTGTGAGAGGTGGCATGAGCCCCCTCTCATATTTCTATCTTACGATTTCCTCTCTAATTGCATGCGGTGAAAAGTTGGTATTCTTTCACACGCGTACTTCCCACCCAGCGTCTCTCATCACCCGGGTGGTCCAGTGACAGGCGGACACTGCTGATCTTGAAAGGGTAAGCCGACGGGTGTGAGGGAGTCGACTGAATGCTTTCCAGACGCCGACATTGTGGAATAGCGGCGGAGACACGCTCGCAGGGGCCTGAAGTAGCGGCTGGGCTAGAGGTTCCGTTACTTCGCAGAAACTTAGCGAAAACACTTTCTGCCGGGCTACCAGCGAGGCATGGGAATGACTTGTGTTCCCAAGCAGCCTTGGCGCGCAAATTCCCGCGTTTTCTGCCGTATAGTAACTGTGATTGGCTTGATCAGGGCATAGACCCGTGACGTAGCAAAATCGGCGCAGAAATTGGCGCCAAGAATTTCCATTGGTGGAATGGTAGTGCTTCGGCAATAGAGTGGAATTTTCCGCCAGTTTTCGAGTTGATGATTGGAACGTTTAACCACGGCCACTGTCGTGGGGGCAGGAATATTCTGTGTTCTGTTTGTACGGGTGCTCTTGTGGTAGTCGGCTCTCGCCTTTCGGTCGGAATAGGTTACAAGACTGAGCTCTCGCTGCTCTGGACAGCCTGCCTACCATGGGCTGTCTAATATATTTTTATTTAATTGTAACTGTTTGACGAAGTTGCTGAAGTTTCGACTTCAACGTAACTTTCCGAGTACAGTTGGCAATTGAGCGTTCTGCGTACAAGCGGCCCATGTTGTCTGTCTTGAGCAGTTTTGGCTAAAGTTGACTGTATCGGAGTTACAGTGTGACTTCGCTTGTTAAAATCAATCACTGTACCGTCAGTGATTGTGTGGCAAGCCTTCTTCGTCTCCCTCAGAGGCGCATTTGTATTGCTAGGAAGTCTTTAGTCTGGAACAACCAAACCAGGATAATTTATTTTGGGCTATACTCGCGATATTATCATCACCACGACGGGACGTCGAAGCAACCTGCCATCGTCTCCGGTACGACATATCGAGTTCTGGCAGTTAAGAAGACAGTTTGGTAATGTATGTCCGCAGCACCGGCAGATAGGGATTTTCCTAGGTGATAATCAGAGCTCAGCAGAGTGCGCCTGTTGGTCTTTTTCTAACTTTGTTCTGTCTTGGATAGCAGCAATTAATGTTGGGTTGGCTGTGTGTTTTCTCTTAAGATTTGAGTTGCAAGGAATTGGCTCCACATACCACTTCATCATAAATGTCACAATCTAGTTTAGGGACAACTTCACCTTCACAGCATTTATTTTAGTATCCAATTTGAGCCAATTTGATGTATTGTAAATGTTTCATGTGTTTTGTTTATTATTTTGAGTTTAGTCATAAAAAATCATATTGTTATTTTGGACAGAACTTTCATTCTGTTAATCGGTAGAGCAACCATTTCATTTCTCACTACGTTACTGAAACTTTCCTTTATTTAATTAATGTCTATCAAACTAAATTATTGCAGGTGCCAAACTCTTTTCCACTCCACTTGCAGGGTCGATTACAGTCAATTCGCGTTTCTTTTTAATCCATGTGCAACAGCAAAAGTCGGAGTTAGAATAGGGGGGGGGGGGGGGGGGCTTAGAACATCATTTATATATGAAGATTCTCGAAGAATTTAGTGTTAAATACACTGCTAGCCCCGGCACCTCACAAAAAATGGCGACCCTTAGCCTCGGATCTTTCCTGTGAATCACTGATAAGCAAACAGTATTCTTAGTAGGAACATTCAAATTTTTTTCTCAAATTTTTTTTAGTGATTAATACCCAACTTGTTTTTCTTGTAGTTCCGTGATTAGTTTTAAGTAGATGCGCATGATTACTGTTTTTGTTTTCAGCGTGTATATTTGTTTGTTTGTTCATTATTTGATATGTTTCTTTGATGTGGTGTCCGTACCACTTCACACTATGTCAGGTTTGTGTGCAGTTTCTGTGCATGTAATTACAGTGTTGTAACGGCGTTGTTGAAATTTTTTGTCTATGTCGAAAAATATACGGAGTAGATTATTTTTATTGTGCATTTTAGATAAAATTGTTTTTCATGAATGATCACGAGAAGTAAGGCACGACTATTATCGAGCGAAGTTAAAACAAAAGAGGATTGCATAATGGATAACGGGCAGTTTACTGACGGGGATAGGTTCGGAGATGAGATGGGCACATTTTTAGCAGGACAGGACGACAGGGTCATTGATGAGGAAGGTGATTTGGACATGATCTTAGAGCAACGTCGCCGCCGTGATTATGATAGTGAGGTAGAGGATGAAACAGGGACAGGCACGCAGGTCGAGACGGTAGCAGAAGTTTATAATCAAACGAACGAGAGCAGACAGGGGCCAGCTCGGTCACGTCAGAGCTGTAGCGCCCAGGTGTCGAGAGGTACATCATCCATGTGTGACGAGGATCAAAATGATGACATTAACCCAATACTGAGCTTCCTACGATCAATGGAAGAAGAAGCTGACGAACACCGTAAGAAGGAGAAGGAAGAAGATGAGAAACAACGTAAGAAGGAGAAGGAAGAAGCTGACGAACAGCGTAAGAAGGAGAAGGAAGAAGCTGACGAACAGCGTAAGAAGGATACTCAGGCAATAATTTCGCATATAGGAGAAATTCGAGGGGAATTACTGACAGTAAAGAAAGAATGTGGAGAAGTAAAACAAATGTCAAAACTCAGAGCAGTCCTAGGTTGCATCAACTTACAGGAAGGAAGATTCCTTGGGAATGGGATGAGGCGGCCGAATCCGAATGGAAAGCATTAAAATTCGCATTATTACAAGCACCCATCCTCTCACACCCTAATTTAGCAGAAGAGCTTTGCATAGTCACGGACAGTTCATACTCAGGTCTGGGTGTCATGGTGTTCCAAGACTATGTACATGAAGGAAACAGGGTGTGGAAGACAATTGCGTTTGGTAGCAGAGTACTAGCCAAGAGTGAGAGGAATTACTCAGTAACCGAGTTAGAGGCGCTGGCTATTGTATGGGCGTTTGAAAAATTCAGATACCTTCTGTTTGGTCGCAAGACGAGGGTCTACACTGACCACAAGGCACTCGAGTTCCTGATGACTGCAAAGCTTAATCACAGGCGGCTCATTAGGTGGGCATCATATCTGCAGCAATACAATTTTTCGATAGAATATATCCCTGGCAGTCAGAACATTATTGCAGACGCCTTATCACGGTCACCGATCGGATTTGAGCACAACATGGAAGAAGATCTGGAGGAAAATCACTACTGCCTTTTCTATATGCAGAAAGTAGCCTTTGAAAATTTTATTACCTGTAGTATCCAGGACATCAAGAAGGAGCAAGACAAGGACCCTGCCCTAGTGTTATTGAAACATAAATGGATAGACAGAAGACACGCCACCGTCATGCAGTTCTACCTCTTGCGGAAAGGCATAATTTTCCACCGAAATTATGCCAATGACACTGAATGGGGGGTATGCTTCCCTGAACACCTAATAAACAAGATTATATGGCATACTCACCTCAGCTATGGACACTTCGGACCACGCAAGCGCAATCTCAAGCTAAGGACCATGTGTTACTTTCGAAACATGGAGCGTCGAATTCGGAGGGTACTGTCGGTGTGTAAAGACTGCCAAAAGGCTAAGCACACCACTGTGAGCATGCAGGCACCATTATACCCAATCGTACCGACCAAATTAGGACAATTAGCAGCAACAAATTTGATGGGACCTTTGCCAAGAACAAGAAGAGGATATACTTAGTATTAGTGTTTGTTGAACTAACTTCCAAATACGTTACCTTTACGGCACTGAAGAGGGCGACAGGACGAACTGTATCACGAGTCCTAATCCGGGATTTCCTACCACAGGTTGGTCATGTGAGTAGAATTATTTCTGATAACGGGCCACAGTTTAAGTCAAAAACATGGAAGGGGACGTTGCGTCGATGTAAAATTGATCCCATTTTTATATCTTCACACCATCCGAGCTCGAATTCTGCTGAACGGGTTATTAAGGAACTCGTAAACTTGTGCCGGTTGTACTGTAACAAACAGCACACGACATGGGACGTTTTCCTTAAAGACTTCCAGGAGGTGATCAATGAGGCACCCCATGGGATAACAAAATTGGCACCCATTACAGTACTGAAAAACCGGATTCCTAAGGACTTGATAACCGAAGTCGTAAACTTCCCACCAAGGGCGCGAACGCAGCACCGAGCCATAGTGGATTTGGCTCTCAAGAGGATACGGGCTGCAGCAGAGGTCAGGAAGAGACGTGCCGACAGGGGAGCTCGTCTACGATACTTCCAAATTGGACAAAGGGTGCTCGTGAAGTCTTTCCGACTCTCTAACAAACAAAAAATAAAATGCCAAAAAATTCTATTCTGTTTACAACGGCCCGTACCGTATAAGGAGAGCAGCTCACCACAATGCTTATGAATTGGAGACGCTGAAAGGAAAGAAGTCCATAGGACTCCACCACATCTCTCACATAAAGAAGTTCGTGGAATAGTAGTAGTGTAAGTGGTGTAAATAGTAGAATGGGCAAATAAATGAACCTTGCTATAGTAGTAGTGTAAGTGGTGTGCATAGTAGATTAGGCAAATATATGAACCTTTCTTCGGGGAACAATAATCGTTGCATTAATAAAGATTGCTAAAGTATTAACACACTGCGTTGTCTTGCATAAGAATTTCCTGCTGCTGTCCTTTTTTTGTTTATGTTCGCGACTTCCAATGTCGATGGAGTAGGAGACACTACCTTTTCATGAGCAATGTTTTTGTCCTTTCCTGTCTGGTGTCCATGTTGAGGGATAATGATGAGTGAGGAGATGTCGCACAAACGGGCGCATACAAGAACGTGCTTTTAGAAGCGTTCTGAGAAGTCGTGATACGCTCTATAGCGGCCACAACCAGTTCGTGAGACGTTCATACCAATACTTGCAGGCACACAACAGTGCACTGCATGATTGTGGTATATTGCGTGATTTCGAGGATGAATATGGCCAGTATAGTTTTTACAGTGATGCGCCAGCATCGTTGTCTTGCAAGTCGGGGTGAACCTGTGAGCGTTTGACTCCAATGGTGCCCTTGACGGTAGAATTGCGGGCATAAAGCCTACCATGCCAATGTGCTGGTTGCGACTGTCACAGATGAATAACCAGGGACTTATACTTGGATATTCGTGACATACTGTTAAGCTGGCGTGTTGTGGGCGACTGAATCCTCAACAGGAACCAGTCTTGGCTTGGTCATATTACATTGCCTCTGGAAAGGTGCGCTTTCATTGCTAAAACTGCATCACGTACAGAATTAAGATCAACTATAAATTTATTGTCTTGTATAGCTATGGCTAACCCAATCTCTGGAGTTTCAGTGCGGCATAGTGAGAACTCGGAGGCCGTGTCGTACGGCGCGCACATCACTGTCGTCGTCAATAGCGGCGAGCAGCGAGACATTTCAGCGTAACAGGAATTATGTAAGAGTATTGTATAACGTAAAAAAAAGTACGATATACTAGGATAAGTTAAACCTTAGGATTTAACAATAACTAGATTAATATTATTGGGGTTTTCTACCAGAAGTAGGAATGTTTGGCGCGCGCCTGTTGGGATGTTATTTTTCAGGTCATCAAGTCACAGACCTGAGATGGAGGGACGACAGGCGAGCGAAAGTAGAATAGTTGCATGTTCTTTATAGCACAGTAAAACTTCGACCTGCATAACAACATAATTTAATCAAAAGATATAGAATGTAGGTCGTTGGCAAATGGTAGTTAATTCTTGAGCATGTCTACTGTCGATCTATGTAATTAATAGTAACATTAGTGCGGGCCCACAAATTTTGTTGTTCATCCAATACATAGCATCAGTTGTCACACATCATGTACAGTATGGAGATCGTTCTTTACACAAATATATAGATAAATTATTTCCATGTCTAGATTAGATACACCAAGATTTTGTTATAGTGATAGCCATAGTTTAATAACTATAAAATTAAAATAACAGTGTCTGAAATGACAGACTATCAATGTATCGTTCTGTAAATTTATAATAACATAGAAGGTCATGGGAAAAAGTTAGGCATAAGATTTTTGTCAGAACAGTGCAGATGACGGGAATCGTGGCATTGCAGAGGCCAGGCGGAGCAAAATCAAGAGGTCATCGGCTACCTGCAGGGAGGGGAGGGTCAGCACGCCACCTGACGAGAAGGGCGCGGGAGCACCCGGTCCTACAAGCTGTCAGTCACCGGGCCGTATACCTGAGGGATTAGGCGGCAGACAGCCCTCGCCAGGCCACAAGCGAAAGTGTGGCTGGCCGTTGACACTGACATGTGACCAGCACGCAACAGCCAGCTAGCTCTCCGGACGCGGCAGCCATTTGGAGGGATTCCCTGCAGCAGACCACGTTGTCGTGAGTACACGAAGATCACATAATGTGTCAGAACCTGCGCCTCATGTGCCTCAGGACAGAAAGGGCCGCCATATAATCACCTATTTGAGTGTTTACAACTCACTAGCATTGGCCGATCTGCATACACAAATCAGTATCGTGCCACAAACTCTAACAAATGAACTGTCTCATTTTTAACTTCTCCTCTCACTTAGAGAGCAGTCGTAGCAATCGTCGCTCCTAGTCCAATCCTGTCTGGATCACCTCACACACTTGTGGAGTTACTCCATGTGCCCTCATCCCTCATCGAACTGCAATATTGAGAAACGTAAAGTACTGTCCAGGGAGAGAAGAGACCTGGACTAGTGATGCACCCCAACTAGTGGACCTGAGAGACATTTAATCGACATGAGTAGAGCCTATGTCTTCCTATCGTACTGCCGTGATCATATGCGTGGGTCTTGCTGCAATCTCAACAGCGTACTGCAGATGCTCCAGCACACCCTATTGCTGTTGCAACAACGTAGCAACAACACCCGACGTTTAGCCATATGTTATGTCAGTACTGTGGCCCCATCCAAAAAGCCACGCTCCGATGCTCAAGACATGGAATCACATGCATCAATGCATATGACTCAACATACCAAACCCCTCAGAGAAACTAACGAATTTGTGAAGTGCTTCGAACATTTCCAGCAATGTGATTTAGTGCCTCATTCTCAGCACAGTCGTGAACATTGTGCAATGTGCAAGCGCAACTTGACATCCCATGAACCCTGTTTTTTTTTCTTAAATTTCTTTCTCTACTGTTGTTTTTGTAATGTATGTTATACCTTGTATGTGTTTGTGTTTTACACTGTAATTCTTATGTAAGTGATAGAGTAGGGCGCACAAATTACAAATTACTGTATTGTTCCCCACACCATGTTTTTTGTTTGTATTTTGTATTTATTGTTGTGTGTATGCAAACAGTGTGCCGGAAGTCCCCATAAACTGAAGCAGATACCACCACTGTTCTTGTGAATGGACCATCAGTTCAGGGAAAGTTTTGTAAAGGTTATTCTTGCTGCAGGGAGACAGAATGAATCAGAGGTTGTAATTAGATTCTGAAAGCTCACAAAGAGATTGTTAACTTAAATAGTGTCATGTGTGAGTGAGTTCCAGTTAGTTTAATGATTCAAATTGTTGTAACATCTTGGGCATTTAATTGCGGAGCACTCCAACTCTGATTGTAAAGAATAAACTGCTCCATATTTGGCTCACGTGCCCGGACCATATTTAGAGTGTGAATGTCTGTGTGAATCGGTGTTTGGAAGGGGATCCCTGGGTATGGATGTGTGATGTGAGTGTTAGAGTTCCATATTAAGAAGGTGAAGTTGGCTACATCATAAATAATCCTCCCTCTATGAGCTGCATTTTTCAGTTGCAGTGATTTTTTTTATAGAGCGCGGCATGTGGAGTCAGTTTTCAAGATTGTTCTTGGGCGATTGACTCACTACCTTGCTCCTAAGCGAGCCAACCGCTCACCAATTACAATCTAAAATGGCGTAAGGGCTATGAGAGGTGGCATGAGCCCCCTCTCATATTTCTATCTTACGATTTTCCTCTCTAATTGCATGCAGTGAAAAGTTGCTATTCCTTCACACACGGACTTCCCACGCAGCGTCTCTCGTCACCCGAGTGGTCCGGTTACAGGCGGGCACTGCTGATCTTGAAAGGGTAAGCCGACAGGTGTGAGGGAGTCGACTGAATGCTTTCCAGACGCCGACATTGTAGAATAGCGGCGGAGACACGCACGCAGGGGCCTGAAGTAGCTAGAGGTTCTGTTACTTCGCAGAAACTTAGCGAAAACACTTTCTGGTGGGCTACCAGCGAGGCGTGGGAATGACATATGTTCCCAAACAGCCTTGGCGCGTAAATTCCCACGTTTTCTGCCATATAGTAACTGTGATTGGCTTTATGAGGGCATAGCTCCATGACGTAGCAAAATCAGCGCAGAAATTGGCGCCAAGAATCTCCATTGGTGGAATGGTAGTGCTTCGGCAATAGAGTGGAATTTTCCGCCAGTTTTCGAGTTGCTGATGGGAACGTTTAACCACGGCCACTGTCGTGGGGGCACGAATATTCTGTGTTCGGTTTGTACGGATGCTCTTGTGGTAGTCGGCTCTCGCCTTTCGGTCGGAATAGGTTACAAGACTGAGCTCTCGCTGCTCTGGACAGCCTGCCTACCATTGGCTGTCTAATATATTTTTATTTAATTGTAACTGTTTGACGAAGTTGCTGAAGTTTCGACTTCAACGTAACTTTCCGAGTACAGTTGGCAATTGAGCGTTCTGCGTACAGGTGGCCTATGTTGTCTGTCTTGAGCAGTTTTGGCTAAAGTTGACTGTATCGGAGTTACAGTGTGACTTCGCTTGTTAAAATCAATCACTGTACCGTCAGTGATTGTGTGGCGAGCCTTCTTCGTCTCCCTCAGAGGCGCATTTGTATTGCTAGGAAGTCTTTAGTCTGGAACAACCAAACCAGGATAATTTATTTTGGGCTATACTCGCGATATTATCATCACCACGACGGGACGTCGAAGCAACCAGCCATCGCCTCCGGTACGACATATCGAGTTCTGACAGTTAAGAAGACAGTTTGGTAATGTATGTCCGCAGCACCAGCAGATAGGGATTTTCCTAGGTGATAATCAGAGCTCAGCAGAGTGCGCCTGTTGGTCTTTTTCTAACTTTGTTCTGTCTTGGGTAGCAGCAATTAATGTTGGGTTGGCTGTGTGTTTTCTCTTAAGATTTGAGTTGCAAGGAATTGGCTCCACATACCACTTCATCATAAATGTCACAATCTAGTTTAGGGACAACTTCGCCTTCACAGCATTTATTTGAGTATCCAATTTGAGCCAATTTGATGTATTGTAAATGTTTCATGTGTTTTGTTTATTATTTTGAGTTTAGTCATAAAAAATCATATTGTTATTTTGGACAGAACTTTCATTCTGTTAATCGGCAGAGCAACCATTTCATTTCTCACTACGTTACTGAAACTTTCCTTTATTTAATTAATGTCTATCAAACTAAATTATTGCAGGTGCCAAACTCTTTTCCACTCCACTTGCAGGATCGATTACAGTCAATTCGCGTTTCTTTTTAATCCATGTGCAACAGCAAATGTCGGAGTTAGAATAGGGGGAGGGGGCGGGGGCTTAGAGCATCATTTATGTATGAAGATTCTCGAAGAATTTAGTGTTAAATACACTGCTAGCCCCGGCACCGCGCAAGTGGATAGAGGAAGGTCGTACGCAGCGACGAGCGGGAACTCGACCACGGAACATGACAACAGCACGGGATGACCGTCATCTTGTCCGCATTGCCATTACGCACCGTACAGCGTCATCCACAGTGTTGGCTCGTCGCTGGAGCACTGCAACAGGTGTGAATTTCTCTGCATCGACAGTTTGTCGCCGTCTGCTGCAGTTTGGACTCGTTGCACGCGTGCCATACGTCGCCTTCCATTGTCCAGAAGCCACAAGCTCCTACGACTGCAATGGGCACGTGAACACCGTCACTGGGATGTTAAGTGGCAACTTGCAATCTTTTCGGAGGCGTCCCGCTTCAACCTGTCCTACAGTGATTGCTTCATACGTGTCCGGCGGTACCGTGGTGAGTGCAAACTGGAGGGCTGCATTGTGGAGCGGCGTAACGGCCAAACACCAGATTTTATGGTTCGGGGCGCCATTGCGTACAACAGGCGATCTCGCCTCGTACGTATTGAAGGCACTTTGAACAGAAACCTGTACCTAACGGGGGTTGTGGAGCCTGAGGTATTCCTCCTGTTTCATGCGTCTCCACAGGACACATTTCAACAGGACAGTGCCTGGCCACATATTGCGTGGAGTGTACAGGCAAGACTACCATTGCTACCCTGGCCTGCACTTTTGCCAGAATGGCGCCCATCGAACATGTCTGGGAGATGGTTGATCGGCACGTGGTGCGTCACGGTCCTCCAGTAACTGGTGTCACGCATTTGTGGGCTCCGATACAAACTGCGTGGAGTAAAAACCCTCAGGACCGTTTTCAGAACCTTACTGATTCAATGCCACGGCGTATAGCAGCTCTAATTGCTGCGCATGGTGACTCTGGCTCTGAGCACTATGCGACTTAACTTCTGAGGTCATCAGTCGCCTAGAACTTAGAACTAATTAAACCTAACTAACCTAAGGACATCACACACACCCATGCCCGAAGCTGGATTCGAACCTGGGACCGGAGTGGTCGCTCGGTTCCAGACCGCATGGTGGCCACACGAGATATTGAATACTAAGGCTCAAAGGACATGTACCGATTTGAAAAGGCAATCATTTGTTACTTGTTATATACACAAGCTGTGGTATTAAATTAATTGAATTCATGCGTTTTCTTCTTGGTATCGTAATTTCCACAAACAGTAGTGGACTTCAAAAAAATAAAATGAAATTTTTTGCCACTTTTGATAAAACGTATGCCAGATAAGACAATTCCTCGCACTCACGTGTCTGTTTTTGTACGGTGGGATACTGAGACGAGAACTGGTTTGTAGTATTTGACCTACGAGTTACAGCGAGAAAAATTTAGTTTATTAGGGTGTTTTGGGATTTTTCGCATAGATATTAAACAATAGTTCGTCTTATTAACACGTACGCTTTTCTATAATGTTATTCCATGTATGTCATTTTTTGTTGCTAACAGAAAATATTTATTTATCTTTTCGCATGGTACGCAAAACGCGACTATCACGGCCTCCCATGGAGGTGACATTTGCAGAGCATGATTCAGTTACCGCTACTACGAATAGAATTTTCTACATTAATTCTGATTTGCATAGAGCCTAGCATATTTAAGGAAACCACAACATGCTACGTATATTGCTTAATAACAACGTCGATTATTCCGCTGTCTTCCATACCGCGGGATGCTGGTGAGGTAATTACAGCGAGAACTGGCTCTTCAAGGGCGCAGGAGTTGAGCAAAGACACGTACTTTTTGCATTATCGCACGTGTCAGCGCTAGTTCTTCCGGAGGGCGCCCCACCTCGTGACCCTGTTATCCCGTCATAGGTATTCATACGCCAGAGCGGAGGTATAAGAAGCAGTCACCTGTGACCGCATCCCACATTCCGGGCGGAGTGCACCAGTAGCCATGGCGAGAAACCTGATCCTCTGCTGCTGCCTCGTAGCCGCCGTTGCAGTTTCAGTGAAAGCCGATGACAAGCTGGACAAAGTGAACGTGGACGAGATCCTCAACAACGACCGCCTCCTGAAATCCTACATCCAGTGCATGCTCGATGCAGACGACGGAAAGTGCACCACTGAGGGCAAGGAGATCAAAAGTAAGTGCGACTGCTAAGCTTCCTTCTTTCTCGTTCGTCTCTCGCTTCTTTCTTCCACTGTTCACCATCGTTAGAGTTCTATTCCCGTTTTCCTATACGTTCGATTAAATCTTACGCTCGTGGATTATGATGTAGCACTCTGGTATACAAAATGGCCAAATCATGCTCGAGATTAATAACAACAAATTCTTTAAAGTAGCGTAGGAGGTTTCATGGCATCCCTTCAAGAAACTTTGTTTCTTATTCCTGGTCAGGTGTGCAATCGCAATAAGGTGGTATTGTGTTCCCCTAAGAGCAACAACAGTCTATGAACATACAAATCCCGTGATATCAGGAAGACGTGCTACTTTATCCTTGTCAAATAAATCTTACACTCATTCGTAGCGTTTCAGTGTTCTATCATATAGGAAATTTCATGTCCTGCTCAGAAATGTTCTTGCCAATTAAGGTAGAGCTTACAATTCGCCTTTTGCTTTAATCTAAACAAGGAATTATGGCACTTTGGTATAATCACGATAATTTATACCTCCATAGTTTATGTTCTTTGCTCACCCACCCCATTTAATCCCCAACGATGTATTGTTTAGGTTCCTGTAAAAAATGTGATACTTCTCAATTTTCCATCTCTTGTCCATCTCTTTCTGACTTTGTCTTTACCTTTTCGCACAATGATCGCTTCTGTGTAGAAGAGAATCACCTTCGTTTCTTCTCTCTGCGAATCCAGTTTATATCATCTGTTGGATTCTTCGTTTCAAGATGTTTGTGCTAAAGCGAACGTTTCATTCAATATTAGGGTACAGATGTTTCCTTTGCTGTCTGATATTCTTATACGATAACGTAGCAAGCGGCATCAGTCCCATGCGTCAACTTTAAAGGCCCATTGCCAGTGACAGTAATTTTAGCATTGCCTGTTGTTCAGTATGAAGTATTTTCTCACTGTTTTAAGGTCCAGCTGTTAACCCTGTACATTTTTAGTTCAGTATTGTTTATTTACTTGCACACTGAATTTCTGCCGTGTTCTTATTGTGACGCAGTCTGCAAAATATGAGCAATTTGAAATACAAATATAGGCATCGAGTCCTATCGGAGTACGATCGCTAACAGACAGAAGCATGCATCTCAGGGCAGTCGTTAGCGATCTAATGGCAAGCACGGACGAAGTACAGACGGAAGGTCAATAGTGGTGTCCGCGGATCACACAACAGAAATTACTGATTCCGGAATACAATAATCCACGGGTACTACATATTCAACAGATTCACAGTAATATTATGTATAACTTTTGTTATGATATGAAGTACAAGATACTGTCGGTAATTACTGTTTATACGAATTTTAAAGAGACAAACGAAATGAAATAATCATAATAATAGGTGACTCAAACAACAATTCTTTATAATACACTAATAATCGTATCGTTCATTTGATGCAGATGATCTTGAAACACAGGTGCATATGTGTGTGCTGTAAATGAGTCAAAAACATTAGTACCTGATACAAAAGCTCTTTTGTTACTACAAAGAAGGTTTGATTGAAATAAACCAAAGGAATACTATTCGGTATCTGTAGAACAGTTAAGCTCCTACTACTCCCCAGACGGTGTAAGAGACGTGTTGTTCCCACCATCCATGGACAATCTCAAGCACCATTCACATTACACTCACTGAAGTCTTGTGCTTGAAATTTTCTGGGTTGTGTCATATTGACCGTTCATTCAACGCCACGTGTGTTGACAGATTAAACGTGTGGCCGAGAAAATCAGGCATATAATGAATTTCTCCGTGGATTTGATGTAAAATTATTTCGTCACTAGATACTGATGAATCCGGCGTCGCTTTTACCTTTCATTACAAAAAACACTGTTAGCCATGAAAATTAGAATACCAGAAGGGATAGTAAATGAAATGTTACTAATTGTGTGTATCGATATGGTAGGACGAAAACATGATTAAATTTGTAGGAGATATGGAGTGCACACGGTTCGCATTCTGGTATACAGATCTGTCACGTTTGGCTGCAAGAACGGCATCGAATCGACCTGAGCTTATGTCAGCTGTGGGTACGTCCTTCCACACGGCTTCAACTCTGTATCATATTTAATCATTCTTAGTGGCTTGCGAACGGTTTCGTGCCAGTCTCTCGTCAGTTGTTCGCCAGATGTGATCACTGAGTCAGATATGTGGATAACGTGCTGACGACGGAAACAGTCTAAATAGACCAGGATAGCACGGGTAACCAGTTGATTTGCATTATTCTGTTGAAAGACAAATTCATGGAGACGTCGGAGATAGGACACATCCGCTAGCCTGAGCAAGAAAGAAACGTAATGACTGTCGTTTAGGTAACAGGTTACTCAAAACGAACGTAATCATGTTGCAGTGAATACATAGTGCGTAGTGGGGCGATCACACTGATGTAGAAATAATTCAAAAGCCAAGATCGCTTAAATACTGTTTACTGGATAACTGGTTTCAACACACTAAAGGTGCCATGATGCCGACCGCTGTTAGTCGAGCAGCGGTCATGTACCAAATAGCTTTATATTCTGGCTGCAGGTTTACACATCCTATGAAAAAGAATAAACATGAGAGCAGTTGTCTTTTATTTTTTGTGACAATGATTTTATATCAACTGGTCTGCCTCACGTATCGTTAAATCCTAATGGTTTATAAATGTTAATCTACATTCAGATCCGATGATGGCACCTTTAGTGTGTTGAAACCGGTTATCCAATAAACAGCATTTAAGCGATCTTGGCTTTTGAATTATTTCTACAAATGTAACCACGTTGCATACTAAAGGTATCCCGTGCCAACGAACCAGTGAATATCGCGTTCTGGTAACGTTCGTTTTCCTCTGTGTCTCCAAACATGAACACATGCATGGTGATGCTGCATGCAGAAGCGGCACCCATCTGGAAGACGACATATTTAGAGCCCTACCGCTATGTGCTGCTGCGTCAGTGAAAACGGCCGTGGTGGTCGCCATGCTGAGAGTCCCACAATGCAGCTGCTGTCGGATTACAAGTAGAATTTTCTTCTCCTTAAGACGGCGTAACAAGATCTTCTCCGAAAAAAACAAGATTCAGTTGCAATTTCTGTATGACAAACCCGTTGATTAACCTATCGTTAGGTCCAGAATATAGCTGATTTAGTCTTACCCACTTCCTGCAGTTGCGCTGAAATGCCAGTCGCTCGCACATACAAGCGCATGATGTCACTTTGACTGATTTTTCGTGCTGTCTTTATGGTGTGGCAGTTTTAACGGTCAACAGCATATTCATTATTAAGGGAAATTCGTTCTCTTTCCGGGTACATTATGTTGAAGAACATCACTTGTAAACCCACGTGGTGTTTGTAACAAATGACGTGTATATGCGTGGCAGCGTAATGTGGCCTTCACAATGGAATTCTCACGCCCACAAATGATTAAAACCACCCTCCCATTGCCAGCCTACCTAGGGATTTCCATAAATAGTAAGATCGAGTAGTAGGTTTTCATCAGTTCAGTTTATGGCATCAAACCAATTATTTCTCTAGGGATAGTATAAGAATAATCACAATGTGGATACCGTAAACTGTTTATTCTCAAAAGACATGTAGAGGGCAAAACAATTGTATTAATATGAATTACACAATATTCGATTCTACCTCATATGTAATTTTGAGATTGGCCGAACATCTATTTCAGTTACTTTAGACTTCGATCCCCGTTATTAGACGAATGGAAACAAAGTTTGTTTACCGAAGAATTTTTACCAAAGAAAATTTGCTACACAGCCGTATATTTTCGGGTATTATTTTATTTAGACGAATAGCTTACGCAGTTCATTAATGCATACTTCAGACCCCTGCGCCCTCAATGTGTATAGAATCACATAGACCAATACGGGCATAACTGGAGCCATGAATATCTGTGTTCCGTGAATTTTTTGTGCAACTTGACAAAAAATGAGCACACGTTACTCGGGATGCATGTTTGCACGGTTTGGTAAAAAAAAAATTTAAAAAATTTAAAAAATCACGGAATCCAGGTGTTATGGCTCCGGTTATGCGTGTATCGGTCTATGTGATTCTGGATACATGGAGTGCATATGGGCCTGAAGATGGCATTGATGAGACTCCGAAACCAGCGTTGTAAATAAAATAACATCAGAAAATAAGCGGCTGTTTCGCGAATTTTTTTTTGGTAAATATCTGACCAGGCGCTGACCTGTACCCACGATGGACCAACAGGGACACAAAGCTGGCTGGCAGTGGTTAGCAGCGAGGATCAAAAGACATACACCCTGACTGGCTTTTTAAGAAAATGCTCAGTGGGTAACCATATGGAACTCATCTCATTTACGGCGAGTTTTTGTCTGCATGTCGTACTGGAGTGCACGTATCATATATTGACTTGCGGACAGCAGTTGTACTGCACTCCCAATATGCTGACTGTGGCAGATGATGTACATGACTTAGATGCAATTCTTTGCCTACACAGTAGATGCAGTATGCCATTTGCAAACTCCTAGGGCCACAATTACCTCAGTACAAGTCAGAACACAAGTCAATATTTCTGTTTACTCACTAGACAGAAACAAAACCTCTAGTCACGTGATCTCATGTTGTTGTTGTTGTGGTCTTCAGTCCTGAGACGGGTTTGATGCAGCTCTCCATGCTACTCTATCCTGTGCAAGCTTCTCCATCTCCCAGTACTTAGTGCAACCTACATCTTTCTGAATCTGCTTAGTGTATTCATCTCTTGGTCTCCCTCTACAATTTTTACACTTCACGCTGCCCTCCAATGCTAAATTTGTGATCCCCTGATGCCTCAGAACATATCCTTCCAACCAGTCCCTTCTTCTTGTCAAGTTGTGCCACAAACTCCTCTTCTCCCCAATTCGATTCAATACCTCCTCATTAGTTATGTGATCTACCCATCGAATCTTCAACATTCTTCAGTAGCACCACATTTCGAAAGCTTCTATTCTCTTCCTGTCCAAACTATTTATCGTCCATGTTTCACTTCCATACATGGCTACGCTCCATACAAATACTTTCTGAAACGACTTCCTGACATTTGAATCTATACTCGATGTTAACAAATTTCTCTTCTTCAGAAACGCTTTCTTTGCCATTGCCAGTCTACATTTTATATCCTCTCTACTTCGACCATCATCAGTTATTTTGCTCCCCAAATAATAGAACTCCTTTACTACTTTAAGTGTCTCATTTCCTAATCTAATTCCCTCAGCATCAACCGAGTTAATTCGACTACATTCCATTATCCTCGTTTTGCTTTTGTTGATCTTCATCTTGTATCCTCCTTTCAAGACAGTCCATTCCGTTCAAGTGCTCTTCCAAGTCCTTTGCAGTCTCTGACAGAATTACAATGTCATCGGCGAACCTCAAAGTTTTTATTTCTTCTCCATGGATTTTAATACCTACTCGAATTTTTCTTTTGTTTCCATTACTGCTTGCTCAATATACAGACTGAATAACGTCGGGTAGAGGCAACAACCCTGTCTCACTCCCTTCCCAACCACTGCTTCCCTTTCGCGCCCCTCGACTCTTATAACTGCTATCTGGTTTCTGTACAAGTTATAAATAGCATTATCCCGAGGGCATGAGGCTTTACTGTATGGATCAATGATGATGGTGTCCTCTTGGGTAAAATATTCCGGAGGTAAAATAGTCCCCAATTCGGATCTCAGGGCGGGGACGACTTAAGAGGACTTTGTTATCAGGAGAAAGAAAACTGGCGTTCTACGGATCGGAGCGTGGAATGTCAGAACCCTTAATCGGGAGGGGTAGGTTAGAAAACTTAAAAAGGGAAATGGATAGGTTGAAGTTAGATATAGTGGGAATTAGTGAAGTTGGGTGGCAGGAGGAACAAGACTTTTGGTCAGGTGAATACAGGGTTATAAACACAAAATCAAATAGGGGCTATGCAGGAGTAGGTTTAATAATGAATAAAAAAGTAGGAGTACGGGTAAGCTACTACAAACAGCATAGTGAACGCATTTTGTGGCCAAGATAGACACGAAGCCCACGCCTACTACAGTAGTACAAGTTTATATGCCAACTAGCTCTGCAGATGACGTTGAAATTGAAGAAATGTATGATGAGATAAAAGAAATTATTCAGGTAGTGAAGGGAGACGAAAATTTAATAGTCATGGGTGACTGGAATTTGTCAGTAGGAAAAGGGAGAGAAGGAAACAAAATAGGTGAATATGGATTGGGGGTAAGAAATGAAAGAGGAAGCCGTCTGGTAGAATTTTGCACAGAGCATAACTTAATCTAGCTAACACTTGGTTCAAGAATCATAAATGAAGGTTGTATACATGGAAGAATCCTGGAGATACTAAAAGGTATCAGATACATTATATAACGGTAAGACAGAGATTTAGGAACCAGGTTTCAAATTGTAAGACATTTCCAGGGGCAGATGTGGATTCTGACCACAATCTATTGGTTACGAACTGCAGATTAAAACTGAAGAAACTTCAAAAAGGTGGGAATCTAAGGATGACTAAACCAGAGGTTGTACAGAGTTTCAGGGGGAGCATAAGGGAACAATTGACACGAATGGGGGAAAGAAATACAGTAGAAGAAGAATGGGTAGCTCTGAGGGATGAAGTAGTGAAGGCAGCAGAGGATCAAGTAGGTAAAAAGACGAGGGCTAGTAGAATTCCTTCGGTAACTGAAGAAATATTGAATTTAATTGATGAAAGGAGACAATATAAAAATGCAGTAAATGAAGCAGGCAAAAAGAAATACTAACGTGTCAAAAATGAAGTGCAAAATGGCTAAGCAGGCATGGCTAGAGGACAAATGTAAGGATGTAGAGGCTCTTCTCACTAGGGGTAAGATAGATACTGCCTACAGGAAAATTAAAAAGACCTTTGGAGAAAAGAGAGCCACTTGTATGAATAGCAAGAGCTCAGATGGAAACCCAGTTCTAAGCAAAGAAGGGAAAGCAGAAAGATGGAAGGAGTATTTTTATAGAGGGTCTATACAAGGGCGATGTACTTGAAGACAATATTATGGAAATGGAAGAGGATGTAGATGAAGATGAAATTGGAGATACGATACTGCGTGAAGAGTTTGATAGAGCACTGAAAGACCTGAGTCGAAACAAAGCCCCAGGAGTAGACAACATTCCATTAGAGCAACTGACGGCCTTGGGAGAGCCAATCCTGACTATACTCTAGCATCTGGTGGGTAAGATGTACGAAACAGGCGAAATACCCTCAGACTTCAAGAAGTATATAATAATTCTAATCCCAAAGACAGCAGGTGTTGACATATGTGAAAATTACCGAACTATGAGTTTAATAAGTCACAGCTGCAAAATACTAACGCGAATTATTTACAGGCGAATGGAAAAACTGGTAGAAGCCGACCTCGTGGAAGATCAGTTTGGATTCCGTAGAAATGTTGGAACGCGTGAGGCAATACTGACCTTACGACTTATCTTAGAAGAAAGATTAAGGAAACGTAAACCTACGTTTGTAGCATTTGTAGACTTAGTGAAAGCTTTTGACAATGTTGACTGGAATACTCTCTTTCAAATTCTATAGGTGACAGGGGTAAAATACAGGGAACGAAAGGCTATTTACAATTTGTACAGAAACCAGATGGCTCTTATAGGAGTCGAGGGACATGAAAGGGAAGCAGTGGTTGGGAAGGGAGTGAGACAGGGTTGTAGCCTCTCCCCGATGTTATTCAATCTGTATATTGGGCAAGCAGTAAAGGAAACAAAAGAAAAATTTGGAGTAGGTATTAAAATACAGGGAGAAGAAATAAAAACTTTGAGGTTTGCAGATGACATTGTAATTCTGTCAGAGACTGCAAAGGACTTGGAAGAGCAATTGAACGGAATGGACAGTGTCTTGAAAGGAGGATATAAGATGAACATCAACAAAAGCAAAACGAGGATAATGGAATGTAGTCAAATTAAATCGGGTGATGCTGAGGGAATTAGATTAGGAAATGAGACATTTAAAGTAGTAAAGGAGTTTTGCTATCTGGGGAGCAAAATAACTGATGATGGTCGAAGTAGAGAGGATATAAAATGTAGACTGGGAATGGCAAGGAAAGCGTTTCTGATGAAGAGAAATTTCCAGAATGAGATTTTCACTCTGCAGCGGAGTGTGCGCTGATATGAAACTCCCTGGCAGATTAAAACTGTGTGCCCGACTGAGACTCGAACTCGGGACGTTTGTCTTTCGCGGGCAAGCGCTCTACCATCTGAGCTACCGAAGCACGACTCACGCCCGGTCCTCACAGCTTTACTTCTGCCAGTATCTCGTCTCCTACCTTCCAAACTTTACAGAAGCTCTCCTGCGAACCAGAAGCTCTCCTGGTAGAGCGCTTGCCCGCGAAAGACAAAGGTCCCGAGTTCGATTCTCGGTCGAGCACACAGTTTTAATCAGCCAGGAAGTTTCAAGAGAAATTTGTTGACATCGAGTATAGATTTAAGTGTCAGGAAGTCGTTTCTGGAAGTATTTGTATGGAGTGTAGCCATGTATGGAAGTGAAACATGTGCGATAAATAGTTTGGACAAGAAGAGAATAGAAGCTTTCGAAATGTGGTGCTACAGAAGAATGTTGAGGATCAGGTGCGTAATCAAAATATCTACGGGTGTACTGCCGGTCTACAGTGTCCAACCGGCAGGGGGAACTGAGCAGCCATAGCGTACGAATCTCCGTGCCGGCACGTTCACAGGAGCTCAGTCCGTCAGTTCACCTGATGATGGCGACATGTATGATCGCCGAAATGTTGTGCCCGTTGGACACTGTAGACCGGCAGTACACCCGTGGATATTTTGATTATCAAATACGCCGGGAGAAACTCAAGAATCACGTTAGGTGGGTAGATCACGTAACTAGTGAGAGGGTATTGAATATGGTTGGGGAGAAGAGAAATTAGTGGCACAACTTGACTAGAAGAAGGGATCGGTTGGTAGGACATGTTCTGAGGCATCAAGGGATCACAAATTTAGCATTGGAAGGCAGCGCGGATGGTAAAAATCGTAGAGGGAGACCAAGAGATGAATACACTAAGCAGATTCAGAGGAAGTAGATTACAGTAGGTACTGGGAGATGAAGGAGCTTGCACAGGATAGAGTAGCATGGAGAGCTGCATCAAACCAGTCTCAGGACTGAAGACCACAATAACAACAAACATTCCGCTCCCTGTATTTTACCCTTGCCTCCTTTAGAATTTGAAAGTGAGTATTCCAGTCAACATTGTCAAAAGCTTTCTCTAAGTCTACAAATGCTAGAAACATAGGTTTGTCTTTCCTTAATCTTTCTTCTAAGATAAGTCGTAAGGTCAGTATTGCCTCACGTATTCCAACATTTCTACGGAATCCAAACTGATGTTCCCCGAGGTCGGCTTCTACCAGTTTTTACATTCGTCTGTAAAGAATTCGCGTTAGTATTTTGCAGCTGTGACTTATTAAACTCTCATGTAAAGATTCAATTTAGAGTATGTCAGATCCACAGAGAGCTAAAGAATCATCACTCGAGTAAACACAGTAAGATTTCTGTACTGGAAATTGGTTTTATGTGCCGCTTCTCGCGAACTCAAGGATTCTAAAAACCGAACCGCCAGTTTCTCCACTGTGACTCTCACCAGGAGAATCTCATGCTCGAGCCCCAGAAGAAAATGTCTCTCATCAGTCCCAGCAGCGATGTGCTCTTGGTCAATCCCTGGAGGGAAGTCCTTGTCCAGATCATACGTAGGTCTCTAGTGGTAAAAAAAAAAAAAAAAAAAAAAAAAAAAAAATGTGAGGTCATCAGTCCCCTTGAACTTAGAACTACTTAAACCCAACTAACATAAGGACATGACGCACTTCCATGGCCGAGGCGGGATTCGAACCTGCGACCGTTGAAGTAGCGCGGTTCCGGTCTGAAGCGCCTAGAACCGCGCCGGCCACCGCGGCCGGCTCCCTACTGGTCACATGGCGCTAATGTTTGCACTCACAAATCCCAGTAGCTTGTACAATAGCTTTACGTTCCACTACATAGGCCATGAATCTGCAGCCAATCACATGAAGCTCGTTTTCTGGAAGGTTCCATTTCCCCTCCTACATTCTTAAAGCTCTGCCAAACAAAAACATGTCTGTGCCTTTCAGCGGGGCATGTGCTCCCCGAGAAGATTCCTCAGAGGACAGCTTAAGACCATCATTTCTGACTCTTCGCATTTCTTCGCACTAAAAACATGTCCTTTCGCCTTCTTCCGCCCCCGACGCTTCTTCTTCAGGTACACTGTCCTGAAATAGTTTTCATCACATCAGCGGCTAACCTGCCACCCGTTGCGACAGCACATCGCGGTTCTGCTACCTTGAGCAACATAAACCGCCACCGCGTTGCTGTACTCTCTCTCATGGCAGTAAATGTCCGCCGCAGCAGAACACGACAGCTCTCTTTGGAGCCCACTTTACCTGATAACGGCGTCTGAAGAATGCATTCTTTACTTCGTCTTTTAGTTAAGTGCACCATTCTAAGGAACTCCTAGTCAAGGAGTACTGCATCTATTGTTAGTACATTGAGCTAGCGAGTATCATCCAATGAAATGATTAATAATCCGATAGTGCACTTGTAACTCCTCCGATTTTATCCCGACCTGATCTGATTGAATAGCAGTCCAATATTTATTATTAACATGAACGTGAACCTAATGGGGCTGGTAATCGGAATTGACTGCTACGGAAGTTGTTACTTTCCAGTCCATTCTGCTCAATACTATAATACTGAATGTTTGGTAATGAGGAACACCAACACAGTTTTACTAATTACGAACTTATATTTTTCTCAAAACACAAAAAAGGAGACAGCCACTGCCTTCGTCATACATATCTAATTACGGCTAATATCAGCACAGGCTTTCTTCATTTTCCATTATCGTCACACGCGAATACATCACTGCATCCAACACTGCAATCCAAGGTTAGGCCGGCGCGGTAGACGCGAAACCAAATATCGGCACTAGTAACGTCACTGATCACTTTCATAATGATACTTCTTCACTTTCCCGGTATTAATCTATTACTTAGGGGTCTAACCACGGCGATGGCGACACCCTTCTCCGTTAAAGACACTGTATTTCAACAATGGCCTTCACACACACACCATTCCCGCCAACCACTCTGGCGCAACTCAACACTCGATCTCGCAACACGTCACAATCGATTGTTCGCCCTATCAACCTGTGTCAAGTGCAAAGTTAAAGTAAGGGCCTATGGACCCCTTACACACTGGAAATATAAATCAACAATAATATTAAACTTAAGGAGGCAATATCTTGCGCCGTTTGCAATGAAACATTTTCACATGATTTTCTGTTACATTGCTACAGGCAGGGTGCCAAAATTGGTGTCAACGGGATGCAACGACTGCACGCCTAGCCAGCTGGAGAGAGCTATCAAGGTCCTGAAGCAAGTCTCAGAGAGGTACCCTGCAGAGTGGACCAAGCTGAAGGCCAAGTACGACCCCACGGGCGAGTACACCAAGAAGTACACCGAGGCCTGGAAGGAGCGGGGCGTCAATTTCTGATCGCCGCACCAGGACGACTCAGCTCTAAGCTGTCACCATCGTCGTACACAATTCAACAGTGACTCCTGTCTCTTTCCAGGAACTTTCAGTGACCGTAAATTAATCTGACAACTTCATCCAATTTTGTCACTCAGCGCACTTTCTTAACTTACACTCGTTCTCAGTATTCCAAAAATTATCATATGAAATAAATGTTTATTGTTAAATTTGTGTTTCATATTCTGGTAGGTTGCACGACAATTTCCTGCTTCAGAGTATGACTCCTTTCGAAGTCCACTTTTCTATAACTGTGTTTGAGTCATCATTTATAACAGCGGATCTTAACTTGCCGGTAACGACCCCCTGAAAGTTAAAATGAGATTTTCTCAGGGGTAAAAACGAAAGGGTTCAACTGACTTTCGGTTGTGAAACCAAATTATTTTGAAAATACCGTTACTATTATCATTGTTTCGTAATATTGTAATAATGATAGCATAAGTTACCAATAATTTAATATTTTCTTTCAAATATCAGCACCCACATGTACACAATCTGGTAGACGTTATAGCTACACATACACTTTGTACTTTGCAACACGATCTGTGACAGTAAAGTTAAGACATATACATCGCACACGTTTAAATATTTGATAAAAATGCGGCTGTGAGTTGTTGGTAGTTATCGTGATAGATTACCAATTGCTCCATTATTTACTACACAACACACAAAGGGACTAATTGAAAGTACAAAACAACTCTATAGGTGCAGGGCAGTTTTTATTAACGTCTGGAGACCCAGGAAGCGACTTAGATGACGCTGAGACAAGTAATATAATGTAAGACACATGGGTCGAAAATATCGGGAAATACTCAAAAAATGGATGAGAAATGTTGAACATATGACGTCACCAGATGCCTATCTTACCGCACTTCCAGCGATTGGGCTTGGGGTGAAAGGAGGATTGATCGATGCGAAGTTTGTTTTTGTAGCTCTGATCTGTTGTAAACGTAGACGTTACAGTATTATTGCCCTCGGTGTAATCAAGTAAGAACAGTTCTTATTTTTTCTTTCTTTCCTTTTGGCTCCTCGTATATTGTTTACAGACATTATTTAGGATAGAAAACGAGGCCATTTACTGTTAACGACGTAGTAGGGAAACTTATACTGATTTACTTTTGATTCAATACGTTCGGTTTCTGTTGTATTAAACTTTGCAATAAAACAGCGGAGAGTGCGAGACTGGAAAAAATAAAACATTTTGTAAACGGATAATGTCTCATGAAATGAAAAACGTACAGCCTGCCGACCCAAAACTCGAACCCTGAACTCTCCGCACTTAAGACGTACACGTAGACCTGGGTCGACACCGACATGAACAATTGGCTCGAACTACTGCCCGTCCAGGGAGGCAACTTGTGGTGAAAGAGTTTTGAAGCCACGTATCCAATATTTGTCATCCGTTTTTGAACTAATTTCCAACATCTACGACACTATTTTTCTTATATTAATTTATTTGTCTCAGAGTCATCTACGTCCCTTCGGAGGTGTTTAAACGTTAATAATAATCTTTCTGTATGATGCTACAACACTGCTGTAGGGCCTACAACACAGTGTTTGATATATACTTACAGACCGCCAGATTACTACGAAAAGCGTGCACTTAATGTGAGTTTTTCTCAAATGCCATATTTCTTTCATCCTTTCACTATGTATCTTCTCCCTTTCTTCCGATCAACATGTTCCTGTGTTCAATTTCTTTACCTCTTGTGATCAACGTTACGTTCTTAAAGTTTTGTATACATCCAAACATCTGTTCAGTTCGTCAGCTTTCCGAAATTTTCTTGATGTGCCCGTCATATTTCAGTCGACGTTTATAGGTCATATATTATATTTGATATCTGCTCAGTCTCTTGTCTATTCTGCAATCTGCACTCTTCGTTAGTCTTACTGGGCAATAAGACCTTTTTTATGAGTCTTCTGCCTACTTTCTTGATATTTTCGAGTGTATCTTTTCGAATAATGATCAATATCTGTGGTGCGTATCAGATTTTCGCTTGATGATTTTTACTGTCTGAATTTTACATTACGCGAAGCAGTTAGATATAAGAAGTGTCAATTGTTTCATCGACTCATTAGTGCTGATTTAGTAAAAGACCTACAAAAACTAAATATCATTTTTCTTTCGTATAAATGTTCAAAGAAAATTCCTTTCATTCTAAAGTTTAGTTAGGTGGTAGGGTTGATGACGGTAGGGGCCTCGTGCAGAAAGGGTGTGAGCGGTTACTAGCTAGTATCTGATTTCACTCGGGGGTAAAGGTGTCAGAAAGGTTGTGGTCCACTGATATATAAAATAATCTCTCAATTTGAAAAAAAGGAAAAGAAAAAATAAAGAAAGTAAATGATCCATGATGCACACCATCGAAACAATCATTATACCACGCACAGGGTGTTTGCAAAACTCCGTTACAAAATAGTTTGGTGAAGTACACCTCAGGGACTAAATAATGGCTAACGAAGAACCACATTTGGTCGGCGAACCGTTTACGCACTTAACGGAAAACTTGTGAAATAATTTTTTCAATCTTCCTGAGTCTATTGAATGGGAAGATTACCATAACTGCAGTTACCATAGTTGCTTCCAAGAAATGTTGATAATTTTCAATATCTCCCCTCTGACACCTATAAACTCCATGTTGCTCCATTACTGCACAGCCGTTTGCACTGAACACCGTTACCATTCTAGTTAATTCCTTAAAATCAACGTTATCCTAGTTACAAGTAGATAAGTTACTATTACTTTTTACTCTCTTGGCCCTGCAGAGAAGCAAACTCTAAGCGAACTTTTTTTCTTCAAACATGTACATTTATGAATATGGGTTCCTGTTCAGTCGTTTTATGACGACAATAAGGTGAATTACATGTGAGGTGTTTTGATTCCAATTTTTAGCACAACTATATTTTAGGTGATGTACAACTTTACGGAATGTGTAACTAATCAATCTCAAGCATTCACGTCTACACCGATTACATCCACGTCCCAAGGAATCCCAGTCGCAAGAGGACGTTTCACCTGTGCTAGCCATTTAGCCGTTAATCGTGAACATGGGGGTTCTGCTCCAGATGAACAGTTCTGGGGCTGACGGGTGGAGCAGACCACCGGCTCCTACTCGATATGTCACTCAATTTTATTTGTTCCCAGGTAACAGTAACAACATGGCCGTATATATGCAGATGAACAACTTCACTCAAGAAAGTATTGCCATTCCCACTTTCACCGCATATAAACCTATAAAACCCGATTATTCCTCATCTCGTGTACGGATGCACAAACCGGTACTTACCAAAAATGAAGGTGCCTCAGAGGCTGACCATCATGAAGTAGGATAGTTGCGGTAGATGTGAACAGTGGTTCGAGACCTTTGATGCCTTGATGCCTGGTTTCTCCTTAGCTTGGTAGTGCTTTTACCATAACAGCGATGAACTGACTCGGAAAGGTGGATGCGGCGGTCGGCTCTAAGCACAGAAGGTGTCCTTTGCATGCTAAACGAGTAGTACAGCAGCTTTTCTGTTTCCTTATCTCGCATGCCTTTTTCTCAGTAAAAGTGCAAGGAGAGCAGTAACAATGACAAAGCTAAAATAATATGTAAACCTTGTGGCAATAAGGGAGACAAAGGACTTCCATTGAATGAGATGGACTTATAACTACGTTTAACAATAAACAAAGTTAAGTCAAAAGTAATTTAGTGTAGTATTTGAACATCAAAATTAGGGTAGGCACGGTACTAGATGATATAAAAGTATTGTGCTATGTGAATAGCAAGATTACGCAATATGGACGAAGAAAGGAAGCCGAAAAAAGCTTACGTCTGACATATTGAAACAAAACTTTTTCAGAAAATCGCGCTTCACCGTTAGGAAGTATTAAAAGACCCTAAATGAGATGGGCAGATAGGGTGAAAGTTGAGAAAATGCTTCAAGCATAGGCCGTGTAAAAAATTACCTTTTTTGTTAGCACGTGAAAGCCGCAGTGTAGAGAGACACTCAGGAATAGTGAACGTGTCAGTATATAGGTCACTCGAGAGTTGGAGCTCATCTCGAAGACAAAGGCAAGGAAATTAAAACAGAATGTCGAGGGTATTTCGTATAATACATGTGGGGAGGGAAAGTTTAACACGAAACAGAATAAATGGAAGATGGTATCACAGGAGTTGGATAAAAGATTGGCCATACAAAAGGTTGTTTATGGTGAAATATCGACCGACGACAGTATTTGAGAGATTTCTTAGATTACTATGTGAGATGCTACAAATTAAGAACAGAAAGAAGGTCAGCGTCGGTCGTAAGGTCATCTGTCATTTTTGTTGCCATGTACATCCAGATTTCAACTGACATTACAGGTATCGCCGGTGCGTTATAAGTAGTCACGTAGACTAAATGTAATCATAACGACACATTCCCATCTAATTAAGGCATGTACAATCATTAGTCCAACTATTACTTGTACATGTCTCAGTTACACCTAAATGTGTGTCGTTATCATTATACAAATGTCATCAGCATACACAGGTGGGTCAAATTCGGTAGTGTTGCGCAGAAATGATGGTTCAGTTTTCAATTTAAACACATGATTCTACCCTGGGCTAATTAATGATCTTGAGGAGGACGTAGATTTCAGAAATATTATAATTCTGTAAGTAAATTCTGGAGGAAATGTATGGGTTCTATACCCACAAGATTTGTACTCACGTACACTTCTTGCTGTACAAATTCAACTTCTAGTGGCAATAGCTTCTGATGCAATTCCGGTTAGATTTTGTTCAGAATTTATGACTATGGTAGTCCTTTGGTTACCTATGATAAACTGTAGATCCCATAGAACGAAAAACCGTACCAAGTAGTTGGAAGATGCACATATATCCAGTCAGGTCATCATGAGCCTTCAAAGTGGTGCAAAGATTGACAGTTCGGTGACAACTATCATACAGTCATTACTTTTATCACGAGTCACAACTGAAAACACTGAGGCCAGCATCGGGGTGCAACATCTTGTGGGGTAATGTAATGGAATGATCACGTAAACTCAGCTGTAGGTAAAGCAGGTGGCAGATCTCGATTCACTGGTAGGACACTGCGAAATTGCAAACAGTTTACAAAAGAAGCTGCTCACAAAAGTCTCATGTTACTTATTCTGGAGTATTGCTGAAGTTTGTGGAACCACAAAAAGTAATACTAAAGCTGGTTATTAAACAAACAGTCCACGGTTTTTCTCAGACTGTTTTAAAATACAGAAAACCTAAGTAAATAAAATAAAATGAAATAGGAGTACGACGGCAGAGACACAGTGGTAACATGCTCTGAAACCATTCAAAGAGTCATCAGTGTTTGATATAGATTTTTTGTTTGCGCAAGCTTTTACCACCCGTCCGCTGTTGTGCTTTGCGCTAGAGGGCAGTTACGTCTGTGCATTGGCGGTGCACCGACAGGCTTTGTTCGTAGGAGCCTCCGCTGCCGTTCAATTCCAGTTCCGACGATTTAGTACGACAGCTTACTCACATGAAGATGCTGGCCAGGTGGACGGCCGAAATATTATGTTTTTGTATGTCATTTCTTTTGACTGGATGTCTGGCGTATTACAGCCGCTCACTGTGTAAGGAAACGAAACACATACAGCCGTCCTTATGGTGTCATTTATTGCGTAACTACTGCCTTTGGCACTTCAGTGCATCACTATCAGTCCTGTATGCATAAACAGTAATGATAGCATCATCAAATTACCTACCACGCCGTACAAAGACAGATTAAAAAAGAATGAGAATGAAGGTCAAGTCTCTAGAAGTGAATTTACGGTAATCATTTGATAGAATGAGAAGATACATCCACTGTCACATACTTAAAATATACCATAACGAATTTTCACCCAATACATTCATCGAACTCACTATTTATTAATAACTTCATTACATAAATATTCCATGAATTTTATTGGCCAGGCGGACAATACATTATCTGCAGAACCAATAAATCAGCTATGGACGAAAAAATAACCGCAGAAAATGATAATTGTGCCAAAGAGATTACAACGGCAGAAACGAGTAAAGCGAAGAAACATCATTTATTTGCCATGTACATAAAATGAACGCCCCAGACATGGCAGAGGACCAAATATAGGACACTACCTATGATCATAGCATACGAAAAACATACGAAAACCCCCCACAAGAAATCTTCATGGTGAACAACTTTCATGTGCAGTAGCATCCATATATCATGCAATGCCGTGAAACAATAACACACAAGGGCACTCACTAGCCTGTGACGCTGCAGTGCACCCGAAAGGATGACTCAACATTATCTATTCACGCAGGATAAGAAAAGTATTCTGACTAGTAAACCCCTCAAAAGTACTCAATGTAAGTAACACAAGTGAACACAAAACGAGTAAAATGAAAATTACATATACTTATGAATAAATATACTGTAACCACTACACACCTTGGTCTTTCAACCATGCCAAAAGAAAAAGCCATAACATACATACACCAAATTTCATTAGAACCATACTGACAACACAAATCGCCTAACACACAAACCACATTATCAGTTCACCAACTAGGAGGTTACACAAGATGCCAATTATTAAATCGTAAGTAAATCCAATACTTCTGTTTACTGTATGTGATTTCATTGGAAATTTTGATTGAACGAATGTAATGGCTTAAGGTTTTAATGTGGTGGAAAGACCAGGGTGTGTACAGGTTACAGTAGATTTATTTATAAGTATGTGTAAATTTAAATTTCATTTTACTTTTTTTGTGTTCACTTGTGTTTAATACATTGCTTAACTTTTGAGTGGTTTGCTAGTCATAAAGCTTTTCTTATACTGCGTGAGTAGATACTATTGAGTCATTCTTTTTGGTACACTGAATCCTCACACGCTACTTAGTGTCCTTGTGTGTTATGGTTTCATGGCAGTACATGATATAAGGATGCATTTGCTTATGAATGTTGTTCACCATGAAGAGTTTCTTCTGGGGGTTTTCATATGTTTTACATGTGTTATGACCATCGGTGGGGGGCCATATTTGGTCCTCTGACACATCTTAGACATTCATTTTACGTATATGACACATAGATCATATTTCTTCACTTTACTTGTGTCAGCCATTTTAGACTCTTTCTTTCATTTATCATATTCTACAGTTATTTTATTTTTCCTTAGATTATTTCAGGATTGTGGAGATAATGTATTGTCCGACTGGCCAATAAAAATCATGGTATATTTATTTAATGAGTTGTTAATAAATAGTATCTTTTTAAAATGTGTTGAGTGGAAATTGTTTATGGTATATTTTTAAGTGTGTGACAACGAATGTATCTGTTCGTTCTATCAGATGATTAATGTAAATTCACTTCTATGGTCTTGTCCTTGATTCTCGTTCCGTTTTTAATGTCTTTGTATTACATGGCTAATAAATTGATACTGCTGTCATTACTGTTGATGGACACAGGAAACGAAGCACCGAATCTGGTAGCTATACAATAAATGACATCATAAGGACGGCTGTGTGATTTTCCTACAAAAACTGAAATATTAAGTCAAGATGACGTTTTTGTGCCTGCTGTAGACCTGATATGAATATCACCTGCCACTGTTGCCCTTACAACACGACGATGCTGGAGGTCGTCTGGTTTGCGTTGACGTCCAGAACCTCATTTAGGGTGTCAGAATTTTCACGTGACCGCTGACACCAGCCACGTTGCATGCATGACGCAACATGTCCTACTTCTGTGGCAACTCTCTAGATGGACCATTCCACTTATCGAAATTTCAGAATTTGACATCTTTCAAACTCGATCATAAGGCTGTAGGAAGCACGAGTACGTCTCTAGCATCTTACATTTGTTGATCTATGTTGGATAAAGGAGGAGCTGCCATTTTCATAAAACAAGGGTATCAATGCAAAACTTTATAAGTATTCAAATTTTATATTGATCAGCACTTTGAGATTTGTGCATGTGAACTTCAGCTAGATAATGTAGTATTGATATTAGCTACAGTCTACAGGTCCCCATTAGGATACTGCGAGCTGTCCATAAAAAAGTTTGACTCCCTATTATGCTGTCTGTCAGACAAAAAGAATCAGTGATCAGTTTCCCTACACATATAGCTCAGGAGAGTAGAACGCTAATAGACAATGTATTTGTACAGAAACAGGATGTAAAACATACATGTGCTTTCCCTGTGGTAAATGGATTGTCCGACCATGATGCACAACTGATTAACTTACAAAACCTAACAGGGTGTACAGTTAAGAAACCATTAAGTAAGAAAGTGTGAGGTCGCTCAACCTTGTATCTATACATCACTTCAGAAAAAGCCTAAGAAATGTCAATTGGGGAGATGTATATAATGAGCCAAATGCTAATGATAAGTGCAATATGTTTCTTGATAAATTTATATGCCTCTTTGAACATTGTTTCCCAAAGAAAATTACTAAGTGTAACACCGCACACTTTTCAAAGAAACCTTGGATTACTACAGGTATTAAAGTTTCTTCAGAAAGAAAAAGAAAACTGTATGAGACAGCAAGAACTAGTAAAAATCCAGAAGTAGTTTTACACTATAAAAATTATTGCAACATACTGAGAAAAGTTGTAAGGATATAAATAAATATGTATGTTAGAGAAGAAATTAACAACACTGGCAATAAAATCAAATCAATATGGAATGTTGCTAGAAGGGAGACAGTAAAAGTAACCACTGGGGTAGGTAGTATTACTGTTAAAGAGAACGAGACCAACAGTACACAAGTAGCTAATATATTTAAAAATCATTTCTTAAGCGCAGGAGAAAAAATTGGTGAGAACAGTTCAAAAGAAAAAGCTTGGTAGTACATGGAAGAGTCTGTTTCGAAAAAAATTAGTCACATTAAGCTTCACCTAACAACTTCTTGTGAAATAAGTAAAATTATTACATTACAAGTAAGCCAGTAGACAGGGTAGAGCATACTCAGTTTTTGGGTGTACATATAGATGAGAATCTTAACCGGAAAATTCATATTTTGGATCACCTAAAGCGACTAGGTTCTGCAACTTTTGCGATCAGAAGAATTGCCCATTTTGAGGATATAGAAAATAGTAAGCTAACATACTTTGCATACTTTCACTCTCTGATGTCATACGGAATAATATTTTGGGATAATTCATCATTTAGACAAAAATTATTCACTGCTCAAAAGAAAGTGGTTAGAATAATGTGTGGGGGTTCATAGCCGCACATCTTGTAGGCATCTTTTTAAAAGATTGGGAATTCTTATAACAGCCTCACAATACATCTACTCACAAATGAAATTTGTTCTCAACAACATGGACCAGTTTAAAAACAACAGTGATATTCGTGATTATAATACCAGAAAAAAGAAAGACTTACACTCTCCTTTGTTCAACCAATCTTTGGCACTGAAGCGGTAAAATATGCTGCTATAAAAATTTTCGACAAATTACCAGATGAAATAAGGTATCTGACAGACAGCAGTAATAGCTTCAAAAAAATGAAATCATATCTCTTTGATAACTCATTTTATATCATCGATGAATTCTTGAATAGGAATATATATATATATATATTAAAAAAATTGTTTCAAATGTGCATTTCTCGTGCACTTCACACGTTCCACATCATAACGGCTACCGTACCGTGTGATTAATCAATGGAACACACAGCCAACTAACTAACCAACTAAATCACTAAAGCACTGTTGCCTGTTTGCCTCACACCTCACTGAGCCTTCTGGGTGTGAGCATTCTGTAATACGGGTGACGTTCGGGTATCTTCTCATTATTTGTTGGAAGACGTTGAAACTGTTGTCAGTACACTTCTGTCGTTTAGGTGGCATATCCTGTCATCGGATCCAAATCTGCATCGTCTTTTCGGGTGCACTAATTCTTTTCCGGCGGTATTTATATCGCTGAACAAAGAAATAGTTGTACGACATAAAGGAAACTTGGTAGGCGTGTTTCTACATCTAAAAGGCGATGTCTCTTAAAATTTCGCACCAGTTTAATGAGATCGGCGCTAGTGCGCCACTATGACGTTGCACATCTAGTTTTCTTTCAATACACGCTGTAACGGTCGTGGGCTTTAGTTATGTTTATGACTGGACGTGGTAAGTTGATGTTAGTCAAGAATGCCTTTAAGACGCTGCTGGAATGTAACCACGGAACACGACAGCTGGCAGCGGTTGTCACGAGAATGTACGGTCGGAATAAGATCTGTCCACGATTTCCCTGTGGCACTACGGAGAGGTAAGACGAATGTGTGCGGAGTATGGCTCTGGCGCCTCGTACTGTAACTGTAGCAGCAATTTGATCAGCAGCTCCAACCACCGTGACATAACAAACTGTTATAAATCGGTTACTTCAGTGACAGCTCGGAGCCAAATGTCCTGTAAAGTGCATTCCTCTGACTCCAAACCACCGATATTTGGGACTTCATGGTACCAAATGAGAGCTCATTGGAGCGCAAGGTGGAAGTACGTTGTTTTTACTGATGAAAGCTGGTTCTGCCTAGGTACCAGCACTTCACTTTCGCATTGGTTTATCTCGCGTTTATATTAAATTGTGAACCTGCAATGTTAATCACTTTCCTTGGCAAATGAGTTTCCCAAATTTCATTGTTCTACATTAATCATTTTTTTGCATTGCCTTTTTTTCTCATCAATATCTATAAAATTCCTTTTTGGAAATTACTTACTTATTATTGTTGCTACAATAGTAATAACGTTGTTTCAATAACTAAGCGTTGCTTCAATAACGAAGCTGAGATAATCTTTGTAGTCAATCAAAACATGTAACAAATTCAAGCAAAATTTTGAGTAACATGACTTATTATATACATATAGAGAGGAGGCATGAAGAGGCAATAAAATAAACAAAGAAAGAAAAATACGAGGGTCACTCCAAAAGAAATTAACACTATTTTTTTTAAATCCGTCATTAATTCTACATGTTTGAAAGGCTTACAGTGTCTAGCTACATCCTTTAGGAACAATATTTTCATTTCTCCACATAATTTCCATCCCTCTCAACTGCCTTACGCCATCTTGGAACCAGCACCTGTATACCCGCACGGTAAAATTCTGGACCAACCTGTTGGATCCATTGTTTGGCAGCGTGCACAAGGGAGTCATCATCTTCAAGCCTTGTTCCACGAAGAGAGTCTTTCAGTTTCCCAAAGAGATGATAGGTCAGGACAGTAAGGCGGGTGTTTCAGTGTTTTCCATCCGAGTTTTGTGATCGCTTCCATGGTTTTTGACTGACATGTGGCCGTGCATTGTCGTGCAACAGCAAAACATCCTGTTTTTGCCGATGTGGTCGAACACGACTCAGTCGAGCTTGAAGTTTCTTCAGTGTCGTCACATATGCATCAGAATTTATGGTGGTTCCACTTGGCATGATGTCCACAAGAAAGAGTCCTTCGGAACCGAAAAACCCTGTAGCCATAGCTTTTCCAGCAGAAGGTGTGGTTTTGAATTTTTTTTTCTTGGTTGAATTTGCATGATGCCAGTCCATTGATTCCCTCTTCGTTTCTGGTGAAAAATGATGGAGCCATGTTTCATCACCTGTCACAATTCTTCCAAGAAATTCATCTCCACCATTCTCGTGCTGTTCCAAAAGTTTGCTGCATACCGTTTTCCTTGTTTCTTTGTGAGCCACTGTCAACATCCTGGGAACCCACCTGGCACAAACCTTTTTTAACGCCAACACTTTCAGCATTCTGCAAACAGTTCCTTCCCCTATCCCAACGTAGCATGACATTTCGTTCACTGTGACGCGTCTGTCAACAGTCACCAATGCGTTAACTCTCTGCACGTTGTCTGGAGTGTGTGCAGTACGAGGCCTGCCGCTGCGAGGACAATCCTCAAAATTGCCGTGCCCGCTTTCATCACGTAACCTGCTTGCCCACCCACTCACTGTACTGCGACCTACAGCAGCATCTCCATACACCTTTTTCAACCTCTTGTGGATGTTTCCCACTGTCTTGTTTTCACAGCACAGGAATTCTATGACAGCACGTTGCTTCTGTCGAACGTCAAGTGTACAGCCATGTTGAAGACATGCTGTGACGGCGCCACTCACGGGAACAGGTTGGACTAAGTTTGAAAATAAGCGGGAAGGATGTATCTACACACTGTAATACTGTCACACATGCAGAATGAAAACTGTATTTTTACAAAAATAGTGTTCATTTCTTTTGGAGTGACCCTCGTACTAATATATAAAAAAATTAACCGAGCTTTTCGACGTCGCGGCACACCTTCTGCATACAATAGTGCATGCCCTCGCTCAGTATGGAGCATTGTGCTAACATCTGCATATGGTACGAATTAAAGCTTTTTGTTATTCGAACTAATTCTCGCAATGTAACCAATTTCTATATCAACAACGGATACTGATCAATGTGGGCAAACTACTGATCGTACAGCGTGACTGTTGGACATGGATTCTTATCTTTCTACGGTGCTTCCAGGCAGCCTCTACAGGTTATTTCACAATTGTCTCTAGTGGTTAGTAGACGGAGTCACACAGATACACAGGCAAGTGGAGCCCATCACGATCATTTGAACCTCAGGGAGCTTCATTTACTCAAAATAAACGGCGACAAAATATTTTTTTATTTCCAAGAGATACAAACGAGCTATTTTTACAGAAAATGTCGTCCTACTGAAATATATGTTCCTTTTAATTTTTTTTTTGAGTCATCAGGTTTTCTGTCAGGGTTGATGCGGCCCGCCGCGAATTCCTCAGATAATCTCTTCATCTCAGAGTAGTATTTGCAACCTGCGTCCTCAATTATTTACTGGATGTATTCCAGTCTCTGTCTTCTACACTTTTTCCCCTATGCAGCTCCCTCTAGTACCATGGAGCACATTCCCTCATGTCTTAACAGATGTTCTATCATCCTGTCCCTTCTCTTTGTCAGCGTTTTCCACAGATTCCTTACCTCTCCGATTTTGCGCAGAACCACTTCATTCCTTACCTTATCAGACCGCCAAATTCTCACCTTTGATCTGTGGTACCCCATCTTAGATTCTTCCATTCTCTGCTGTTCCGGTTTTCTCACAGTCCATGTTCCACTACTACACAATGCTGTGCTCCAAACGCACATTCTCAGTAATTTATTCCTCAAATTATGGCCTTAGTTTGATACTAGCAGATTTCTCTTGGCCAGGAATGCCCTTTTAGCCAGTGCTAGTTTGCTTTTGTTGTCCTCCTTGCACCATCCGTCATTGATTATTTTGCTGCCCAAGTAGGAGAATTCTTTAATTTAATCCGTTGCCATACATCCTGATGTTAAGTTTCTCATTGTTCCCATTTCTCCTACTTCATTGCTTTAGTCTTTCTTAGATTTATGCTCAATTAATACCCTGCACTCATTAGACTGTTCATTCCACTCTTCAGATCATGTAATTTTTCTTCTCTTTTACTCAGGATAGCAATGTCAACAGCGAATTGATGTCCTTTCACCTTGAATTTTAATTCCACTCCTGAATCTTACTTTTATTTCCACCATTGCTTCTTGGATATGCAAATTGAACTGTAGAGGTTAAAGACTACATCTCTGTCTTACGCTCTTCTTAATACAAGCACTTTGTTCTTGGTCGTCCAGTCTTATTACTCCCACTTGGCTTTTGTACATATTGTGAATTACCCATCCCTCCCCATGGCTTACCCCTATTTTTCTCAAAATTTCGAACATCTTTGCACCATTTTACATTGCGGAATGCTTTTTTCAGTTCGAAAAATCGTATGAATGTGTCTTGTTTTTTCTTTAGTCTTGTTTCCAAGAACCACAACGTCAGAAATTCCTCTCTGGTGCTATTGCCTTTTCTAAAGCTAAACTGGCCGTCATCTAAGACATCCTCCATTTCTTTTTTATTCGTCTGCATATTATTCTTCTCGGGAACTTGGTGCATGAGCTGATAACCAAATTGCGCGATAATTCTCGCACTTGTCAGCTCTTCCAGTCTTTGGAATTGTATAGATGCGACTTTTCCGAAAGTCAGATGGACGCACTCTACAACCAACGTGAATCGGCAGTCTGTTACCACTTCCCCAATGATTTTAGAAATTCTGATGGAATGTTATCTATCCCTTCTGTCTTAATCGATTTTAAGTCCTCCTAATTCTGATTCTAATACTGACTCCCCTATCTCTTTTAACTCGACTCCTGTTCCTTCTTCTATTATATCAGTCAAATCTCCCGCCACCCCCCCCCCCTCATACAAGCGTTCAATGTACTCTTTTCAACTATCCGCTCTTTCCTCTGCATTTAACAGAGGAATTCCCGTTGGGCTCTTGATGTTACCACCCCTGCGTTTAATTTCATTGAAGGTTGCTTTGGCTCTCCTATATCATGACTCAGTCCTACCAGCAATCATTTCTTTATCTATTTCTTCACATTTTTCATAGAGCCATTTCGCCTCAGCTTCCCTGTACTTCCTATTTATTTCATTGCTCAGCACCTTGTGTTCCTGTATTCCTGAATTTCCTTGAACATTGTCGTACTTTCTGCTTTCATCGATCAGTTGAATTATTTCTTCTGTTACCCATGGTTTATCCGCACTGAGTTTCGTTGTTCGTATGTTTCTCTTACGGAATTCTGTGATTGCCCTTTCAGAGATGCCCCTTTCTCTTCAACTGTACTGCGTGCTGAGCTATACCTTATTTCTGTATGTATAGCCTTAGAGAACTTAAAGTGTAGGTCGTCATTGCTTAGTACTTCCATATCCCCTTCTTTGTGTATTGATTCTTAATGACTAATCTCTTAAACTTCAGTCTGCTCTTCAGTACTGTACTATGGTCTGAGTCTATATCTGCTCCTGAGTGCGCCTTACAGTACATTATCTGATTTCGTAATGTCTCACTGACCACAATGTAATGTAACTGAAATTTTTCCATATCACCCCGGCTTTTCCAGGTACACCAAGTTCATGAAATGACGAATTAGCGAAAGACACTGAAGTGGTAGAAAATGCAGCCAAAACCATTTATGATAAAATATGGCGCATTGTTGAAAATGCAACGTGAAACATGAAGAAGAAGAACAAGAAGAGTAACAAATCTCGCTTAACGTACTTCCAGCATGCTGGATGGGCATAGGCAGCAACTTATAATGATTCAATAAAATCAGTATACCGTCAGAGTTGTACCTAAGTTTCTTTCTATTTATATGGCGACCAGTGGTGAACGTTTGTACGCTACAATCAATGCACCCACATGAGTCCTACCATAACGCCATAGCATGCGTACGCTGAACACTTTGCTTGTGTGAATGGCTGAGTGCAAGGAACCATATGTGGACGACTGTCAAGTGATGCATGCGTGGTTGTGTGGCTGGATGCCGGCCGTTGTGGCCGAGCTTCAGTCTGGAACCGCGAGACCGCTACGGTCGCAGGTTCGAATCCTGCCTCGGGCATGGATGTGTGTGATGTCCTTAAGTTAGTTAGGTTTAAGTAGTTCTACGTTCTAGGGCCTGATGACCTCAGATGTTAAGTCCATAGTGCTCAGAGCCATTTGAACCTTTTGTGGCTGGATGCTGCTGCATGATGGACCACTATGGTTCGAAACTGGTCACCATTTAAATAAAAAGAACAGTGCCACATTGGCGGTATTGTACTATTTTATGGATCTCGCTTTATTGCGAGAATTTCTTATGCAAATATTGACTATGAAGTGAATGCTTTACAAGGCGCATTTGTCACAGATCTCCAGACAGTGAACTTGTTTCATAACAGTCAACGTAACTGAAAATTAATAACACGGTTTGCTTCCTTAGTGATAACTTTTTATCGCCGCACCGATAAAGTTCAAAAAATAGCTCTAAAACCTATAGAAATACCTTACAATTTTCTGAACTAAGTTCCAAATTTCAGACAAGTTTCATCGAAGAAGATCCGATAGTCTGTAACTGCTTTTCCCACCCGTGTTATACAACGAACACATTAGGAAAATAGGACAAAATGGGACATAGTTTACTTTGTGGTTCATAACACTCTCTAGCCGGGCCTAATGTAAATACTTTACTTTTCATGGAAAATTTAGACTTACCACTTCCACCTTATTAAACAATACGATAAATGAAAAATAAGACTTGCTGTATAATGAAAACGTAAAACGAACTACTTTTTTACTCTTGATAAGAAATATTTCAATTAATACCGTTCCTTGCACTCACATCTACCTTAGTTTTATACGTTAGGATGCTGAATCTAGAGTAGGTATTGGTATATACGTATTTGATTCAGGAAGAATGGTGTCCTGAAAAAGTTCGTCCACTGCAGTGCCTAGAGGTTTTTCACGTAGGTGGTCAGCTGCAGTTCACCAATTTTATACGTATATTTTCCTAGAATTTTATTCCCTGTATGTCCTTTTTCGTTGTTAACTGAGAAAAATCTATTCATTTTTTCGTATGGAACGAAAAGCTCGATATCTTACCACCTTCCACAGTATAGAGATGAAATCTGCTGAGCATGATTGAACTATGGCTTCTTACATGTAGAATGTTTTCTGTCAACTGTGATAAACTTAATATTGTAAGGGTCTACAGGTTGCGCACAGCTGTACGGTACGTAACACGCGCTCGCCAGCCGACCTGCCTGGAATGCTGACAATTTGCTTGATCAGTACACGCGCGTCCGGTCGCAGTACGACACAAGGAGTAAGCGACTGGCCGCCGACCGCAGGGCGTGGTGTCGGGTGCGAATATGTCTCTTTTCTTAGCTCATAATGGAGCCTTTCGATGCGACCGTAATTACGATTTCAGACACAGTGACGATCGTGCACATAACGTGCATGTTTTATAATCCGCCTTTTTTTTAATAAAACGAACCTCAAGGACCCACCGCTTACAAATCCTGACAAATATTTTCTCTAATTATCATCTGGAGCAACAACACAAACAATCCCCTGATAGAAGTGGTGCCAGCAGGGGGATAATATGGAAAATCTACAGTTCTGAGGAGGTGCTGCACAACGTGAACTTCGAGCAGCAGCAGCATGAACATCTTCCTACTATGCGGGGACATCCAACGGTGGAATTGAGGATGGTCTACTCCAGTTTGGCTACAGTACGAAAGGCAGTGATAGATTTTTATTTTACATTTGAGTGACTCACTGGCGTTAAATTGGACAAAATGTCGCAATCCAGTCAGAGTAACGTTGTCGATTTACAAACTGTTATTAATGAACTGCAAGAAGAGATTCGGCAATTAAGAGCAGAAAGTAGCAAGTGTAGCATACCGAAAGACTTCTCAAATGATAATTCATGCAGTACAACTACAATAAATAATTTTTCATTACTGCCATCAGTACCAGTGTAAAGCGGGAAACCCGAAGATGATGTGAAAGTGTTTTTTCGTAAACTTGAAGGTGCCGCCCTGTAAGGATCCTGTACAGATTCCGATAAGCTAGTGGTTATCAAATTAAGAATTCATGGAGCAGCACAAGATTTCATTAGCGCGGAGCCTATTTGCATGAAAACAGAAGATTACAGTGAGTTTAGAACGATTGTTGTTCACAGATTAAACGTAAAAACGCGATCACATTTTACAGAGAGCAGCTTTACATTTTGCGAATAAGACGAAACGATTCTATCGACCATTTTGCCGACTGAATCTGAAACATCAACGTTCAAACGTACGAGTTAGTAGAAGATGAAAATGAAAATCGCATTCAGTTGTTCGCAGCCGACAAGAGAGCTTGGGACACATTCATTCATGGGTTGTATGGGGAGGAAGTAAGCTAATCTGTTCGATTATCACGATGTAAAACGTTTCAGGAAGCAGGAGAATCAGCTGTTGATTTCGTTGCAGCACTAAGACGACCGAATGAGATGAAGAAACCAGAACGCAGAGTTTTTAACATAACAGTACAGTGCCACAGATGGAACAAGCGTAACGAGTGTAAAGAGAATCGAATCTGCTATCATTGCGGGATGCAGGGTCATGTTTCGAGAGATTGTCGCAACAAGAACAAAGATAATGCGAACAACAGACTATCTGCCACTCCGTCCGCCCCACGCCACAGACAGTGATTCCTGTTAGTTCCACCGAAAATCAGACCGAAAATGACTTCGTGATAGGTGCTGTATATCGAGGGAGACACATAATTACTTATTGACACAGGAGCACAGACCTCATTAATGTGGTGTGGCACAGATAAACGGGATAAATTGAAACCGCCGCTATTAAAAGTGCGAGGGTTAAACGGAGCAAAACTACGTAACTATGGAGAAGTTGACGTAGAATTAATTCTTGGCCAAGGCCTAGATGAAGGTGAAAATAAAGATATAGATAAATACACAGCAAGGGTGCAAGCAGTTTCAAATAACGAAAAGCGTCACTACGGTGTACTTGGATTTGATTTCTTGTCCGCTAACGAGGCAGAGATATTTCTAGCAGAAAGAAAGATCAGACTAGGCCATAGCAACTACAACCTAGGTAATCGTTCTTCAGATCGTACTCAAAGGAGCAGCAATATTGACGTCGTGGGAATGGACCGCCCAAACGATGCATTAGTTCAAACCCTGCGAGTCGATGTTCAAATAGATTGGCCTCAGCAAATTCCCAAGGGAGCAGGAAAGATAATCTACGTTGAAGTTAAGTCACCCCAATGCTGGGAAGGAACTTTATTATTAATTGAGCAATCTGAAAAAAGTGAGTTACTGGATCCATTGCATTGTTATGTTGCTAGAAGTGTAGGTGTCGCTACAATGGTGAGACAGAATTTCGCAAATATCCCGGTTACAATAACAAATATGAGCAATGAGGAAGTAGTTTTGCCACAAGGAACGAAAGTGCTGAAGTGTCGAGCGTAAGTAAAAGTGACGTAATACAGATTCCAGATTGAGTAACAAATGCTGAAGTTATAAACACAGATTATTGTAACAGTACTGCAAAATTGCAACAAGGAGACGAAGTTAATAATGAACTGAAGCGTAAGATTTGGGCGAAGATAGAACATTTGACAGCTGATGAACAGAAGATTTTAGCGCCTGTTTTGTTGGGGTATGCAGATTTATTCCGAGAACGTGCAAATTTACGGGTCACTCCTTTAGTTCAGCATCGTATTCATACAGGGAATGCGGCCCCAATGACACAGAAATCTTACCGAATACCGTTCTGTCAGAGAGACTTGGTAGAAGACATGGTTAAAGAACAATTAGAAGCCGGAATTATAAAACCAAGAGATCCTTCAGACCCACCGTGGTGTTCGCCTGTTGTAATTGTAGAGAAGAAATCAATTTCTGTAGAACCACAGTTCGGTGTTAGTGTTGATGACAGATCTTTGAATGCTGTGATCACATCCGACGTTTATCCCTTACAATATTTAGTAGAAACCTTGGATTACTTGAGCAGATTTCGAATTTTTTCAATATGTGATTTAACAAGTGGTTATCACCAATTAACAGTGCATCCAGATGATCAATCAAAAACTTCATTTGTACCAGCAACAGAAGTATGCTAGTATCTTCGTATTCCTTTTAGATTTTGTGATGCTCCAGCTACATTTCAACGCCTGATGGATTCAGTTTTACGAGGGCTCATCCAAACACAAGCACTTGTTAACCTTGATGATGTAATAATTTTTGGTGAAAACATGAAGCAGCATACTGAGAGACTACAAGCTGTTTTTGAGCATATAGGAAGTCCAAACCTATTTTTATCAATAGATTTATGTCATTTTGCACAAAGTAAAGTTAAATATCTTGGTCATGTTATAACCAGTGAAGGTATTCGACCTGATCCAAAATTAAATGAACATGTAAAGAATTTTCCTGAACCACAGAATGTGAAAGAACTACAATCATTGATAGGATTGTCAAATTTCTACAGACGATTTATAGCCAGTTAAGCGAATATAGCACATCCAGTGCCGCAGCTACTGAAGAAAGGAGCGGCATTTAATTGGCCAAAAGAGTGCAACAAGGCAATGGAAGAACTTGAAACTGCTCTAACCATAGCCCCAGGGTTAGCCTATCAGGATATCGGTAAACCTTTTATTCTTTCAACAGATGCATCCAATTTTGCCATAGGTCAATCTTGTCTCAAGATGTTTATTTATTTATTTATTTATTTATTTATGCATTTATTTTAGCTGGCAAGATTAGGGCCTTCAGGCCCTCTCTTACACCTAACCAGGCATACTCAGATTCAACAAATTTCAGTTTCTACAGAACATTAAGGACATATTACATGTTATACAGTATTAATGTTAAGAAAAAAAATAGAGATTATAAACGTAGTACAATGATAATTATAACAATCAAAAATTAATTATAACAATCAAGAATAATAATAATAGTAATAATCATAATAATAATGACTATGTATATGAAAGTAAACATATTTTTCTTTTATGAATGTCAGTCCTATTGCTAGTTGGGAATTTTGTCGTTATGTTCTTGCAGCTTGTGAGTTATTCTCATCAAGCAGAGACATAAGACGATAGAATGGGGTGAAAGAGATATAGAAGAGGTAGATAGGTTAGAGGAAGAGAAATAGAATGGTAAAATTCGAAGCTATGATGGAGAGGAGAAAGAAAGAGATGAGAGGGGCCCAACAATGGTGGCTATACCGTCCCTAATATGTAAGTCTTGAGTTCACTCTTGAATGTTGAGTGGTTCCGGATAAGACGCAGATCACAGGGGAGCGCGTTCCATAGTCGTATGGCTGAGATGGAGAATGACATGGAGAAAGATTTTGTGTTATGTAAAGGTACAGCCAAGATGCTAGACGTATCCGATCTGGTATTGCGGTTGTGGAATGATGATAGGTGTTTAATGTGAGAAGATAAGTATTGGGGGCACCAGTGGCTAAGAAATCGATGAAGTAAGCACATCGTGTGGAGATCGCGTGCCTTATGTGGGCGTATCCAACCTAGCTGGGAGTATGAAGGACTGATATGATCATACAACCGTATATTGCATACGTATCTAACGCAAGCGTTCATCACTAGCTCGAGGCGTCTCGAATTTTCACTATTTGTGCCGTGTTGAACTACATCACAGAAGTAAAGATTAGGCAAGACTAGTGTTTGGACTAATTTTTGTTTAACATGGGTTGGAAATATTTTTCTAAATTTCTGAATTGCGTGTAGGGAGGAGAGCGATTTCCGGCAAGCTGTAACTGTTTGTTCTTCCCAGTTTAGGTGTTCATCCAAGATTATTCCAAGGTCTTTTACTGTTCTTTGGTATGGTAGTTGGGTACCATTGAGGTGTATTTGAGGGACTGTTTCGTGAAAGTGCCGACTGATTAACTTTGGATGAGATATAAGTATGACCTGGGATTTCTTGGGGTTTAGTTTCAGACCTAGGTTCTGTGCCCATCGAGAAACAGAGCAAAGATCTGCGTTCATACTCGCTACTGCGTCAGCAATGTTCTTGGGGCTTGCACTTATGTACAGTTGGATGTCGTCGGCATATAGATGGTAGTTGCAGGAGTGAATCACTGAAGAAATATCATTAATGTACAGTGAGAAGAGTAATGGACCAAGGACGGAGCCTTGGGGAACTCCAGAGCGCACGTTTTTCCATGATGACTTTTCCGACCCACAAATGACTTGTTGACTTCTGTTTTTGAGGTAGCTGTCGAACCAGTGTATTGCGCTGTTTGAGAAATTCAGCTGCTTCATTTTAATTAGTAATATATCAAAGTCAACTGTATCAAAAGCCTTGCTAAAGTCAAGCAGTGTTAGGATGGTAGCTTCACGTCTGTCCATAGCATGTTTAATGTCATCAGTTACTTTGATTAATGCAGTTGCTGTACTATGGTGCTTTCGAAAGCCTGACTGATATTTGTCATGGATGTTATGAGTTTTGAGGTAATCCGTCAGCTGTTCATGGACGATGTATTCTAGGGCTTTAGATATTGCAGGTAGTATGCTGATCGGCCTGTAGTCACCTGGCGACTTAGGGTTGTCAGTCTTGGGTATAGGTTGAATTAAACTTTGCTTCCTCTCAGTAGGATATGTACTACTGACAAGAGACAGGTTGAAGATGTCTGTGATAACTGGAGTAATAGTGTCTACGACGTTCTTGATCATGCCAATGCTCACTCCATCATTTCCTACTGCCTCGGAAGAGATTCTCGTAATAGCCTTGTGTACTGTGCCGGTAGTGACATGTTTTAGGAAAAACTTGTCTCTCGAGAGATTGATATCTTGGGGCTGGTAATTTGTCGCTGCGTGGCAGTTTACAGCTGTTGAGAAGAAATCGTTTAATTCTTCTGCAGACGCTTGATAAACAGCATCAGATCTTCGCTTCCCTATACCGAAACTCCGCAGCTTTTTCCACAGTGCAGCAGGTTTTGATATGCCGCATACGACAGAGCGGGCATGTCTGATTTTGGCATTCCTCACGCTCTGCTTGGTTCTATTTCGGAGTTTCCTATAAGCTTCGTACGCCTCGGGAGTTGGGTTACGCTTGAAGGCCCTATGTGCAGCATCACGTTTATTCATTAACTGGCGTAATGCAGTGGTGAGCCACGGAGCGGGAGCTCTCTTTACCTTGACAGTGCGTTGAGGAGCATGTTTATCATACAGTGATGGTCATGAGCATCCAATCTCATTTGCTTCCAGCCAATTAAACAAAGCATAATGTAATTATACTACAACTGAGAAGGAGCTTTGTGCTTTGGTTTTTATTATAACATGTAACAGATATTTCTTAACAGGGAGAGAATTTACAGTTATTACAGATCATGTCACACTTAAATGGTTATTGAGTTTAAAGGATCCAAGTTCCAGATTAACAAGACGGACATTAAGACTAAGTAAGAACCAATTTAAGGTTATTCACTGACCTGGTAAACAACATGACAATGCTCATGCAATGAGTCTAAAAGTGAATGTTTCTGTTACAATAAGTCGAGAAGAAGAGTTAAAGGCAGCACTAGAAGAAGATCCACAATGCAAATTATGGAAAAATGATCAACGTTTCGTCCAAATAGATAGATTATTGTACGAAATCACTGCTAAAGTAAACCACCTAGTTATTCCAGAAAGCATGAAAGAGCAACTCATGAGAGAAGTACACGATTCTTTATAATGAAGACATTGCTATAAAAAAGCAAAATAGCTGAAATGTTTTGGTGGCCGAGCCACAAAGCTGACGTTTTCGAGTTTGTTTCACAATGTGATTCCTGTAACAAGCGGAATAATGTAGGAAAAAGTAGAGCACCATTGCAAGAACTGTCAGAGACAACTGAACCATTTGAAAGAGTAGGACTAGATGTTGTAGGACCGTTGCCTAAGACTAAAGATGGAAACAAATACATATTGACAATGTTAGATCATTTCTCTAGATATCTTCTCATGATACCAATACCTGATCAGAGTGCTGAGACTGTAGCTAAAGATTTGAAAAAGAATGTATCCTTAAATTTGATCACCATTAAGTGTAATCAGTGATCAGGGTACGAATTTTATGAGTGAATTACTTAAACAGACTTGCAAGCTCATGCTAATAACCCAGTTAAGGACTACACCAGCACACCCTGCAGAAAATGGAAGAGTCGTGCGAGTCAACAGAACAATTATTAAAATAGTTAGCCATTATGTGAGCAGCAAACATGACAATTAGCATGTCTGTTTACCATACTTGATAAGTTGTTACAATGCCAAAATGCACAGCTCAGCTGGTCTAAGTCCATATGAGATTGTCTACAGAAGAAAATGCATTCATCCTGGGACTTCGCACGATCGACTGCCGGAATCAACAATGAACGCGTTAGGGACCTAGCATGCAAGCTAAAGGAAGCATGGATAGGAATGAAACAGAGAAATAATCAATCCTTTCTTCAGCAAGCAAGACATCAAGACTGCCAAGCGGCAGTGCCACAGTATCGAGATGGAGATGTTGTGTATCTGAGCAACGTGGTGTTAAAGAAGAGTCAAGTCAAAAACTTTAAGGAGTTTTGGAAAGGACCACATCCAATCTAAGAGATGTTATCGCCAGTCACTCTTAACCTCCAACTGCCCTTTCGTTCGACTGTCGCTCATGACAATCATGTAAAGCCATTTCTGGGTAGATTTCCTGTAGTATTGCAAGACGACAAAGACCGGCCGAGAGGCAGACCTGCTGTTCTCGAACCCAGGAAGCGAGAATCGTGAGCTCAGGGTCCAGACTTCGAGGCTGAGGCATCGCCACCTTCCAAGCGATCCTGTTCCAGACACCCCTACAATCTGCAAAAACGTGTGTAGTGTGTGAGACTGCAACGTGTGAGTTTATTTCAGTCATGTGCTTATGTGAAAGTGTTGTGAAAATTTAGTATTGAAGATATTGCACGAGTGCACAAGTGGAACTAAACCTTTTATTCCACAGATTACCACAAGAAACTCATTTATTTTATGTTCATTGTTAACTCTAGTATTTAGAACTAATTAACCAGGTTCATTTTTATTTTAATGTTTGCTATGATAGCGTATTCAATTTATGCTGTAGTAATAGTACCACAGAGTACAGGTGCTTGGTTTGAACCACTATCAGACATGGTAGTTTCAACAATTAATGCAAAACTTGTACTCAAGTACAATCTGAATGAAATCCAGCAACAGTTCAATTCTGTAAAAAGAAAATTGATCTAATTCATTCTGTTAAGGGTAGTGATACAATTTTGGAAATGGCTACACCTTGGTATAAGTAATGGATCACTGCCAAAATGCAGGTAGAGGCTACATTTGCTAATTATGAACAAGAGATTTACTGTTTTCTGAAGCTTTTGCCACAGAAAATTTTAATTAGGCATAAATGTGCCTCATTTGATTTTGGAGGGAGTATCCTTCATACTGTATTTGGTACTTTAACTAGTCGAGATCTACTGGAAATAAAGGCAAAATATTAGATTTTGTACGCCAGTCCAATACAGATTCAACTAATCTCTCTAATGAAATTATTGTATTAAAGAATAGGCAAAGAACCATTACTAACCACACAGTTTCATCGAACAAGTTTAAAGCAATTTATCTCTCATTTCAATGTAATTCATAATGAAACGAACATAAATATCGAAGAACTATTCCAAGGATTAAATCCTGTGAGTGCACACTTAGTTTTAAACACTCATTTGTTAAGGATTATTGATAGTTTAACAAATGCTAGAATTGATGACCTTAACTTAAGAACAGCCTTAGAAAGTAGTTCAAATGATTGTTTGATCAGTGTACTACTACATCCAGAACAATGTTTACATTTCCTACTATCAATTGAACGAAAGCTAGATGAAACATGTACTTTGATTAACCCCATTAATTATGACATTTTATACGCTTACTACAAGTTAACCACCACACACTCTTTAATGATGGAAGATGAATCAACTGTTATTGTTTCTGTATCCTTCGCTAGATCAAAGTATAGTTTTAAATGTATAAGATTTACACTTACCATGTGAAATGGAGACAGACAAGTATTCATGTAAAGTACATAATGAATGAGTATCTATTGATCAGCAAGGATCGAAGATATTTTGTGTCCCTAAATGAAAATGATTTGCGTATGTATAATTGTAGTTGTAAGTTAATTGGGCCTGAATTGGAAGTATTCTTAGTAGACACTAGAGTGTACAGCTGTGAGAAAGAACTGTTTATGAATCATCCCCAAGAGATGATTGCCCTAGAATTTTAATACATTTTAACATCTATTTCTTAAACGATATTGTGAGGGTATAATTTTCTTATTTAACTCCACCCTTGATGTCACATTTACATGTAAAAATGATACATCTGAGCTACCCTTTACACTGAAATTAACAGTAGCGGATTAATCTTGAATGCCACAAATTGTAATTTATTATATGCACTATTTGATATGCCTAGTTTATTGCCAACTACATTTCATGCAACTGGGCATTTGCCATTAACGAGAATGTTATCTGTTCATTACAATGATTCATACATATTAACATATGGAAAGTACTCCTAATCAATTTTTTCTGGAGACAATAATTTAATTAAGGATATAGATGAAAATTAGATTTCTTCAATAATGAGTTACACTTCACTGAAGCAGCAAATAGAATTAAGTCCTTCCTTAATGTATACTTGATTGTCAGTATCGCGTTTTTATTGCTTTTATTAATTTGTCTTTTGTCAACAGCATTTGTCATGTATGAAATTGTCATCCTGATGGCACGCTTCTCTGTGTTGAACGTTACTGTGTCTGCAAATGAAATACATGTCGCAATGCCTTCTGATGCCATGAATGGTGAAGCAGATTCATAACGTCTAGGAGGTCGTTTTGAGCCACCTATGGTTGCTCTTTTTCTCTGGGGAGAGTGATGTAAGGGCCTACAGGTTGCATGCAGCCATGCGGTACATAACACTCGCTCGCCAGCTGACCTATCTGTAATGCTGACCATTTGCTTGGTCAGTGAGTCTGGCCGCAGTGCAACACAGGGAGTAAGCGACTGGCCGCTGTCCGCAGCACACTGTATTAACTAGCGTGGCCTCGGGCGCGAATATGTCTCTTCTCTTAGCTCACAATGGAGCCTTTCGATACGGCTGTAATTAGGATGTCAGACACAGTGATGATGGGCGCTTATAGTGTGTGTCTTATAATCCGCCATTGTTAACAGAACTGTTAAAACTTACTTCTCAATGTTCGCATATTGCCGTACCTCAAGGACCCACTGGTTACAAATCCTGACTAACATTTAGTCTAATTATCATCCGGGCCAACAACACAAACAAATCCCTTATAATATTAGTGTATCTGTGGTAGTATTTTTCTGTGATGAATGTTACTGCGTAGAACGCAGCATATGTAAGGTAATTGCGCCATGCTAAATGCATTGCTCATTACAAGTGTCGAATACTCTGCTGAGGAAAACCCAAGCAAGTTTCTCATTGCTGCAGGTGTTAGCGCTAGTTCCTCCCGAAGGCACCCCACCTCATTACCCTGTTATCCTTTCAGCAGTATCCACGGAGAGAAACCTGATCTTTTACTATTCTCAACATTGTTGCGGTTTAGGCAGAACCTGCGCTACAGGACGAGCTATACAACCTGGATGTGGACGAGATCCTCAACAATGGCTGCCTCCTCAAATCCTGCATCTAATGCATGCTCGTGCAGATGATGTGGGGCACATCACTGAATGCAAGGAGATGAAAACTCTCTTCCACTGTTCACCATCGTCATAGTTCGGTCCCAAGCTTCCAGGTAGCTACAGATGTTCGATTAAATAATACTCTCTTGGAATATGGTAGAGCGCTTCCCCTTGGGCGAAACGATAAAATACCTGACGGCTTACCAGAGAGAACATCAGCATCGTTGATAAAGAACGTCCGTCCTCAGAGACCAAAAACAGGAAAAGTTAACGTAATATTGGTAAACTGCAGGAGTATCCAGGGCAAGGTTCCTGAATTAGTATCGCTTATTGAAGGAAATAGTGCGCATATAGTATTAGGAACGGAAAGTTGGTTAAAACCGGAAGTGAACAGTAACGAAATCCTAGACACAGAATGGAATATATACCGCAAGGATAGGATAAACGCCAATGGTGGAGGAGTATTTATAGCAGTAAAGAATTCAATAATATCCAGTGAAGTTATTAGAGAATGCGAATGTGAAATAATCTGGGTTAAGTTAAGTATCAAAGGTGGGTCAGATATGATAGTCGGATGCTTCTATAGACCACCTGCATCAGCAACCGTAGTAGTTGAGCGCCTCAGAGAGAACCTGCAGAACGTCGTGAAGAAGTTTCGTGATCATACTATTGTAATAGGGGGAGACTTCAATCTACCAGGTATAGAATGGGATAGTCACACAATCAGAACTGGAGCCAGGGACAGAGACTCTTGTGACATTATCCTGACTGCCTTGTCCGAGAATTACTTCGAGCAGATAGTTAGAGAACCAACTCGTGAAGCTAACGTTTTAGACCTCATAGCAACAAATAGACCGGAACTGTTCGACTCCGTGAATGTAGAAGAGGGTATCAGTGATCATAAGTCAGTGGTTGCATCAATGACTACAAGTGTAATAAGAAATGCCAAGAAAGGAAGGAAAATATATTTGCTTAACAAGAGTGATAGAGCACAAATCGCAGAATATCTGAGTGACCACCATCAAACGTTCATTTCTGAGGAAGAGGATGTGGAACAAAAATGGAAAAAATTCGGAAACATCGTCCAGTACGCCTTAGATAAGTTCGTACCGACTAAGGTCCAAAGCGAGGGGAAAGATCCACCGTGGTATAACAATCATGTACGAAAGGTACTACGGAAACAAAGAAAGCTTCATCATAGGTTTAAGAGTAGTCGAATCATAGCTGATAAGGAAAAGCTGAACGAAGCGAAAAAGAGCGTAAAGAGAGCAATGAGAGAAGCATTCAACGAATTCGAACATAAAACATTGGCAAACAATCTAAACAAGAACCCTAAAAAGTTTTGGTCATATGTAAAATCGGTAAGCGGATCTAAATCCCCTATTCAGTCACTCGTTGACCACGATGGCACCGAAACAGAGGACGACCGAAGAAAGGCAGAAATACTGAATTCAGTGTTCCGAAACTGTTTCACTGCGGAAAATCGTAACACGGTCCCTGACTTCAGCCGTCGCACGGACGCCAAAATGGAAAATATTGAAATAAACGATATCGGAATTGAAAAACAACTGCTATCACTTAGTAGCGGAAAAGCATCCGGACCAGACGAGATACCCGTAAGATTCTACAGTGATTATGCTAAAGAACTTGCCCCCTTTCTATCAGCAATTTATCGTAGATCTCTGGAAGAACGTAAAGTACCTAGCGACTGGAAGAAAGCGCAGGTCGTTCCCATTTTCAAGAAGGGTCATAAATCAGATGCGAATAATTATAGGCCTATTTCGCTTACGTCAATCTGTTGTAGAATAATGGAACATGTTTTATGTTCTCGTATTATGACGTTCTTAGATAATACAAATCTCCTTCATCATAACCAACATGGATTCCGCAAACAGAGATCATGTGAAACTCAGCTCGCCCTATTTGTCCAAGAAATTCACAGTGCCGTAGACACTGGCGAGCAGATTGATGCCGTATTCCTGGACTTCAGGAAGGCATTTGATACGGTTCCGCACTTACGTTTAGTGAAAAAAATACGAGCTTACGGAATATCGGACCAGGTTTGTGATTGGATTCAGGATTTCCTAGAAGAAAGAACACAACATGTCATTCTTAACGGTTCAAAATCTGCAGATGTAGAGGTAATTTCGGGAGTACCGCAAGGAAGCGTGATAGGACCTTTATTGTTTACAATATACATAAATGACTTAGTTGACAACATCGGTAGCTCCGTGAGGCTATTTGCAGATGACACGGTTGTCTACAAGAAAGTAGCAACATCAGAAGACTCGTACGTACTCCAGGAAGACCTGCAGAGGATTAATGAATGGTGCGACAGCTGGCAGCTTTCCCTAAACGTAGATAAATGTAATATAATGCGCATACATAGGGGCAGAAATCCATTCCAGTACGATTATGCCATAGGTGGTAAATCATTGGAAGCGGTAACGACCGTAAAATACTTAGGAGTTACTATCCGGAGCGATCTGAAGTGGAATGATCACATAAAACAAATAGTGGGAAAAGCAGGCGCCAGGTTGAGATTCATAGGAAGAATTCTAAGAAAATGTGACTCATCGACGAAAGAAGTAGCTTACAAAACGCTTGTTCGTCCGATTCTTGAGTATTGCTCATCAGTATGGGACCCTTACCAGGTTGGATTAATAGAAGAGATAGACATGATCCAGCGAAAAGCAGCGCGATTCGTCATGGGGACATTTAGTCAGCGCGAGAGCGTTACGGAGATGCTGAACAAGCTCCAGTGGCGGACACTTCAAGAAAGGCGTTACGCAATACGGAGAGGTTTATTATCGAAATTACGAGAGAGCACATTCCGGGAAGAGATGGGCAACATATTACTACCGCCCACATATATCTCGCGTAATGATCACAACGAAAAGATCCGAGAAATTAGAGCAAATACGGAGACTTACAAGCAGTCGTTCTTCCCACGCACAATTCGTGAATGGAACAGGGAAGGGGGGATCAGATAGTGGTACAATAAGTACCCTCCGCCACACACCGTAAGGTGGCTCGCGGAGTATAGATGTAGATGTAGATGTAGATGATCGAATCGTGCTGGAGGCTAATATAGGCTAATTCTGTATGGTTGCCTAAGAACTTTCATAGCATCCTTTGAAGAGACCTTTTCGTATTCCTTGCCAGGTGCCTGATCATAATAATGAGGAGTTAGTGCTCGACTACGAGCAACAACAGTTTGACATCAGCCAGCTTAGGTGATGCCTGGAAGACATACAAATTTATCCTTGTAAAAATAATTTTACAATCGTTTGTAGAATTTTAGTATTCTGTTACATTGAAAAATTCGTGTCCTACCCAGAAACATTCTTGAAAATCAAACCGATAAAATCAAAAAGCCCTTATGTGCAGTACCAAAAATTTTTTAGGAGAAGCAAGAACGAGTTTATCAGAAAGACCAATAACTGAACGTTGTTAACAAAAATCCCACATTTTCTAGTACATGGTGTGTTTCTCTAGACAAAGTGGTTGCACATACCTATTAAAGAAACCGAAATACCGATATATATAGAACTATGGTGCATGAGAGCTTTCTGTGTAAGAATGTGGACATCATGGTTTCCATACCAATTAATTGCAACTAACGGCGTTTTAGAACAATTTCTTAATGTATGGATATAAATATGTGCTGCAGTGTGTTTGAGATATATCCTCAACGAAATATTGTACAACTAGTATGTATTCACAGTCATCACCATGCTATGCCTCTCTATTAGCAGGAACTCCAAAAATCTGTGCATTAAAGTCTCTCACTTGAGTTTCTGCAGACAGGTAACGCCGAAGGTTTCTGATATCTTCCATTTTCTCTTCACTGATAAAGATATGTTCATTATAGTCTCTTAATGCAGGATAAGTAGGTGAAAGTCAGTTTGCGACAAATATTAATACTGCCAACCCATCAATGAAGGACTTTGCTGTTACTACACCTCTCACGTTTGTCATGAATAGAAATTGGTTGTGTTGTGAAACACAAATTTGTCTTTCTTGTCTGATGGCAGAAACGTTCCTTGTTTCCTCAGAAATGACAACCTTTTTTTAGTACTTAGGCCACCAGTCTCTTCTTGAGGTCAGAGGTTTCAACCATCTTCACTCCAAACTTATTTAGAACACTTGACTGTAGAATAAGTTCTGTATATTCATTAAGAATATAGAAACGGTCAGTTTTTTTAATCTGCGTGCTGCAGGTCCTATCACTGGGTAGATACGACTGACTTCTGATTGCGAAACAATGTGTTATATCTCCCTGCATTCATGTATCTAAGTAAGACACCGATAAGACTGTGATTTTTGTTGCAGATTAGTCTGAGAACACTTACAGAAGTTTCACTTTGTGACTGACTTTCTCTTCAATCTAATCAAGAAGAAAGGAGCAAACCTTATTACATCCTTTCTTCACAGTCGTCATGGTAAAGGTAGAATCTGGCAATGTTGATTTTGAGGCAGTGGATCTTAAAAACATTCAAAACATTCACTGTTACTTGGAATAGATAGGTTTCTTGCCTTGGAGTTATAGGAAGCATTGCTTTCTGCATGAAATCATACGTTAACCCACCTTCAACGTCATGAGATTTTGCTAGTTCTTCAACTTCAAGTTTGAAATATAACTTCTTACGGCAACATTTATGTGCCGCCAGTTACCTTGAAGCAGCTCATTTGGTGTGGATGTTGACATCCGGTAAGTAAATAGCACAGCAGCAGCAAAACAAGACCACAAGCAAATAGCGATCGAGAGCAGTACAACTTGAGACAACTTGAAAAAAGAAACCTGAGAAAAGTCCGAATCTATAAGGTATTTCGCCAAGAGAAAGTTACCTGTTTCTATTACCTTGAGATGAAAGTGAATCTAAAAATGAGTCAAAATCTGTAGATGGCTTAATGCTAACAGTTGTTGTCCAAATTCAACTGTAGAATACACATATGAATCTAACTGTGAGAATCTTAAGGGGAGACGCCCATGAATGGGCTGCATTTTTAGCATTAACTTCATCCTCATAGTGCAACTGATCTGTAAATGAGATATAGCTCAAAATTCTTACACACAATTTGGGTCATAAGTCAAAGCATTTCACAAAAAATGATTCAGATGTTTATTATATTTTGGCACTGACAAGAATATTTATAATAATATAAAAAACGGAACACTATTTGCCTGCCGTACTATTTTCTTTGGAACCGCTGTCTGCAAAGCTTGAAAAAAGAGTGAGAGGACATACAACATTCACGTAAATGTTTTATGCCTCCAATTTGGTTCCCTGATGCTGATCTGTGAAAAAGACAAGCAATTTATTTTACTACAACACAAATATTTAAAAATGTAGCCAAATATCACCGACATCATAATCAAGTTACAAATTTTGCAGGAAATAGTATGCAAGGGAGGTAGAGGAGGTCATTCTGAATATCTGTACCATATTTTGTGAGTTTAACTGCAGTCATTTAGGAGAAAAGTGTACCTGAATGATGAAAATTCAAGTTTTCGGTAAATAGCAAAAGAAGATTTACAGATTTATTAACTTTCCACTATGATCGTTTAGAACATTCCAGCTGTGTACTCCAGTTGTCCTCCTGTTTCCTTATCCTCCATGCTCTTTATTCTTTTCTTTAGTCTTGGCTCCTTGGTAGCAGCTTCTGTAGGTGTCTCTGCTTCGGTTACCCGCCGCTTATCAATAGCAGTTAGAACTGAAGCCATATTCCTTCCCATCTGGATGTTCAATTTCTTCATAACATTGATCCTTGAAATTGCACCGTCATTGAATGTTATTACTGCATCCACTACACCAATCTTCAGGACTGTCAGCCCAACAAGTACAGCTTTGGGTATTCTCTCCTATATACAACTGTCGAAGCTTCCACTTGCATTCTGAGAGAGACCATGCATACTTTTCCTAAGTAGATTTTTATTTGCCAGATAGATACATGTAGGCCTAATTGCCTCCATTACAGCAAGTGGTAAGGAATTCTTGTGGGTATATTGTATGCCTGTAGCATTTCTCAACCGGTACTCGCACCACGAATCTTCCCCTTTTGGACACAAACCACTCTATAGGGTTTCATCTGTTGACACTCTGTGAAACTATGTTGCCCAGACAGCTCGTCTCACGTTCTCCAAATCTCCTACATTTATCCTTATTGCTAGTTCATAATATTGAGTCCAAGAATCATTTTCACCTTTTGTAAGACGACCTGGACCACCTATGTGTTTTCCGTCTGACAGTTTTTTCCAATGATGTCTTTACATAATTTTCTCACCTGAACTCCCATTCTTTTTTGTACATGCCCAACACATTCAGGCTTTTCTATCAGATTGTCCCCATATTGTCTGTCATTAACAAAAGTAGTGTATCCTTTACAGTCTCCATCCCCAAGGTAGCGTACATACCACACATCGCGACTGACCTCTGATTATCTAAAAATGTTTAGAATGCTTTTCGTTTCCAGGTTTCCACTTGGGCCATGAAAGGTCTTTATACATACATGGGTGCCAGTATATTTACTTGAACAACCCTGGCAGTGCTTTGTTCACATTCAAAATCTAGTTCTTACCAGTTTCAATAAATGTGCAGTTACAACCCCATTCAGAGAAGTATGATCTCTCTTCTGCCAAGATCCATCAAATGCTGATACAATATCTGTATTCTCAGACATGGCTACTGCATATTCTGCAGCTCTTTCATTGAATGTTCACTTAAACTCATAAAGCATTATGTATTAATTTATTGTATCTGTCAAATCTCAGTGGAGGTGGAGGCAAATCCATCACTGCACAAAAAATCTGTGCAGCACCCCTTCCCTTTCCAATACATCGCATTGAATAAGCAAGCTGAATATTCACGCTATAATGTCGACTACCAGTTGCTGGCGATGTCATAGTATCACTGTGCATCTAACACGAATTACAGGCAATCACTAACCGACTTGAAAGACCCTTCCTTGCTGAAATGTCCTCAGAAACGTCAATACAAAGTCTTGACAGCATATTTAGGTTCATAATAACACAATACTACTAGGCTTGTCCTTATTACATTCAGAGAGCGAAAGTTTACGTCTGTAAGCACTGCCTGTAGACACAGTTTTCGCAGGTGACTTTTGAAGCAACTGATGTGTATTATATGGTTGTGTTTGGAGATGGTTGCCTTGAAACTTTCGTTTGGGGCCTAATTTCCTTACTCTCAGCATTTGTAGCACAGGAAACAAACACACAGAAACAACACAACACAGAATAACTACAAAACCAGACGCGTATGAAACTCAGAAATCATATGTTCTCAGATCTTTGTTACATGCGAACCACAGCCTTCTAGAGATGCATGCACTTTGGTTCCAGAAGTCAGTGCCTTCTAGAATACACCTGTGTTAACGATCCATAACTAACGTCGAAAGAAACGGAAGAACAAAATAATGCATCACATATTCTGCGCACTTCAAACTAACAGATGGACGTGCCCACTATGCAACATTACATTCAACCTCAATTTCAGAACGAAAGGAAAATGATAATTCCCATAGACTATACATTTTTGAAATGAGCATGAAATGCTCTTCTCTATAGACCAAGAAATTTTTTTCAAATTTTTGGGCACACTCATGGACATGTCCCCATAACAAAATCATGCTCTGTCACAAAATAATCTTAATCACAAAATCTGAAAAATAACTCTGTTAAAAGGAAATTCATTACTCTGAAATTAAACTTGGTCCCTGTGTAATACAATCTGTTATCTACACAATTTGTTTTACTTTGGTGCAAGCTGCTCTCATAGCTACCGTGCATCTCGATATCAGAGTCGTAAAATTTGACTACAGATATATGCAGAGCTGCAATGTGTACTCTAAAAACATTGTTGTCATTCTTGGTTTATAGCTTTTGATAATGGTCTTTGAATAATTGGAAATCAGTTGACTCATGAGACTTGACAATGATTCTGGCTTAAAAAAACTTTAATCTAATCCCATTTTCTTAGACTAAGTAACACGTAACGAAACTCTAAAGGAACTTAAAGCTTTCTTTGAAATCAAGCAACAATAATACAAAAATTACAAAAACAGATTTTACAAAAAATTAACTTCACATGTATAATTTCTCCTTAAAAAAATTCCAAAATCTAATTCTTAAAACCATTTCTAAGTCATCGATAAATCCTAACAAAGAAAAAAAAAAAGAAAATCCAATTGATTCTTCATTTGTGTGTCTGACGAACCGAAAATGCTAAATTATCTAACCGCTGCCACAAAAAAGAAAAAAAAAACTTAATTATTCCTGTAATCTATTCTTCACAAATATGATCGTATCAGTGTAAAAATCGTTTCTTTTTATTTCCGAAATAAGTCTTCTTGTGATTCATAATACAATTCTAAAATTGACTGGCGACTCCATGGAATGCTGTGTGCACAACGACCATATCTGTTAAATTAAAAGGAAGGTCAGCGTTGGCCGTAACACTGATGTTTTATTGATAGCAGAATCAATTTTCGATCACATAGTGATCATCTTCGGTGCTGTACAAATTAAACTCAGAGACTGGTATCAAGTAATCAATAACCAAAACTGAAAAGCGATCACAATAACTCTACTATCAATAAAACATTAATATTACGGCCAACGCTGACATTCCTTTTTATTTTAACGATTCTAAAAATCTCCATTGTTCGTCCCTTGCTGCTACTAAACCAAAACTCGATTGGTCACATATAACAAAAAACATCAACTGACTGTCTCCTCCCCTCTCCTTGCGATCAACAGATACATCTGGCACTCATCTTAGGAAAGCAAAGATCACCTCTGACTACTCTGTGTATGGCGCAGCATTTCTGTCGAGACTGAGTGCGTATGTCCAATCAATTCAGACATTATGAGCGCGATTTCAGACATGAAAAACAAGAAAAATACCTACAAAAATTAACACACAAACCTGTAAAGGTGGCAGAATTTGGCTCATTGGGAGGACACTGTGAAACTGCAAACTAACTACAAAGGAAACCGCTGGCCAAAGACTCGTGCGACGTATCCCAGAATGTTGCTGAGACGTATTGGAACCATGTGAAATAGTACCTACGCGGGTTATGGAATGTATACAAAAATGAGCAGCAAGAATGACGAAAAGTGTCACAAAAATGCTGAAGAACCTGAACTGGTAGATACTTGTTAATTATCGCGCCTTTCGAGGTATTCAAGCTGTCGTTCTTAGAACATTCAGTACTTAAAGGGAACGGAAAGAAACCCTAGTATCTGCATGGTAGAATGGGAAGTACCCTATGCCCTATCACAGTGGTTTGTAGAATTTGGGTGTAGATGTACATGGCAAAAATGTCAGAAACCTGGAAACAGCAAAAACGCATTATATCACATATGGTGTGGGAAAAGCGTTGGTATTTTAAACAGCTTGCTCGAAATAAATGAATACTGTACAGTTCTTAGATGGTTTACAAGTGAATGTAATACCAGCCTTGCTGCTAAATAGAGGCAAAGTCGGGTATCGACGATGGAGAGGGCTAGCGATCACGCAGCCTTCTTTCCAAAGTAGACAAGAAAACTCAATAATATTTAGATTCGGTGAGTGTGGTGACCAGCGTGACAATTGATCCTCGTCCTCACATAACCGCCCTGAACGATGGAATGGGTATGCCCTCTTAGAACACGACATCACAATTGTGGAGAAAATATTATACAGTGGGGCAGACCTGTTCGGCCACAGTGGTCACGTAATCCTTGTCAATAATTTTACCTTGCAGAGTAACGATGCTGTCCACATAGCACCAGAATGTTTCACTCCTCATAGGCTTGGAATGGCATACGGAAAACGATAGCTCAACCAGAAGTAGAAAACAGTGTGAATCAATTCCACCATGGCTCCACAGTCTACATTTTATGGCTTCGGCACAATGTTATACTGTAACGGGCATTCCCATCACTGATATATGGTTTCGGAATTCCGGCTCTCCATGCAGTTCCCTGCTTATGAATCTCCATTGATGTTATTTTGATAGTGAATGGATTCCCGAGGACGACATTCAGTTGTGCAGTGACTCTTGCTGCTGTCGTCCCCTTATTTTTCGTTACAATCCTCTTCATTAACCATATATAATGAATACGAAGCACACAGTTTCGTACAAGTTGTTACTTAGCCGATAAAGTATCCCTGTATTTATAACTCATCGATACAGTGGCCCTTGAAACACCACACAACTCCGCTGCCTTGGTTAAGGAAACAGCAATAATTTTCACAGGTTCGTATTCACTTCCCTCCGACATAATGCACTCACAACCACACAGAACAATCGTCCAAGTACGTCTGACAGTTGCAACGTATTGAAGACATTGCAAAGGTGCTTTTGATAGTAAAATACAACAGAACTTTCAGGCTTGACTAGCATCTGTATTTAAGTTCAGATACGCATTTCTCGTTGTCTTTACTCAACTTCTTTAGACGTAAGATCACAGGCACACCGCTCTAGCAGCTTTCACCTGCCTGAAACCAAACAACGCTCTCTAAACAAGCATACTTAGTTGCCAGATCAGCCCTCTCGCAGAATTTCAATATGCATCAGTATTACACCATAAATTATTCACTCATACTTGAGCTTTGACAGCGATTTACATCAAAGTCTGAAGCAAATTACTTGCGACTTCTTTCTGCCGGGAACTTCATGAGGATATTATTTCACTGCTCTAAAAATTCATTGATCAATAATAGGTATCAAGCATTCTTAATTATATTAGCATGGAAGTATATTTTATGATCCGTTCGAAAGTACGATGCGTACATGTGAGTCGGCTGTCTACGACTAAGTATGAGATGCAGAACGACTGATCACTCACTGAATATAAACTGTCAGGGCTTTCTATGACGTCCCGCCGCAAGGCCAGTGAGTTAATTACAGAATTGTTCTCATTAGGTTGTGGGATGAAACTGCCATTGGGGCACACAGGTTGGAACCAGTCTCTTTCAGGAAGCACTCAACGTTACGGCGTGTAGACAACCTTATTGTCTTCTACCTGAAATCCACTTTTCAGATTTCCTGTCGTAGCAAATCGCTTTTAATTATATCGATTGTAAGAGAAAATTTGAAGAAGATATTCAGAAACGCACAGAAAATAAAAACCAAATAAGGATACAAAACAATAAAAGCTTAAGAAAAAGAGCCGAAATGCTTAACGACCGGAGAATATTGCACTTCGATTTATGTACCATCTCTTTTGGAAGTAAAATGATTCTTATAAACTGAGCATAGTCTTGCGGTAGTAAGAAACTATATACGTCTCTGACCATAACGGTGCTTCTTTGTCCAAGATGAAAAGAGAAGAGAAATGGCTGCGTCCAACGTTGTTTCAAAACAATAACAAAAAACGTTAAATTATTCTATGCTTCCATGTCTAAGGTACAAAATAAAAGAAAAACGTTGTTTCCAAATGATAGCAAAACGTTTGAAATATTGTAACAAGTCCCTCGAGGAACAACTTTAGCGTAGCGGCCTGTGACCGGAAGCGTCATCTTTCATCTTGCAATGATGTATACAATTCACTTCAGTATGTATGAACTGATTACATCACCATGTTATCGTTTGAATAGCTGTGGCTTGATAAAACGCACTTCTTTCCAGTGTATTCACTGAAGAGCGAAATAAATTCTCGTGTGTATGCTATATAACTATTATTACATAAATAATTTAATAATAAGTTCATAACACAGTCTCTGTAGTACGAAAACTCTCCTTTAAACAGAAATATGAGAAATTTTTAGGTCTTTACAGAAACATTACATCGTTTCAAACTCTCTAAAAAACTTTTGTGCTACACAATGTATTTGCAAACTAATGACGAAGGAAAACACACCTAAAAAGACAATGTGTTCCTTTACTGTGCCTACCGCTGCTGTGCTAGCAGCACTTGAGCGAGCCAGAGATTCTTTTACCCACTGAAACGTTGCACAGCATGTTCTTAAAACTAAAGGCCATCAATATGTTCTCGGTAATGGGTTTTCCATAACAGGTAAAGCTGGGTGCAAGTAGCACAAACTGTACTGAAAATAGTTTATTATTCTTCGGGAACAGTGGAAAAAAGCCTAAATCTGTAGCAGAAAGACAGATGAAATTGATTAAACCGCTTTCCATTCGATGGTAATACTGTTGACCAAACAGCGAAAAGCGAAGCTGCGCTACACTCTATTCCTTTCAAATACTCGTCTCAGAAAGGCATACAGATAAAATTTGCAGTAAGTGATGAATGCAGCGTATGACCCACCAGTCCAAGCACGCTCTTCACGTTGAAAGTGAGTAAACATCAACATATGTATCCATTCCATTATGTACGCTGTTTCCATAGCATCCACCCAAGAGCCTCTGTGCTATGGCAGTGAAACACACTGCTATATTCTGAGTAGTGACTGTTCACGAGAAACTGTTTCACAGTCATCGCTGATCCATTTCACGGTGTCTTGACTGTAAAGGGAGATTTAAATATTTCTAATGGGCGAAACGGAATACACTTACTAACAAAATAACAGGAGTTGTCTGGTTATCTACCACTGTAAACAATAGTTGTAGATAACTGTACTCGTCTACGTGAAGGAAAAATAAAGAGTGAAAAACTAGTGCTAAGAATATCGAGAGAAAGCAGTTGTTCTAACAGATCGAGTATGTCTAGCAGGAAATAACACATGAGCCGAAAGTACGAACAAGAGCCTAGTAACAAACTTTATAGAGCGATGCTGTGTGAAACAACTGCAACCAACAGGGCGTGTGCTCTTTTTCTTCGTCACTTGTTATTGCGTGTTTTCGTTTTATTTCCACAAAAGAAAAACGTAGATCCATGGCTAGTGCCCATGTGACGGTACAGGAAAAGCTGCTGTGTTTTACTACAGCGCTTGAAATGTGACTTAATGATGCGTACAAGACATTCATCAAAATCCGAAGCACGAAGTCCTAATGTGGATTATGTCACATAAATGTGTTGTTACTAACCTGTGTTAGACGAAAAACTACAATTATATAACGGAGTAATCTAAATGTTTCCGTTCGAAGACGATGCACAGAATCATTATGCCAGTCAGGCATCGTCGACCTGTCAAGATCTTTTTCAGTGGACCGAAGGCGTGACATATGCTTAGTGAGATGTCACAACTATTGGCCGGGTGCTCGAGCACTTGTGGTATCGTAACTGCAACGTCACGACATTTGCGATATGGGGACGTCCATTACCATAAAGCAACACAGAACTTGGGGCGCCAGTCCACAATGGTGGTTTTCGACAGCCATGTGCCCCATACACGTTCTTCATTCTCCGGTGGATGTCTACCAGGTTTGTCCTTCAACATCTGAGGAAATAATAACAGCACGTAGGTCCACTATAGATATATTTCATAACAGAATCGTCATAGTTCACGTTTCCGCATTTACCGCACACACTTGCAAAAAGCACGAATGCCACACCAGTCCCTTGCCTACATGCAAATGCTTGTATACCACCAGCGGAGTCGCTTTACATTGGATATACGGTGCAGCAGCGTCCTTAAACGGAATCATTTTGATCACCGCTTATACGTCAGTGATGTTAAGTCACTGATTGGTAACGATCGGGTGTTGCAAATTGTCAGGACAAACATCACTCAGCACCGACAGTTACCATATTTCGTTCAGTAAAGCGACACCAAGACGGAGTGAGATGGCTGCTGAGTTCGCACAGTACCTCACATATATTCACGCATGATACACTTATCAAACAATTTGTGGGAATGCAGCCGGGTAACGTAGTCGACAACAACCGGCATTTAGATTGGTGATCTGTCCGTCATTTCCAAGGCACAAATGAATCGAGAGATCGCTGGGCATGGCAGCTTGAAACAGAAGTGTGTCGGGCTACATCAACAAGGAAACATGGCTTATCTAGAACGCGAACATACACCGTAAGCAACACTTCCCGCACGTACCCTTAAATAACCAAAGCCAGACGTTTTCGATGCAGAAATATTAACTGACAAGAAGCAGCGTTACGAAGTAGAGTTTACAATGTCTCTGTGCTGTTTGACCAAGGAAAAACCAGTCAGAATTTAAGCAAAATAATCCATTTCTATCTATTTATAGCGACACTTTCTAGTTCCAGCTCAACACCTTTCTAATAACGCTGTAAGTTCATACCAGAATCTCTTTAGACACTTTAACACAGACTTTTCTTTTGTATAAAGCGATTCAAGTGCATGCCAGAATCTCTCTATTATTAATTCTAAACCACGGAATGTAACAACATACAGAGACTTTTACCCTAAGAAACGTACTGACACATAGATTCTGACGTACGCTTACGTTTAATGGAATAATGTTATTAATGAAGCTGTTGGGGTGAAACTACACGTTACCTCATGACTAACAGGCCAAACAATGGAGGGCAGAGATAGCGCTAGTTACTCAATCATTGTTAACTAATATACAACTATCGATAACGTACGATGTTTGGTAACTTTGCTTATGTGATACTGCTAGACTTGGACCGTGTGCATGCCAATCGGCAATACACCGTCTTTCATCTCCATGTTGACGTAGAGCGGCCCACAGAGGATTTGGGGTGACACGCATAGGCATCTTTCTTTCTCTACGTGCCTTAAAGGTGATGAGATGCTCACCTGGAGAAATATCGGTGGCTGATGAGAAAGTTACCTGGTTGCGTTCCCGTAAGTTATTCAAACATTTCATCTAAGTAGTTTTGATCTCAAATTTAACCTTAGGATTAGTCAACAACTTGTGTAGGTAAATGAATACTCATGTGCTAATATTAATTTTACTGAAGCAATATTGAAACAAATCTGAAACCTGTGATTATTTTGGAGGACGAAGCTTTTTTCTGTAAACAACTAGTTTATCTAGTAATGGTGTTACAGTCTCTGGGAAGCAGCCCACCCGGTGTAAACAAAGCGACGTGCTGCTCTTGAACGTTCTGGAAACAGCCAAGAAGAAGAGCGATATGCCACCTCGTTTGCAGTTTGCGGAAAACACGACGTGTATGCACAACAGAAATCGTTTAGTTCTTCATGTGAAAACTAAGAGTTACGTGGAATCTGCGACCCAAGAACAGGACCGCTTTCATAATCAGTCTCCTCCTACAGCTGTAATGAGCCCTCTGACTCCACGGTCACGGTTTTGAACGTGTTAATAGTCATGTAACAGACGGTAAATAACCGTTTCATCAACTTATCTCCGGAATTTCGAAATACGTAATGTGAAGCAACGCACCTAACAACTTGGAAGATGAGATCTTGCGTTGTCGGGTGTTCTGCCGGATATCAGCGTCGTACTTGCACGATATTTCGGTCACGTAGCTCGTAATCTTCATCAGATGCGACCTGAGACTGCTCCTCGAGTGGACCTGGCCCAGTATTTATGCCTATGGCCTTCCCCCTCCACCAACGGCTGCAGGCCTTCCTCTGTGGTCCGCGCCCATTCCCTGCGACCTGCCGGAGCGTTGCTGCTCCGTTTTCCGTCCGCTGCGGTTCTATGTGTTCCCTCTGCGGTCCGCGCCCACCAAACCCGCTCGTGGGGGTTTCATCTACGGTCTGGGGTACCAGGCGTTCCCCCTGCGGTCCGCGCCCGCTCACCACGACCTGTTGGAGCGTTGCCGCTCCGTTTTTCGTCCGCTGCGGCTCTGGATGTTCCCTCTGCGGTCCGCGCCCACCAGTCGCATTTCTGGGTGATCCATCTACGGTCTGGTGCGCCTGGCAGTCCGTCAGGGGCTCGTTTTCCATCGACATGTCTCTGGTTCTTCTGTTTGTGTAGTGTTGCAGCTGGCCCCGTTGCTTCTTTAACAATTCCAGAGCCGGATCCCAGGCTCTGCTTAGCTGGTACCCTGTGTCACGGTTCATAAGATCGTCAGCCATTTTAATTTCTATCGATTCTCTTATAACACTGTCCCAAAATCTGGGTGTTTGTGCTAGAATCTTGGTATCCTCATAGTTCATGGCATGAGCTTGTTCTAGACAGTGTTCAGCAATGGCTGACTTAGTCACCTGTCTTAATGTAGTGTGCCTCTGATGTTCTTTGCACCTGATCTCCACAGTTCTTGTCGTCTGGCCAATGTAGGACATGCCACATTGACAAGGTATATTGTAAATCCCTAGTTTTCGTAACCCCAGGTCGTCTTTGACACTCCCCAGCAGTCCCCCGATCTTGTTGGATGGACAGAAAACACACTTGATATTGTGTTTAAGGAGGATCCTACTGATTCTGGCAAAAATAGAGCCAGCATAGGGCAGATATGCCACCTTCTTTGCTTCATCTTGGTCTTCTTCAGGAACCTGTGGTATAGTGGCTGGTTGGAGTGCCCTCTCAATTTGTCTGTCCGTGTATCCATTCTTGGAGAAAACTGTTTTGAGACGTTCTATCTCTATAGGTAGATTCTCTTGGTCTGACAGGGCACGTGCTCTGTGGACCAAAGTCTTCAGTACCCCATTCTTCTGTGCAGGTTGGTGACAGCTGCTGGCCTGCAGATATAAATCAGTGTGTGTAGGTTTTCGGTACACACTGTGGCCAATTGATCCACCTGCTTTCCTCTGGACTAGTACATCCAGAAATGGCAGCTGGCCATTCTTCTCCATTTCCATGGTGAACTTGATATTAGGGTGGCATGATCTAAGATGTTCAAGAAACTCATTGATCCTGTCGATACCATGTGGCCAGATCACGAAGGTGTCATCCACATACCTAAAGAAGCATGTGGGTTTAAATGTGGCTGCCTCCAATGCCCTCTCCTCAAAACTCTCCATAAACATGTTGGCAACCACAGGGGACAGTGGGCTGCCCATAGCTACACGTTCAGTTTGCTCGTAATATTGGTTTCTGTACAGGAAATACGTGGATGTCAGTGCATGACTGAACAGGTCCAACAGAGCACCGTCAAATTTCTCTGCAATCAGTTCTAGTGAGTCCTTCTGTGGGACCCTGGTGATCAGCGATAACACATCGAAACTAACCGTGATGTCCGAATCTGTGATGAGCAGTTGCTTGACGCGTTGCAGGAAATCTTCTGAGTTGTAGATGTGGTGAATACATTTCCCCACATATGGAGACAGGAGACCTTTCAAGTACTTGGCTGTTGTGTACGTAGGTGCCCCAGTATTACTGACAATTGGACGTACGGGCACGCCCTACTTGTGTATTTTAGGCAGACCATACAGTCTAGGTGGCACTGGCACTTTTCCCCGTAGTTGTCTGATGATCTTATTGGGCATCCCTGTTTCCTTCAAGAGAGCACTAGTGTTCTTGGCCACCTTGTCCGTGGGGTCACACTCCAGAATTCTGTATGCAGGGTCCTCCAGAAGTTGGCGTACTTTCTCATCATAATCCACCCACTGCAAGATGACAGTGGAGTTCCCTTTGTCTGCTGGCAGTACCACAATGCTGTTGTCTTCCTGGAGTTTCTTGAGGGCTAGCCTCTCCTCGGTTGTGAAGTTCGATTTCGGCGGCCTGGCCTTGGTGAGGGCCCTGCAGGTCCCTCGGCGGACTTCCTATGTCACATTAGGTGGAAGGTTGGCTGCAACTTGCTCTACTGCACTGACGAAACCTGAGTTGGGTACGTTTCTAGGGGTCGTAGCAAAGTTGAGACCCTTGCTGAGTACCTTTGAGGTTGTATCATCAAACGGTATGCCACTCAGATTCGTCACAGTGCGTGTCTCTTCCATCTGCTGTGCTTTCTTACTCATGCGGTCAAACTTTGCAGATTGGCAAGATGAGGCATTCCTTCTAGCACACTCAGCTAAAGACCAGGAGGCACGGTCTGCCCAATACCAATCTACTCTTGTTAAGGAGGCTGCCATGTACAGATGAATGTGTAACAGCTCCCTGGCCACAACATCTAACCTGTGGCGCACATCTCGAATCCTCTCTCTCACCAGTGCCATGCTGGCTCTGCGTTTTATCTTGTTCGCCGCTCTGGAGTTGATGTGATGTTTAATTCTGGCAAATACTGGTACCATATCTCCATCTCGACACCTCAGCAAAAAACTGAGAGAACTCAGCATCTTCCCTTTCTTCTGCCGAAGCTTGGCCAGCTTCTTGATATTCTGATACATCTCCACCCCGTAGAGACTTTTGATGTAACTCTTCAGGCTTTCCCGGCGATCTAATGACATCTTGGGTTGTCGGGTGTTCTGCCAGATATGAGCGTCGTACTTGCACGGTATTTCGGTCACGTAGCACGTAACCTTCATCAGGTGCGACCTGAGACTGCTCCTCGAGTGGACCTTGTCCAGTATTTATGCCTATGGCCTTCCCCGTCCACCAACGGCTGCAGGCTGCAGGCCTTCCTCTGTGGTCCGCGCCCATTCCCTGCGACCTGCTGGAGCGTTGCTGCTCCGTTTTCCGTCCGCTGCGGTTATATGTGTTTCCTCTGCGGTCCGCGCCCACCAAACCCGCTCGTGGGGGTTTCATCTACGGTCTGGGGTACCAGGCGTTCCCCCTGCGGTCCGCGCCCGCTCACCACGACCTGTTGGAGCGTTGCCGCTCCGTTTTTCGTCCGCTGCGGCTCTGGATGTTCCCTCTGCGGTCCGCGCCCACCAGTCGCATTTCTGGGTGATCCATCTACGGTCTGGTGCGCCTGGCAGTCCGTCAGGGGCTCGTTTTCCATCGACATGTCTCTGGTTCTTCTGTTTGTGTAGTGTTGCAGCTGGCCCCGTTGCTTCTTTAACAATTCCAGAGCCGGATCCCAGGCTCTGCTTAGCTGGTACCCTGTGTCACGGTTCATAAGATCGTCAGCCATTTTGATTTCTATCGATTCTCTTATAACACTGTCCCAAAATCTGGGTGTTTGTGCTAGAATCTTGGTATCCTCATAGTTCATGGCATGAGCTTGTTCTAGACAGTGTTCAGCAATGGCTGACTTAGTCACCTGTCTTAATGTAGTGTGCCTCTGATGTTCTTTGCACCTGATCTCCACAGTTCTTGTCGTCTGGCCAATGTAGGACATGCCACATTGACAAGGTATATTGTAAATCCCTGGTTTTCGTAACCCCAGGTCGTCTTTGACACTCCACAGCAGTCCCCCGATCTTGTTGGATGGACAGAAAACACACCTGATATTGTGTTTAAGGAGGATCCTACTGATTCTGGCAGAAATAGAGCCAGCATAGGGCAGATATGCCACCTTCTTTGCTTCATCTTGGTCTTCTTCAGGAACCTGTGGTATAGTGGCTGGTTGGAGTGATCTCTCAATATGTCTGTTTTGAGACGTTCTATCTCTATAGGTAGATTCTCTTGGTCTGACAGGGCACGTGCTCTGTGGACCAAAGTCTTCAGAACACCATTCTTCTGTGCAGGTTGGTGACAGCTGCTGGCCTGCAGATATAAATCAGTGTGTGTTGGTTTTCGGTACACACTGTGGCCAATTGATCCACCTGCTTTCCTCTGGACTAGTACATCCAGAAATGGCAGCTGGCCATTCTTCTCCATTTCCATGGTGAACTTGATATTATGGTGGCATGATCTAAGATGTTCAAGAAACTCATTGATCCTGTCGATACCATGTGGCCAGATCACGAAGGTGTCATCCACATACCTAAAGAAGCATGTGGGTTTAAATGTGGCTGCCTCCAATGCCCTCTCCTCAAAACTCTCCATAAACATGTTGGCAACCACAGGGGACAGTGGGCTGCCCATAGCTACACGTTCAGTTTGCTCGTAATATTTGTTTCTGTACAGGAAATACGTGGATGTCAATGTATGACTGAACAGGTCCAACAGAGCACCGTCAAATTTCTCTGCAATCAGTTCTAGTGAGTCCTTCTGTGGGACCCTGGTGATCAGCGATAACACATCGAAACTAACCATGATGTCCGAATCTGTGATGAGCAGTTGCTTGAGGCGTTGCAGGAAATCTTCTGAGTTGTAGATGTGGTGAATACATTTCCCCACATATGGAGACAGGAGACCTTTCAAGTACTTGGCTGTAGTGTACGTAGGTGCCCCAGTATTACTGACAATTGGACGTAGGGGCACGCCCTACTTGTGTATTTTAGGCAGACAATACAGTCTAGGTGGCACTGGCGCTTTTCCCCGTAGTTGTCTGATGATCTTATTGGGCATCCCTGTTTCCTTCAAGAGAGCACTAGTGTTCTTGGCCACCTTGTCCGTGGGGTCACACTCCAGAATTCTGTATGCAGGGTCCTCCAGAAGTTGGCGTACTTTCTCATCATAATCCACCCACTGCAAGATGACAGTGGAGTTCCCTTTGTCTGCTGGCAGTGCCACAATGCTGTTGTCTTCCTGGAGTTTCTTGAGTGCAAGCCTCTCCTCGGTTGTGAAGTTCGATTTCGGCGGCCTGGCCTTGGTGAGGGCCCTGCAGGTCTCTCGGCGGACTTCCTCTGCCACATTAGGTGGAAGGTTGGCTCCAACTTGTCTACTGCACTGACGAAACCTGAGTTGTGTACGTTTCTAGGGGTACTTGCTCTCCCAACGCCGTCAGTAGTTCCAATGGAATGTTATCTACTCCAGGGGTCTTGTTTCGACTCAGGTCTTTCTGTGCTCTGTCAAACTCTTCACGCAGTATCTTATCTCCCATTTCACCTTCATCTACATCCTCTTCCATTTCCATAATATTCTCCTCAAGTACATCGCCCTTGTATAGACCCTCTATATACTCCTTCCACCTTTCTGCTTTTGCCGGCCGCTGTGGTCTCGTGGTTCTAGGCACGCAGTCCGGAACCATGCGAATGCTACGGTCGCAGTTTCGAATCCTGCCTCGGGCATGGATGTGTGTGATGTCCTTAGGTTAGTTAGGTTTAAGTAGTTCTAAGTTCTAGGGGACTGATGACAACAGCTGGTAAGTCTCATAGTGCTCAGAGCCATTTGAACAATTTTTTCTGCTTTCCCTTCTTTGCTTAGAACTGGGTTTCCATCTGAGCTCTTGATATTCATACAAGTGGTTCTCTTATCTCCAAAGGTCTCTTTTAATTTTCCTGTACCCACTATCTATCTTACCCCTAGTGAGATAAGCCTCTACATCCCTACATTTGTCCTCTAGCCATCCCTGCTTAGCCATTTTGCACTTCCTGTCGATCTCATTTTTGAGACGTTTGTGTTCCTTTATGGCTGCTTCATTTACTGCATTTTTATATTTTCTCCTTTCATCAATTAAATTCAATATTTCTTCTGTTACCCAAGGATTTCTATTAGCCCTCGTCTTTTTACCTACTTGATCCTCTGCTGCCTTCATTACTTCATCCCTCAAAGCTACCCATTCTTCTTCTACTGTATTTCTTTCCCCCATTCCTGTCAATTGTTCCCTTATGCTCTCCCTGAAACTCTGTACAACCTCTGGTTATTTCAGTTTATCCAGGTCCCATCTCCTTAATTTCCAACCTTTTTTCAGTTTCTTCAGTTTTAATCTACAGGTCATAACCAATAGATTGTGGTTGGAGGCCACATCTGCCCCTGGAAATGTCTTACAATTTAAAACCTGGTTCCTAAATCTCTGTCTTACCATTATATAATCTATCTGATACCTTTTAGTATCTCCAGGGTTCTTCCATGTATACAACCATCTTTCATGATTGTTAAACCATGTGTTAGCTATGGTTAAGTTGTGCTCTGTGCAAAATTCTACGAGGCGGCTTCCTCTTTCATTTCTTAACCCCAATCCACATTCACCTACTACATTTCCTTCTCTCCCTTTTCCTACACTCGAATTCCAGTCACGCATGACTATTTAATTTTCGTCTCCCTTCACTATCTGAATAATTTCTTTTATTTCATCATACATTTCATCAATTTCTTCGTCATCTGCAGATCTAGTTGGCATATAAACTTAAACTACTGTTGTAGGTGTGGGCTTCGTATCTATCTTGGCCACAATAATGCGTTCACTATGCTGTTTGTAGTAGCTTACCAGCATTCCTATTTTCCTATTCATTATTAAACCTACTCTTGCATTACCCGTATTTAATTTTGTGTTTATAACCCTGTAGTCACCTGGTCAGAAGTCTTGTTCCTCCTGCCACCGAACGTCACTAATTACCTCTATATCTAACTTTAACCTATCCATTTCCCTTTTTAAATTTTGTAACCTACCTGCCCGATTAAGGGATCTGACATTCCACGCTCCGATCCGTAGGACGCCAGTTTTCTTTCTCCTGATAACGACGTCTTGTTGAGTAGTCCCCGCCCGGAGATCCGAATGGGGGACTATTTTACCTCCGGAATATTTTACCCAAGAGGACACCATCATCATTTAATCATACAGTATAGCTGCATGCCCTCGGGAAAAATTACGGCCGTAGTTTCCCCTTGCTTTCAGCCGTTCGCAGTACCAGCACAGCAAGGCCGTTTTGGTTAATGTTACAAGGCCAGATCAGTCAATCATCCAGACTGATGACCTTGCAACTACTGAAAAAGCTGCTGTTCCTCTTCAGGAACAACATGTTTTTTATATGATTATCTCAAAAACAATACGACACACATTTTATAAATTACAATGTGTGGGTTTTTCTGTAAAACCGACTGCGAGAGAAAAATTCTGGGCTTCGAAAATGTGCGGTTTCGTTTCTTTCTCACAGTCAGTTTTAAGAACAATAGAAGAAATAACGGTTGTGTAAAATAGATCAACAATTAACAGTCAATAGGTAAAAAGGTTCTTTCTAAACATTATAGATGAATGTGGTCTCCCACGAAAGGAAGACCAGATGACAGGTTATTTCAGTGTATACATTTACAGACATGCGTCGCTTTAGGCTGTGGAAGCCACTGAATCATGTGGAGGCTACAAGGAATTCGAAAGGACGTGCTGGTCCAGTGGAATATGAGAAGGAATAGGGAAGGGATCTCCAGTCTCAGCCATTTCCATTTCAGACAAGGAAGCCTGCAAAATATTTTAAGAAGTATGTCACCAAAACTTGATATTGGTATGAAGCAACGTCTCATCTGAATATATTGCGAATTTTAAAGGCAAATTTACCAATAGAGACACATAAAAAATTAAGACATGTGCTTCAATCAAATCACAAAGTGTTTATGTCTGTTCTTGATTTAATCAGCAGAATATATTAAACGCAAAAGCAAGAATGCTGCAGGTCGTTAATCAGACAGATGCATCGGGTCCACAGCATAATCAAGGATTCAATAGAAATTGAAATTATTGCGGATCAAGAAACGGTGATTACTAAACTTACCAAATCAGCATCCTGGTAATAGCTACAGAAATAAGAACTGTGTAAATAATAGGAACCATCATAAGAGGTACAAGAAGAAGAGACTGGAATGACGATACAATCCAGGATGTCATTTTTGATATAGCAACACGCAGTGGCGGAGTAGCCAACTGTAACATCTGAATACCACTGACTGCTGGAACCGAAACAAAGTGATTATGGAGGTGGTAGATGACAACAGTCGATCTACAAGGTCTGGAAAACCAGAAGTGACCACATATTGCTTCAAAGTGTCAGTAGTGGGTGAGGATGTGTCATATTAATCAAGAAGTTGAGGTACAACGATGGATTTGATATTCTGGAAGACTCATTACAAGACGTTAATTGATGCCACACTGGTACCTTGGTTGTGCTGCAGTACACTGTAGATGCAGAAAGTGAAGGTAAGGACATATATAGGTCTTAGACACAGGATTCACTATTGATGTGATATCAAGTGCACTATTTGAAAGAATACTGGACGAAGTGCAGGTACTTACCTGTACCATTAGTAACTGTCAAACCATAAAAGTGGTTGGGAGCCTATGAAGGGATGTAAGGCTGCAGACAAAACTTAATATAAAGTTAGGAAATGTAGCCAGCATCGGCACCTTCCTAGTCGTACAGATTCTTGTCACAGCTTGTGTAACAGCACTTGACATGTTACAGTAAAGGATGCAGTAGTTGACTTTCCTTCGGACCATTTTACTGCTGAAGTTGATCAAGTTTCGGTGAAAGTATAAGGCAAGGAGAGAGTCCATGGCAAGTAATTGTCCAGGGATTACTAGCAAGTGGATGTTTATGGAAAGAACAGTTTTCCAACATATCTGCCTGTTACAACAAGTATTCCTTCAACAGAGGAACGAATTACGTTTAAGACCTCTGAATCAAACTCATTGGCAGAAGCTCAGCGATTGGGACTGCTGAAACAATTACAGCAATGTGCTTGAGTTTTTGTACAGAAACCTCAAATAACACAAAGTTACTCCTGCCACTTGAATATTGTACCCCACAGAACCATTTGTTACAGCTCATGTTCTTTTCCATGGCCAAATGATCAGCTGCTGACCAGGAAATTAAGAGGATGCTCAAATGAGAAGTGATGAGAGCATCTGATAGTCCTTACTGCAGTCCATTGCTAAACTATGGGGAGCATAAGACCTGTTGTAGTTGAAAAGATGATAAATGAAGTGATCGTCCCAGTTGAGACCCAGACACTACATACAGAAGAACGTTTCAAGATGTTAAATAATTGACCAGTCTTGATTTGCTGTCATCCTAATGGAAAGTTCCTTTCGACCAAGCATTAAGAATATACGCCGTGTTTATTTAGTCTGGGAGACAGTTCAGAGTGTTGACTTTTGGACTAAATGTAAGCTATGCTATATTTACCACAGCTTTGGATACTGTTCTTGGACATTTGGGGCCAGGTAACGCCGTTTGTTAATGACTTGTTAACAGCATCTAAGATGTGTAATCAACGAAAGGATAACGTTCTACGAGTCGGGGCGTGGAATGTCAGAAGCTTGAACGTGGTAGGGAAACTGGAAAATCTGAAAAGGGAAATGCAAAGGCTCAATCTAGATATAGTAGGGGTCAGTGAAGTGAAGTGGAAAGAAGACAAGGATTTCTCGTCAGATGAGTATCGGGTAATATCAAGAGCAGCAGAAAATGTTATATCAGGTGTATGATTCGTTAAGAATAGGAAGGTTGGGCAGAGGGTGTGTTACTGTGAAAGTTCAGTGACCGGGTTGTTCTAATCAGAATCGACAGCAGACCAACACCGACAACGATAGTTCAGGTATACATGCCGACGTCGCAAGCTGAAGATGGACAGATAGAGAAAGTGTATGAGGAAAATGAAAGGGTATTGCAGTATGTAAAGGGGGACGAAAATCTAATAGTCATGGGCGACTGGAATGCAGTTGTAGGGGAAGGAGTAGAAGAAAAGGTTACAGGAGAATATGGGCTTGGGACAAGGAATGACAGAGGAGAAAGACTAATTGAGTTATGTAACAAGTTTCAGCTAGTAATAGCGAATACCCTGTTCAAGAATCACAAGAGGAGGAGGTATACGTGGAAAAGGCTGGCAGATACGGCACGATTTCAATTAGATTACATCATGGTCAGACAGAGATTCCGAAATCAGATACTGGATTGTAAGGCGTACCCAGGAGCAGATATAGACTCAGATCACAATATCGTAGTGATGAAGAGTAGGCTGAAGTTCAAGACATTAGTCAGGAAGAATCAATACGCAAAGAAGTGGGATACGGAAGTACTAAGGAATGACGAGATACGTTTGAAGTTCTCTAACGCTATAGATACAGCAATAAGGAATAGCGCAGTAGGCAGTACAGTTGAAGAGGGATGGACATCTCTAAAAAGGGACATCACAGAAGTTGGGAAGGAAAACAAAGGTACAAAGAAGGTAGCTGCGAAGAAACCATGGGTAACAGAAGAGATACTTCAGTTGATTGATGAAAGGAGGAAGTACAAACATGTTCCGGGAAAATCAGGAATACAGAAATACAAGTCGCTGAGGAATGAAATAAATAGGAAGTGCAGGGAAGCTAAGACGAAATGGCTGCAGGAAAAATGTGAAGACATCGAAAAAGATATGACTGTCGGAAGGACAGACTCAGCATACAGGAAAGTCAGAACAACCTTTGGTGATATTAAAAGCAACGGTGGTAACATTAATAGTGCAACGTAAATTCCACTGTTAAATTCAGAGGAGAGAGCAGATAGCTGGAAAGAATACATTGAAAGCCTCTATGTGCGTGAAGATTTGTCTGATGTGATAGAAGAAGAAACAGGAGTCGATTTAGAAGAGATAGGGGATCCAGTATTAGAATCGTAATTTAAAAGAGCTTTGGAGGACTTACGGTCAAATAAGGCAGAAGGGATGGATAACATTCCATCAGAATTTCTAAAATCATTGGGGGAAGTGGCAACAAAACGACTATTCACGTTGGTGTGTAGAATATATGAGTCTGGCGACATACCATCTGACTTTCGGAAAAGCATCATCCACACAATTCCGAAGACGGCAAGAGCTGACAAGTGCGAGAATTATCGCACAATCAGCTTAACAGCTCATGCATCGAAGCTGCTTACAAGAATAAAACACAGAAGAATGGAAAAGAAAATTGAGAATGCGTTAGGTGACGATCAGTTTGGCTTTAGGAAAAGTAAAGGGACGGGAGAGGCAATACTGACAAGGCTAAAGAAAATTCGACACTTTCATAGGATTTGTCGACCTAGAAAAAGCGTTCGATAATATAAAATGGTGCAAGCTATTCGAGGTTCTGAAAAAAGTAGGGGTAAGCTATAGGGAGAGACGGGTCATATACAATATGTACAACAACCAAGAGGGAATAATAAGAGTGGACGATCAAGAACGAAGTGCTCGTATTAAGAAGGGTGTAAGACAAGGCTGTAGCCTTTCGCCCCTACTCTTCAATCTCTACATCGAGGAAGCAATGATGGAAATAAAAGAAAGGTTCAGGAGTGGAATTAAAATACAAGGTGAAAGGGTATCAATGATACGATTCGCTGATGACATTGCTATCCTGAGTGAAAGTGAAGAAGAATCGAATGATCTGCTGAACGGAATGAACAGTCTAATGAGTACACAGTATGGTTTGAGAGTAAATCGGCGAAAGACGAAGGTAATGAGAAGTAGTAGAAATGAGAACAGCGAGAAAACATCAGGATTGATGGTCACGAAGTCAATGACGTTAAGGAATTCTGCTACCTAGGCAGTAAAATAACCAATGACGGACGGAGCAAGGAGGACATCAAAAGCAGACTCGCTATGGCAAAAAAGGCATTTCTGGCCAAGTGAAGTCTACTAATATCAAATACTGGCCTTAATTTGAGGAAGAAATTTCGGAGGATGTACGTCTGGAGTACAGCATTGTATAGTAGTGAAACTTGGACTGTGGGAAAACCGGAACAGAAGAGAATCGAAGCATTTGAGATGTGGTACTATAGGCAAATGTTGAAAATTAGGTGGACTGATAAAGTAAGGAATGAGGAGGTTCTACGCAGAATCGGAGAGGAAAGGAATATGTGGAAAACACTGATAAAGAGAAGGGATAGAATGATAGGACATCTGCTAAGACATGAGGGAATGACTTCCATGGTACTAGAGGGAGCTGTAGAGGGCAAAAACTGTAGAGGAAGACAGAGATTGGAATACGTCAAGCAAATAATTGAGGACGTAGGTTGCAAGTGCTACTCTGAGATGAAGAGGTTAGCACAGGAAAGGAATTCGTGGCGGGCCGCATCAAACCAGTCAGTAGACTGTTGCCAAAAAAAAAAAAAAAAAAAAAAAAAAAAAAAAATATATATATATATATATATATATATATATATATATATATATATATATATATGTGGCATGAAAGTCTTGCATTGTTGCAGAACGTGCTAGAGAGCTTTTTACAGGCATCAGTAACGATAAATTGGAAAAAAACATCGAATTTTACAGCTCTGAGTTAAAAGAAACTACTGAAGAGTTTTCTCGAATAAGCTTCATTTTATAGAAGATGTGTGCCAAATCAGTTGTTAAGTGCAGAACCAGTAGTTAACCTATTCAAGACAGATGTACCTTGGTATTGGCCTCTCGACTGCCAAACTGAGTTTGATAAGATCAAATTGGCAGTGATGGTTTCAAAATTGTTACAAAAAATGGCTCTGAGCACTATGGGACTTAACTTCTGAGGTCATCAGTCCCCTAGGACTTAGAACTACTTAAACCTAACTAACCTAAGGACATCACAAACATCCATGCCAGAGGCAGGATTCGAACCTGCGACCGCAGCGGTCGCACTGCTCCAGACTGTAGCGCCTAAAACCGCTCGGCCACTCCGGCCGGCTAAATTATTGCACCATCCAGCCATGTCACTTGAATTTGGATTATTAACAGATGCATCATAGATCAGATATCTATTCCAAGTAAACGATGTACCACCGTAGAACTGGAACCACTTTTAGTTATATGGTCTTTTTGAAAGTATCATTACTACCTAACATGAATGCATATGTAAGTCTCTTGTGACCATCAGGCACTAAATTTCCAGCAAAATTACGAACTACTACATGCGACATGTGCAAGATGGTCTTAAATTTTACTCGAATATGATTTTGCGACAGTTTACGCTTTGTCAGGGTCAAGAGAACGATGCTCATGGCAGAATCTACAGAGCAACAAATGTGAAATAAAAATCAGAAGGATTCTGTATTATATATAGCATACAAAGAATTGTTATTCCATCAATGGCATCCAAATTCAAGCAGTTGTTTGTCTGTATTCCAGCGAAATAAGAAAATTGATTGAAATGGTACACACACATCACGCCAGGGGGCACTGTGGAGTGATAAAATATGCACATAATGTTCGTGGTTATTGTCATGTTCCGAATCAAATGACGAAGGTACAGAAATTGTAAAGAACTTGTTGTTTTTGTCAGAAGATCAAACCCCCTAATCAGAGCGGTAAAGAGTTATTACACTCGATTTTACCTGAGAAACCACTACACATCGTATATCCAGAATTTTACGGTACACTCCCCCGAACTAGAGGGAGTGTGGAATACGTAGTAGCTTTGTTTGATCTTATCACTAAGTACATGAAGATGTAGCTCAAAAAAATTGCAATGAGGAAAGAGATAAACAAAAAGCTAGTTGAAGATTTCATTGCTTATATGCGTGAACTACCTGAATTGTTATCTAATAATCCCATCAACTTTACTAGATATCACGTGGGAAATTTTTTGAACTACATGGAACTAAGCTTATTCCGACTTATACGACCACCCAAAAGCAAATATTAGGAAATTGATGTTTTGTGAATTGCACCAGATTACACAGACGTATCATCAGAATGTTTCCCTATCTAGGGGTAATGTCTTTGCTAGTAATTAACACACCTCAGTCCCAGGTTTAAATCCTGTCACTGCTTGTATTAAACCAAAATTATCAGCAGTGGCTGATTCTGCTTACGGCCTTGTCAAAGAGGGCAGAGGGGCGGACTGAGATTTAGGGCACTCTCTTGCCCCTGCAGTGGGAAACTGCCCCAAAAAGGCAGAAGAATCAGTGATGCTCAACGGAATGAGGGTGCAAAAGGCAATGGGAGCAACTGCATTAAGACACATAATGTGCTCGATCGGACATGTACCCAATAACTGAAAAAGTGTCATGATGATCAAACCATTGGCAAAAGTTTCTGGAATAGTCCCCCGTTAGGATTTCCAGGAAGAGACAGCACAAGGGGAGGTGACCACGAGAACAAGAATGAATAACCTAAGAAAGGTTACCATTCTTCGAGTCGGGGCGTGGAATGTCAGAACACAGTACAGAAGCTAGAAAATCTGAAAAGGGAAATGTTAAGGCTCAATCTATATATAGTGATCAGTGAACTAAAATGGAAGAAAGACAAGGAGTTCTGATCAGATAGAACAGGGTAATGTCAACAATGCCAGAAAATAGTGTAACGTATGGTTCGTTATGAATATAAGGGTAGAGCAGAGAATGAGTTATTGCGAACATTTCAGTGATAGGTTTGTACTCATCACAAGCGGCAGCAAACCAATACCGACAACAGTTCAGATAAGCATGGTGATGGCACAAGCAGAAAACAAAGAGAGTGAAAAAGCATATGAGGATGCTGAACAGGTGACTCAGTAAGTAAAGGGACATGAAAATCTAATGTACTTGGGGGAACGGAATGTATTTGTAGGAAATTTGTGGTAAGATCCTATGGGACCAAGCTGCTGAGGTCATCGATCCCTAAGCTTACACACTACTTAATATAACTTACACTAACTTAGGCTAAGGACAACACACACACCCATGCCGGAGGGAGGACTCGTACAGTGATAAGGCGCCTAAGACCCCGTGGCTACCCCGTGCGGCCAGTTGTAGGAGAAGCAATAGAAGAAAGGGCTATGGGAGGACATAGGCGTGGTCGAAGGAATGAGAGAGTAGAAAGACTAATTGAGTTCTGCTGCCAATTTCAGCTAGATGTATTGAATACTCTGTTCAAGAAGCACAAGAGGGAGAGGTATACTTGGAAAATGGCGGGAGATACGATACACAATTGTCAGGCAGAGATTCCGAAAGCAGATATTGCTTTTTAAGGTGTATCCAGGAGCATAAATAGATTCAGATCATAGTTTAGTAATAATAAAGCGTAGGCTGAAGTTTAAGGGACTAGGCAGGGAGAATCAGTGCACAATAAAGTGTGATACGGAAATACTAACGAATGATAATTAAGAGTTCAATAGGCAGTTCAGCTGAAAATGAATGGCTGTCTCTATAAACAGGAATCACAGAAGTCGGAGAGGAAAACATAGGTACAAGCAAGGTAATTGCGAGGAACCGTGGGTAACAAAACATATACTTCAGCTTATCGGCGAGAAAAGGAAGTAGAAAAAAGTCCAGGGAAATCCAGGAATACAGAAATACAAATCACTTAGGAATGAAATAAATAGGCAATGCAAGGAATCTGAGTCGAAATGGCTGCAGGAAAAGTGTGAAGATATTACAAAAGGAATGTTTGTAGGAAGTACTGGCTCAGTATATGGAAAAGCCAAAACAGTCTTCGGTGAAATTAAAAGCAAAGGTAGTAACAATCATTGATCAATGGAAATTTACTGCTAAATACGGAGGATATAGTGCACAGGTAGAAAAAGTATACTGAGGGCCGCTATGAGGTGGGTAGTAACAAATAGAGAGCAACGGGAATTCCTCTGATAAATACATAGGAGAGAGTAAGTAGGTAGAAAGAATGTATTGAAGGCCTGTATGAAGAGCACGACCTGACTAATATTGTGACAGGAAAAGAAACAGGAGTCGATCAGATGGGATATGGAATCCAGTACTAAAATCAAAATTTAAAAGAGCCTTGTAAGATCTAAGATCAAATAATACAGAAGACATATATAACATTCTATCGAAATTTCTAAAATCATTCGGGGGAAAGTAACAACAAAAGGAACTTTCAGGTTGATGTCTAGAATATATCAGCCTGGCGTCATCAGAATTTCGGAAAAATATTGTCCACACAATTCTGAAGATTATAAGAACCGACAACTGCAAGAATTATCGCACAATCAACGTTACAGCTAATGTATCCCAGTTGTTGGCAAGATACAAAAGAAAGGAATCACGGATGTCACGTTAGATGACGATCAGCTTGGCGTTAGGAAAGGTAAAGGCATTAGAGAGTCAGTTACGTCGTGGTTGATAAACGAAGCAAGGCTACAAAAAAATCTAGATACGTCAACCTGGTAAAAGCGTTCGGCAACGTGAAATTGTACAAGATGATCGAACTTCTGAGAAAAATATGGGTAGACTGTGGGGTAAGACGGGTATTATGCAGTATGTACAAGAACCAGGAGGTGGTGTTGAACCTACAGTGAAGAAGCGTTGACTGAAGTAACAGAAATCAAGAATGGAATGAAAGTGCAACGTAAATGGATATCAACTATAAGATTCGCTGATGACGTTGCTATCCTCAGTGAAAGTGAAAAGTAAGTACAGGATGTGTTGAATAGAATGAACAGTCTAAAGAGTACAGATTATGGAATAAGAGTGAATGGAAGAAAGACGAAAGTAATGAGAAGTATTGGAAAGAGAAGAGCTAGAAACTTATTATCATCATAATTGGTGATCACGAAGAAAAGAAACTTAAGGAAGGCAAGGTAGGAAAATAGCCCACGACGAACAGAGAAAGGAGGACATTAAAAGCAGGCTAGCACTGGCAAAAAGGACTTTCCGGTCCAATAGAAGTCTGCTAATGTCAATCTTAGATCTTAATTTGAGAAGAAAATTCCTAACAATGTACGTTTGGAACACAGGATTGATTGGTAGTGAAACATGTACTATGGGGAAAACCGGGACAGAATCGAAGAATTCAAGATATGGTGCTACAGACTAGGACGCCCATAGTGTAATTTCCGGGGAGGGGGCCAAACTGAGGGGTGGGGGGTTTAGGGATGAATTATTTTTAGTATTTTGCATAAAGAAGTTTCATTTCCGACCCTGTTAAAACCGACTTTTAAATAATTTTCTTCAAAGGAAAACACCTGATTACGCTATATTCTTTACTTTCCCTGAGGGCTAGGAGGTGATGGAGGACCCGCCTTGGTCCCGGGAATGAGCGCTCTTTGTTACAGATGGAATGAGGTGGACTGATAAGGTAAGGGGTGTGGAAGCCCTCCGCAAAAACGGCGACGAAAGGAATACATCGAAAACACTAACCAGAAGATGGGAGGAGTTAATGGGACATCTCTTAAGATATCAGGGACTAATTTTCATGGTACTAGTGGCAGTTGCAGAGCATAAAAACTGTAGATTAAGAGAGAGATTGGATTACAACCAGCAAATAATTGAGGATGTAGGTTGCAAGTGTGCTACTCAGAGATGAAAAATTTGGCACAGGAGAGGAATTCGTCGCAGGCGGTTCGAACCGGCCAGATGGAAAATGACTAAAAAAAATCGCAACAGAGAAACTGGGCAGATAGATTACCTGCAGCCGTTTGAAAAATATGTAATGACTTTACCTAATCTTCAACGAATTGCACCCCTGCAGAGTTGATATTTAGGGGGAGACGGAGAGTAATCAGTGAGCAGACACGATTCCACAACCCCTAGGAAAGGTGACTCATGGGGAAAGAAATAACAGAAGTGTTAATCACCTGGCAACAAAAGTCCTGCCAACAGAAGAGGTGTTATGGTAACAAAACAAAGAAGATGCAAAAGTTTGAAATTGGAATCAAGTTGTTACTGAGGAACCATCCTCCATCTTCGCCGTTGAAGAAGATAAACAAGAAGTGGAAAGTGCTGTATGTAGATCTAAAATCTTAAGCATATCACATCCAGGAATTTGTTTATTAGCCTATCCTAACATTCATTCGATTAAGGGATTGCATCCCTAGAAGGGCCTCAAAAAATATTTTTCACAAGAAGTGGAAAGTGCTGTATGTAGATCTAAAATCTTAAGCATATCACATCCAGGAATTTGTTTATTAGCCTATCCTAACATTCATTCGATTAAGGGATTGCATCCCTAGAAGGGCCTCAAAAAATATTTTTCACAAGAAGTGGAAAGTGCTGTATGTAGATCTAAAATCTTAAGCATATTACATCCAGGAATTTGTTTATTAGCCTATCCTAACATTCATTCGATTAAGGGATTGCATCCCTAGAAGGGCATGAAAAAATATTTTTCCTAACAAGAGGTAATATAAATTAATTTTATATGTGTGTGAAGATGGAAGTAATTTCATAGTATGTAAGCAGCACGGTACCCTAAGTGTATACAGTTAATTCAGATGTATTGAAAGGTGGCTACACTGAATCACAGCGTCAGAGATTGCGCCAAAGAGTATGATTGCGCCGCCTCCAGTGGAGCAGTAGTTGTACAGAGGATGCCGTGGGCAGTGCTTGTTGAGAGGGTGTCGATAGCAGTACTAGTTGAGGGTATGTTGTGTGCAGTTGTTCTGTTGGGCGAGACAGCAGATGCTGTTCGATTGGGGATGTTGCAATGATCACACTGTATTTTTCGTCAATATATATGAAGGTAACAAAAAAATTTTTTATTTCAAATTTCCGAAATAACAATGCCTTTTGGTCACAGGTTCAGTCAACAAAGCATCTGGCTTTTGTTCATGTATTAGACTGTAATTATGGTTTCTATGTGCAATTATAGTATTTCTGGTTTTTTAATTACTTCATTGTAAATGGTGTTTAAAATATCTTGTCGTATTGAAGAAGAACTGTGCCAGATGTGTACGTTGAATCACACTTCCACACACAGAACAGTTACACTTGTGCTTTGTTGTTTCGTAGCTTTTATATTTGCTGGGGAATTAATTAATCAGTTGTGTTAACGGAAATTTCCTTTCATTCTTTATAGTTTTTCTATGCAGTCAGATTGCGTCCTAATACTACTCAGGGCCAACAGGTTACGAGACTTCGTAACCGGACACACAGCTACTAAAATTATTTTTGTTGTATTATAATTAAGCCCCCATGCGCATGGCGACCGCTGCTTCGGATCGTCCCTTGGAATTCTTTTGATAGTAAAAATAGCAGACAGGATTGTTGTAGTGATTTGTAGTTAAGTAATTGTAGTCTATATTGCACGTATAGATTTTGTAATTGAACATTTGTAGTTGTCTTGTCATTCTTCTGATGGTATTTTTCTGGAATTTAATTTTTTGATGAGTCGTATACGGGTTTGACAATTTTGTGCAATTGTGAAGGCTTTAATTGTTCGTTAGGCGTGTTTGTCGGGAAGCATTTCGTGTGAATGGTATTGTTGGTGATAAAGTATTATATTGTTTGTAATTTTTGTATAGTGACGAGTTTTGTATGTTTTGTAAATGATTACGCGATCGATGAAAAAGGGAAAAATAATCGATAGTCAGAATGACGAAATTGTTAACATGGCGAACTCGCCAACACAGGAGAACTGTATGATGAATAATGAAGTAGAAAATAATTTAATAAGCAGGGAAAATAGTCCGGAACCAGTTCAAAATTTTTCACAATCAAAAAAATTTTCAAAATACGAAATTTACGACTGAAGATTATGGAACAGTATCGAACACAGATAGCTTTACAGCTATGACAAAGGAAGTTCGTTTTAGGGGGAAATGTTAGGGGCGAAAAGAATTTTGAACCAGTTAATATGGAGCAGTTGATGGGTGCTATATTAAATTTGGGATCACAGATGGGATCTTTGGCAACACAGTTAGACTCGCAAATAGGAACAATTAAAACTGAGATGGGAACAATGGAAACACGGTTAGACTCACTGGGATCACAGTTAGGATCTGAATTAAAAACACAGATGGGAACTTTGGCAACACGGTTAGAAACTGATATGGGAACAATGGAAACACGGTTAGACTCACGAATAGGGACATGTTTTAAAAACGTGAAAGATGAATTAAGAAAGAAATTAGAGAAGAGGTACAACCGATTTTGAATGCTCACAATAATAGATTAATTTCAATAGAAATCAGACAAAAGGAACAGGATAGAGAACAAGAAGAAAGAGATCGCGTGATAGTATATAAATTTTCAGAGTTAAATTTACAACGTGCACACGATAAGGAAGAATCGAGGAATCCGTACCAAATGACAGAATAAATAACCTAACACAACAATATGAACAGTTAACTACTAAATGTGTCAATGCTGAAACCTGAGTCGCGACACTTACGGAATACGTAAATAAACAGAAAGAACAAATGTGTGACTTTTCGGAAAGAGTTGAGATTTCAGATAAATTGACAAATCTTAGTTTAAATGGGGACAGAGATTCAGATGATAGAACTCCATTGCCATTTGCACAAACCGAATAGTACGAGAACATAAATAAACATGTTGAAAATCCAGGAAAATTTAATGAACGCGTTAAAAGGGAATTTGTGGCGTTACGAAAGCAAGTTAAACAAATTGAAAGCGAAATCGTAGGAAAAGACAGTAGAAGAAATTTGGAATCACCAATAGCAGCGGGTTTTGAAGTAAATAATTTATTTCATTTACGAGATGCAATAAGAGAGAGCCAGGCGCGCAAACTTGACAATAATCGACATTCGGACTGGGGCAGACGCGGTAGGTCTTTGTCGCCACGAGGAGAAAACTTTAACTATAAACACTTTTTAACTGTTCGGGAATTTAAGAGTTTTCGCAATTCTAAGAATGACATATATCCATGTTCATGATTAGATCAATTTATGCACGCATTTCCACCAAATTGTCCACTAAGTCACAAACTGGAATTTATGTGTGGATATTTAGAAAACGAACCGGCGACGCCGATGCGCGCACTTATTAGACATTGTAATAATTTAAATGATTTTTATCATGCATTTCTATCGGCATATTGGTCCGAAAACATGCAAGACAGAGTCAAACATAGTCTTATTATGCAGCGTAATTTTAAACAGTCTGAGTTCCGCACGCCAGCAGAATACATTGAAGACATGATTCGAAAGAATCAGTTCCTTTCCAACCCTTACAGCACGACTGAATTAATTCGCATTTGTTTAACTAAGCTGCCACAATTGATAAGACAAATTGCTTTAGCCTGAAGATGTAAAGACGACATTGAGACTTTTAAGACATTGCTACAAGAACTTGAGTATAACAACGATGACGGGACTTCTTGTAATTTTTTCAGTAACGGTAGTCACAATAGATTTTCAGAGAAAAGGGATAATGATCGGAACGGACGTTATAGCGGTAATTTTGAGAAAGACAGACGAAACAGACAGGACAATAGATACGAGCCTTATGACAATAACAGACGTTCTAACTGAAATTACACAGACAATTATAATAACGGAAATTCCTACCGGAATGATCAATCATACGGAAACAATAATCGGTATTATCAAGACAGAAATTATTCATACAATAATAGAAATTCTTACTACAGAAACAACCAGGGTAGTAGATATAACTGTGGTGTCACCGCCAGACACCACACTTGCTAGGTGGTAGCTTAAGTCGGCCGCGGTCCATTAGTACATGTCGGACCCGCGTGTCGCCACTGTCAGGATCGCAGACCGAGCGCCACCACAAGGCAGGTCTCGAGAGACGTACTAGCACTCGCCCCAGTTGTACGACGACTTTGCTAGCGACTACACTGACGAAACCTTTCTCTCATTTGCCGAGAGACAGTTAGAATAGCCTTCAGCTAAGTTAATGGCTACGACCTAGCAAGGCGCCATTTGTACCATTGCATGTATCTCAAGATAGTCTCACTTGTATCGTCAAGAATGCTGTATACCAAAGGACGATATAAAAGTTAAGTGTTCTAGTAGCTACGTTCTTTTCTTTATCACATTGATCACGTATCCTATTCCAGACTTCGCGCCAGTCGGCGTGTGTGTACGTGTGCCCTTTCGGCTTCTTCACTGTGGACTGGTTGCCCTAACGGTCCACTACAATAACAATAATTTCAGAAGTGACATTCGAAATTACACAAGAAGTAGTCATGCAGATTGACAGGAAAATATAAATTTTAATAACAGACACAACCAAGAATTTACATGTAACAGACAGGAGGGACCCAATTGGCAATCCCCAACGTCACAGAAATTCAGAGAGACAAGTGCAAATCGTAGAAACTGATCCTGGAAATGACGCGAATAATCAAAGATGTGACGCAAACAATCGGCAATGGCTTGTAGCTTCGGCTTCTGGCAGCAATATAGACGGTTCAGAAAGTAATGACACTACGACTTTACACTACGTACGCCTGGAAGGCATGAGAGACATTTTGCTAGACGAAAAGGAAAATAATGTAGACGTATTTTTACATACTGTTATTGAAGTATTTGTGGGTAAGAATAAGTTCACTGCGGTTTCAGATTCTGGGAGCCCATTGAATGTTATTAGTGAATCAGTTTTTCGTATATGTGTAAGAACTATTGCTTGTCCTGTGTTACCTGTTCCTAAAACTACAATTCGAGGAGCTATTTCTGGAAAAAGTGTGGAAGTCAAACAACAGACCAACTTAAATTTCATTTGTCAAGGATATGAATTTTCTGCTAATTTTATTATTGTTCCATTACTCAGTACACAAATTATATTAGGTATGGAGTTTCTTAACACACATAAGGCAATTTTAAACTTTAAAGAAGGAAGTGTGAACTTGACTGTTGCCGGAATGCCGAGATGTTTGAAATTTTTTGAATGTGTAACGAAATCTGAATCAGACATTAAATGTTTAAGGTTTCTTACTTCTGATGTTTTCGCTGAGAATTATGACGACAATGTGTTCATTCATGACAACGACAATGGGTACAGAGACGGGATGGATGATATAATTAATAGCGAAGAATTAATTAATGAAAAGGTTAACAAAGCTGAAGTGCCAGATGACGTTGCAAGAGAAGAACTGCACCAAATTTTTACTTCACAAGCTACAGTATTTAGTCATCACACAGGAACTATACAAGGCTTACAATATTTATTTAAAGTAAAAGAACACACACCATTTCGAGGAAAAACGTACGCTATTCCTTTGGCTTATAGAGACAAGGTTAAGAGTGAACTTCAATGCATGTTAGATCAAGGCATTATTGAGCCAGCAGTCAGTCCTTATACCAGCCCATTACATGTCGTTCTTAAAAAGGATGGGTCAATTCGTTTGTTTCTGGATTCCAGACAGATAAATAATATCATCATTCCTGAAACTGACCGTCCACAAAATTTAGATGTACTTCTTCAACATTTCCATGGAATAAGTTTTATCCACAATTGATATGCGCGCAAGTTTTTGGCAAATAGAACTCCACCCTTATTGTGGAAAATACACTGCCTTTTTAGCCTTTGGTAACTGTTATCAATTTCGGAAATTACCGTTTGGACTTACTGTATCTTCTGCAGCATTCATTCGTAGTTTAAACGAAATTTTACCTGTTTATCTTCGTGAAAACATTACTTCATATGTTGACGATATTCTTATTGCTAAACGTTCTTGGAGTGAGCATAACAAAACTTTGGATTCATTATTACGTATTTTTGCAAGAGTTGGCATTACAGTGAACTTGGAAAAATCTGAATTTGGTCGTTCTCAGGTGAAATTTCTTGGTCATATTATTTCTACAAAAGGTATTCTTCCTGATCCAGAGAAACTAGGCGCTATTCGTAATTATGCTGTTCCTACTACAAAACGTGATGTTCGTAGTTTCCTTGGTGTCTGTAATTTTCTTAGACGCTTTGTTCAATTGGACAATTTGGCCACACCTCGTTTATGTGAACTATCTGGAAACAATTCGAATTGGTGTTGAGATGAGGAAGCTCAATCAGAATTTGAACAACTTCGTGATGCTTTAGTTGCTGCTCCACTTCTTTCACATCCCGATTTATCTAAAGATTTTTGTTTGGCGACGGACTCATCATGCAAAGGCCTAGGTGCACACTTATTCCAAGAGATAGATGAAAACGGCGTTGTAGTACAGAAAACTATTGCATTTGGAAGTCGTGTTCTCTCTAAATCAGAAAAGAATTATTCGATTACGGAACTTGAAGCCTTGGCTGTTGTTTGGGCTTTCACAAAATTTCGCATATTTTTGTATGGCAGACATACTAACCTTTACACCAATCACCGAGCTCTCGAATGTCTTATGTCAACAAAGATTGTCACGATGGGCACTGTATCTACTGGAATTTGATTTTAGTATTGTTTACATACAGGGTTCCTCAAATATTATTGCTGATGCTTTATCACGTGCATCTATGGGTTTGAAACAAAGTGCTGAGGACGACTGCAAAGAAAACAATTATTGTTTCATGTATATTCAAGGTGTTGCGTTTGAAAATTTTATTTCGTCTTCGCTCCAGGACATCGCTAAGGAGCAAAACAAGGATCCAATCTGGAAGAACATTAAGGAGAAGTTGAGGAGAAAGGAAAGCGTAGCTATTAGACATTATTATTTAGTTCGCAATGATATTCTTTTTAAACGAAAATCGGTCGACAACTGTGTTTGGTTAGTTTGCATTCCTGATGAGTGGGTTAGTAAATTGATTTGGTACCCACATTTCAGTTATGCACAGTTTGGTCCCAGAAAATGCTTTCATAAATTACGGGAAAATTGCTACTTCAGTAATATGGAAAAACGTATTCGATCTGTTCTTGCCAGATGCAAATTATGTCAAAAGGCTAAGCCGCCAACTATTTCTCACAGAGCACCGTTGTTTCCAATCATTCCAGCGAAATTAAAGGAGATGGCTGGAGTCGATTTGTTAGGTCCAGTGGTTCGTTCTACTAATGGTTTTGCGTACATTTTGGTAGCAGTGGAATTGACATCAAAGTATGTGTTTTTTACACCTTTACGCAAAGCAACAGCTCGTTCAGTATCTGATGCTTTCATCAAACATTTTCTTAAAGGCGTGGGTCGTGATGATAAAGTTATATCAGATAATGGATCACAGTTTCGCTCTAAAATTAGGCTTCGTACTCTACAGCGTCGTAAGATTAAACCAGTTTTCATTTCACTTGTTCACCCTCAATCTAACGCTTCAGAGAGATGGATGAAGGAAATCAATAAATTGTGTCGACTTTATTGTCATCAGAATCACAGAACGTGGGATCAGTATCTTCATATTTTTCAAAACATTCTGAATGAACTCCCTAATGATTCAACTTCTTTACCGCCTATATTGATGTTAAAAAATAAAGCACCGACAAATCGCATTTCTGAAATCGTTCGTTTTCCGCCTTCACGGATACTGCGGCATTCTGAAGTTGTCAACTTGGCTCTACAAAATATTGCATCTGCGGCTGCTAGAAGAGAGAAAGCAGCTAAACGTCCAGGTCGTTTAAAAACCTTGTCAGTTGGTCAAAAGGTGTTAATTAGGTCTCACCGTTTGTCTCACAAAGGAAAAGGCTTGTGTCGCAAATTTTTTCTGCTTTATAACGGTCCATATAGAGTTCGCAAAATTATTCGTGATAACACAGTCGAAGTAGAAACTCTTAAATCTCGGCGCTCTAAGGGAATACATCATACATCGAACGTTAAAATTTTTGTGGAATGATATACTTTTGAGAAACTAACAGTTATACGTAAACACGCAGAGAATTCAAGGATACCGCGCCGAGTTCCGGCGGCGGCACATACTCAAAGCAACTTCCAAGTCTGCGCGCCGCACATGGCAGTCGTTGACCGCAAACAATTACTTCCTACGTCACGCGTACCTACAGCTGATCGAACACTCAGTGCGAATGCACTGACAGCCGTAAACAAATACACAGTCTAATTTCTCTTATTAAAATCAGTATAAAACTATAGTGACTTGATAAATTATGTTATTAACGTTCAGTTTTTTTCAGGATACAGTTGTATAAAATATTTAAGAACTTCAGGTAAATTCTGTGTGTGTCCGACGTTAAGAGGACTTGCTATCGAGAAAATTTCAGGAAGAATGTAATTTTGAAGAAAAAAGTAATAAACTAAAAAGGTAACTATTAATTGAGTTTATTTTTCAAGTAACATATTTCCACTTAGGTACGTACTTAAGACGTAATTTGCTGCTCGCGATCACGTGATTGGTACATGGTGTTAACTGATTTTGACAATGATTGATTAATGAACAGGGTTGTTACTTACGTATATTACGCATCGCTTGGCTGCACTGCTTTTTCACTGATGTCACAATTTTTTTTATTATGTGCCTGCTGTGCTTATTTATTCAAATTATAATTGTCTCCTGATTAGTTGTGCTGATATGGTTATGTATGTACGTTATACTTTGTGATTTATCTGCTTGCGCCTTCATGTTTACTTATTAAGATTACATATGAACATATATTTGCTTATGCTGATACGATGCTAATGACATGTCTATTATGTAACATATGTTTGCTGCTTTGCGTATGGATTGCATATTTACACATTTCTGTTTTGTTTTCATAACTACTCTTTAATTTGGTATATAGAAATGCTGATATACGGTCTACGAACATAGAGTTTAGGTCACACTATGGTATTAATTTTAGATGGTTCGCTTGGCAGAGACTCGTTATAGGAATTGTGCTACATCCACTTGTTAACATTCTGTTCTCTACTGGTATATTTACTCGCTATTGCATGTTTTGCTTACGCTCAGTGCCTTATATTTTAAGATAAGAGAATGAACTGCTATAATTCTACGAACGACATTGGTACAAGAAACTTCATTGAAATCACATGAGCTGGAGGTTTTATGGAAGCTGTATAAATTTATGCTAATAGGAAGGAAGCTAACGGCATGACATACCAACACTAGGTTTAGACCATTAACAGTTATTACACTGCATTTTTCGTGAGCAATTGAAACAGCAAGTGACACTTGACACAAGAAATACTCCACATGTTTGCTTCTGTTTTGCCATGATTCTTGAAGTGGTGTAGACACTGTGAAATATTACGATCATTCACTTACTGAAAGTTATTCAAACTAAAGGCTGTTAGAGGTCATGTATGCATTTCTTTATTTAATGATGGACAAGGTAACCAAAATGTATTTTATAATTCATAATTAGTAGAAGATTTGGGTCACATGGATTACACAGAGGTTGTGTGTGGACATTGTGTCTTCGGATTGTATGGGATGATGAATTGATGTTTGCACTAGGATTTTATCTGTACTTGTTCGAGGAGACTGACTAGAGGAAAGAGTTGTTATGGTAGTGAAATGATATTGGTGATAAGGTTTATATGTATCGACGTATTGAAGAGGTATTATTGAGGTATTGAGATTGTGTGAAGTTGATGATTATTGGAGTTTTGGTGGACAAGAGGTAAGGTAAATGATACTGTTGATAAGGTTTATATGTACCGACGTAAGAGGTATTATTGAAGTATTAAGATTATGTGGTGCCGATGATTATTGGAGTTTTGGTGGATAAGAGGTAAAGTAAGTTAGAAACATTTTTTTTTTTTTTGTTAGTTTATATGGAACAAGGAGGATGAAGATGGCAGATTGGAACACTCAAGTGGAAGGAAGATTGTCTGCACACACAATTCGTTAAATCAATAAGCAGTATATACTTTTTTTTGGAGAGAGGAAGTATTTGCATATCTTGGCACACTGACAGTTGTTCAGCAACTGTACATTTGATTTGGCTTGGCAAACATTGGTCTTGACATGATGACTATGACGACTAACCCTATTATTGACTGTTATACACTGCTGCCACTACTACTTGATACACATGTTGAACATCAAATTTTTGACAGAATTGCATTTACACAGTTAACACTATTCAATTAGAAAGACGAGTGAGTGTTTTTTGTGTGTTTTCCTTTCCTAATCCCAAATAATTGGTACCGACCTATCATCCTAAATATTATTTTACTTGTTTTTGTGTCTTGCACTGACACCCATAAATGTTATAGGTTTACTGATATTTGTGTATTTGTAATGGTTAATATGACAATTGTCTGATATCATTTGTGTTTATTATAATTTATATGTATATTGTAAGAGCATTGATAATAATTTTGTAAAAGCAATTGTGTGTGCATTCAAACTGTTGTTCGTGCTTGCACCTATCATCATTGATGGGTGCCACGTTTAATTTCTGCTGATAAACTCTGATGAACTGTTTGATTAGTGATAGTGAATATTCTGGACTGTTACCTGCATTTGTTCAACATTGCTGGGTGCCACTGATGGAACTGCTTCTACTGAGATAATGTCACTTGTGGCTGTCTTCACCTGTCAACATTTCTGGGTGCCACTGATGGAACTGCTTCTACTGAGATAATGTGACTTGTTGGTGTCTGTGCCTGCTCGCCATTTCTGGGTGCCACTGTTGGAGCAGTTTAAATACTGCTGATGAAATGTTATGAGACTGCTATTTGCACCTGTTGACCATTCCTGGGTGCTACTGTTGGAACTGTCAACTACTCTGAGAAGTGCTACTTGATTATTGAACTATTGAAAAGATTTTATGTGAATATTTGTGTAAACTGATTTTTTTGTTTATTTACTGTTTATGAAATGTTATGAGACTCTTACCTACACCTATTCGTCATTGCTGGTGCTATTGATTGAATGATACTTGTGTAAACTATTATGTAAAATCACATGTATGCAAGCATTTGTATTCCTTACTGTATTTTATATATTAGGTTATTGAAGGGTCAGTGTAAAGCCAAAATTTATTTAATTATGTGATATTTACTTATTAATATTATCTTTTTTTGTCTGTATTTTTTTGGACGAATTTGGTGGTATTTTCACCACCAATGCTGGCAAAAATACCATCAAATTCTAGCCTGTGGAGGAAGGGCATATGAAAGGAGGCTACACTGAGTCACAGCGCCAGAGATTGTGCCAAAGAGTACGATTGCGCCACCCCCACTGGAGCAGTAGTTGTTCAGAGGTTGCTGTGGGCGGTGCTTGTTGAGAGGATGTCGATAGCAGTACTAGTTGAGGGTATGTCGTGTGCAGTTATTCTGTTGGGCGAGACAGCAGATGCTGTTCGATTGGGGGTGTTGCAATGATCACACTGTATTTTTCGTCAATATATATGAAGATAACAAAAAAAAATTTTTATTTCAAATTTCCTAAATAACAATGCCTCTTGGTCACAGGTTCAGTAAACAAAGCATCTGGCCGGTGTTCATGTATTAGACTGTAATTATGGTTTCTATGTGCAATTATAGTATTTCTGGTTTTTTAATTACTTCATTGTAAATGGTGTTTAAAATATCTTGTCGTATTGAAGAAGAACTGTGCCAGATGTGTACGTTGAATCACACTTCCACACACAGAACAGTTACACTTGTGCTTTGTTGTTTCGTAGCTTTTATAGTTGCTGGGGACTTAATTAATCAATTGTGTTAACGGAAATTTCCTTTCATTCTTTATTGTTTTTCTATGCAGTCAGATTGCGCACTAATACTACTCAGGGCCAACCGGTTACGAGACTTCGTAACCGGACACAAAGTTACTAAAATTATTTTTATTGTATGATAATTAAGCCCCCATGCAGTATTGATAGTGTATCTAATGAAGGATACTTTTCAGATGTATTATACTGTATATATATGCTCATGTGTAAATGACTGAAAATATACTTTACTTTCAAGCAATATATGATATAAGATTTGTAGTCTGTGTATATATTTGTGAAACCCATTTACTATGTTATCAGGTGTTTAAGTATGGTTTGTTCTTAAAATAGCTGAATTTTGTAAATGTTGTAGAAATTGTAGATAAAATAAATCCACGGACCTAGTCTCAACTTGTAGAATTATAAACATGTCCTCTTAGGTACGTATCTGATAAGAACGATCGACTTGAATTTTGGAAGAGTACTTAAGTGATTATTTTTTCAGGTTAACCAGATTTGTTGAATATCCATTGTGGTTTCTTGTGAAGTATTTTCGCACTAGGGAGGTATTATTGTATAAAACGTACGGCTTTGGTACTCGTCAATGGGCCACTGGGACCAGTACAGATGTGCTAATGCTCTTATGATTCCTGTTCCAATTATTGTGCTCACAGCTTCGGGAGACATGCAAGAGTATGAACCGGTATTTCATCGCACAGATAGTGTTGCCAAAAAACTCGTAGGAAGATAATTACGATAATTCCTTGCAGTGTCAACTAATGTCGTATTTGTGTGGCTGAATTCTTGAGGGACTGGGTTCAGCCAAATTTAAGTGTATTTTGTTGAAGTCATAAGACTGACAGATTCACTTAACTGATTGCATAAGCAAGCACATGCACTGTTGCAGTAACATACTGAAACAATGATGCACGAAGTGTAATGAGATCCACGCACTTGAAATGGCTTATGACTTGATCTGAACTCATCGTGCCGGCCGGAGTGGCCGATCGGTTCTAGGCGCTACAGTCTGGAACCGCGAGACCGCTTCGGTCGCGGGTTGGAAGCCTGCCTCGGGCATGGATGTGTGTGATGTCCTTAGGTTAGTTAGGTTTAAGTAGTTCTAAGTTCTAGGGGACTGATGACCTCAAAAGTTACGTCCCATAGTGCTCAGAGCCATTTGAATCATTTTGAACTCGTCGTATAGACGTGTGTAATTATATACCACCCATGAATAATAAGCAAAAGTGTCTGTGAAGGTACCGAGCGAGAACCTCGTCAACAGATATAGACCTGACGCTGCAGGCAACTGGGCGCTGTCAGCGTTGCTCCATATTTACTAAATATAATACGGAACATGGTGTAATGCTCTAACAAGGAAAAGGGGAAAGCTCGATGACTGTGCCTTAGAGGAGAAAGAAAGCCATGGGGTCAACGACACAATTACCTAAGGTTGACTGAACGTGTAATAAGTGTAGCAATGTTGAAAGAGTCTACTGGGGCACACCTGTATGTGGCATCCGAATACGATGATAATAATAATAATAATGTAACTAAAATGAAACTAGTATACTATGAACGATGTATGTGTGTGCAGTGGTGGCTTTACATATAAGCCGACCGGGGCGTAGAGGATAGAGGCGACACTTTAAGGGGGGCGGCATTTTTTGCTCTTTACTCATTTTAACCTCTTGCGTTTTAAAATAACTGCACTTACAAACGACCAAAGCTTTTAATATTGTTGAACTACTTGGTAGTTTAAATAAGCCTTAACAACGAAATTCGACAATACAAGCTTGGAAATATGCGTAGTTTACTTGGTGACTGAATGGAAATTTAACATTCGGTTTCTGTTCGTTATCATCTTCATGATTGTTCAAAATATTTTGAAGTAAGCTGTCAGGACGGCTATCTACCATACAGTGTTTGAAACGTTATTATTCCGAGAATGTTGTCGGCTTCTACTTAACCCTACCATATTTTCCCGTGAAAATACCGGGACCCCTGAAAAGCTGTGAAAAATTAATTAGCAGTTTCTGAAATACTGAAACATGTGTGGGCCTCAGTATGTAAAACCCGACTCTACTTAAATTTCCTGTAGAAATTACGCTGAAGTATCAAATCAACCTTCCAATACTGTAATTAACGGAAAAGCCCTGTGATCTTCAGTATCTGAGCTTCGTTTTAATGACACTCATTTAACAGTTGGTTATGGTTTACATTTTTCAACACCTGTTTATACGAAAAGAACATAAGCAGAGTATCTAATAATGTGTGAAATACACTTCACAACAGTTTAAAAATTTCATTTATTTATTTACTTAGTTACTTTTTTTGGCGAAAAAAGAAGAAGAAACCAACTTTCGTAAGTCTCATTTATTGTGCAGCAACCTGCACGATATCGAAGTTCCCACTCTGTGCAATCGAATAGTACGTGGCATTGCAGATTTTATATCAAACTTCTAATCTAGGCTTTTTTTCTTCAAGAAAAGGGTATTTTTTAATGTTGGAACGAAAGGTGCGTATGCATGTAGACATAACAGTGTTCATACAAATGACAACACACCACATTAACTGCCAACAAGACAGTTTAAATAAACTTTGTAGTCTGTCTTATCTGCCCACAGATAACAGATAAAATACTATAACAGATAAAATATTATAAGTATAAATGGGATAAGAGTCCATCCAGTACACCTCACTGTAAGAAATTGCAAAAATTATTTGCTTTTTAAATTAGAAAGAGTGTCAAAAATATTCAGAACATACTCTCCTGGAAATGGAAAAAAGAACACATTGACACCGGTGCGTCAGGCCCACCATACTTGCTCCGGACACTGCGAGAGGGCTGTACAAGCAATGATCACACGCACGGCACAGCGGACACACCAGGAACCGCGGTGTTGGCCGTCGAATGGCGCTAGCTGCGCAATATTTGTGCACCGCCGCCGTCAGTGTCAGCCAGTTTGCCGTGGCATACGGAGCTCCATCGCAGTCTTTAACACTGGTAGCATGCCGCGACAGCGTGGACGTGAACCGTATGTGCAGTTGACGGACTTTGAGCGAGGGCGTATAGTGGGCATGCGGGAGGCCGGGTGGACGTACCGCCGAATTGCTCAACACGTGGGGCGTGAGGTCTCCACAGTACATCGATGTTGTCGCCAGTGGTCGGCGGAAGGTGCACGTGCCCGTCGACCTGGGACCGGACCGCAGCGACGCACGGATGCACGCCAAGACCGTAGGATCCTACGCAGTGCCGTAGGGGACCGCACCGCCACTTCCCAGCAAATTAGGGACACTGTTGCTCCTGGGGTATCGGCGAGGACCATTCGCAACCGTCTCCATGAAGCTGGGCTACGGTCCCGCACACCGTTAGGCCGTCTTCCGCTCACGCCCCAACATCGTGCAGCCCGCCTCCAGTGGTGTCGCGACAGGCGTGAATGGAGGGACGAATGGAGACGTGTCGTCTTCAGCGATGAGAGTCGCTTCTGCCTTGGTGCCAATGATGGTCGTATGCGTGTTTGGCGCCGTGCAGGTGAGCGCCACAATCAGGACTGCATACGACCGAGGCACACAGAGCCAACACCCGGCATCATGGTGTGCGGAGCGATCTCCTACACTGGCCGTACACCACTGGTGATCGTCGAGGGGACACTGAATAGTGCACGGTACATCGAAACCGTCATCGAACCCATTGTTCTACCATTCCTAGACCGGCAAGGGAAGTTGCTGTTCCAACAGGACAATGCATGTCCGCATGTATCCCGTGCCACCCAACGTGCTCTAGAAGGTGTAAGTCAACTACCCTGGCCAGCAAGATCTCCGGATCTGTCCCCCATTGAGCATGTTTGGGACTGGATGAAGCGTCGTCTCACGCGGTCTGCACGTCCAGCACGAACGCTGGTCCAACTGAGGCGCCAGGTGGAAATGGCATGGCAAGCCGTTCCACAGGACTACATCCAGCATCTCTACGATCGTCTCCATGGGAGAATAGCAGCCTGCATTGCTGCGAAAGGTGGATATACACTGTACTAGTGCCGACATTGTGCATGCTCTGTTGCCTGTGTCTATGTGCCTGTGGTTCTGTCAGTGTGATCATGTGATGTATCTGACCCCAGGAATGTGTCAATAAAGTTTCCCCTTCCTGGGACAATGAATTCACGGTGTTCTTATTTGAATTTCCAGGAGTGTATTTGCGTCCCAACTCAAATCCGGCGACGCGGGAAACAGAAGCCAAAAAGGGGACTGTCCCGTTTTCTTTACGAGACGAATTCTAGCCGGCAGGTGTGCTTCTGCTGTTCACTAACAACAGAGCAACTGGGGACAATAAAATTAAATTATTCTGCATTGTCGTTCTTTCATAGCACAGTTACGTCGAGTAATCCGAGTTGGTAATTTCATCGCTCCGTGTTTAAAATAAAAAGTTTTGTGCTCATGTGCGGTGTAGTACGATGGGAACTGGATACAGTCTTTCTTTCTTTCCTTTTACAATTTTTTTTCTTATGTTTTGACTGTTGGTTGACTATTTTGTAAGTGCCTTAACATGAAGAACAGTAGAAAAAGCAATCGTGCAACATCAAGTGGGGCGGCATTTCGGATATTATCGAAGGCAAGGCGAGAACGAGAATCCAATGTTCTAAAGACGCTTGGCAGAGTAGATATATTTTTCGCAAAAAAAGTTGCTGGTTCGACTTCGAGTTCAAGTAGTACAGATGGTATTTCTGGCACTGCAGCTTTTGTAAAACAAGTAAATACAGACGAAACAAAAGTTAAAAATGAAGAAAAGCAAATTGTTCCTGATTTCGAGTTTCACGAAAAACTAAGTGTCGAGTCAGACATTACAAAAAGGAATAATATCGTTAGTAATGATCCTACTGAATGTTGAGTCAATGAATCAACAATCGACGTTCCCTTACAGTGGCATTAATCAAAATTCTAACAGTGATTTTTATAATTCAAGAAGATCAGTAGACGATAAAAACCGAAGTTTGAACAAAAAAGTATTTTACCTAAACTTTGAAATGGTGAATTAACTTTGTGTGATTTTCTATTATATTCCTGTAGCACCGATGCAGTTTTTTGTGCACCATGTAAATTGTTCGGAGGTAAGGCCGCGATTGTTACTAATGGTATTGCAGATTGGAAAAATATTTCTAATATTTTATCTCATCATGAGAGTTCACTTGAACACGAAAATTCTGAGTTATCACTCTTAACAAGAAGAAAGTCACTTGGACCAATAGACAACCATTTCGAGTCCTATACTGAGACAGAAAAAATGTACTGGCGCAGTGTGCTGGAACGGGTGTTTGCAGTAGTGAAGAACCTAACAAGTCGTGGACTTCCCCTACGTGGACACGTTGAAAGATTTCATTCATTAAATAATGGCCAATTATTGATGTCTCTTGAACTTATAGCCAAGTTTGATCCTTTTCTCACAGAGCACATTGAACGATAACGAAATCCAGGACAGGGCCATACAAATATCCTTCTTCAACAATCTGTGATGAAACAATGGAGATTCTTTCTGAACAAATAAAAAGAATTATCATAAATGAAATAATTTTTTTTCTATAATAGTAGACTCTACTGGGGACATTTCACATATTTATCAATTATCTTTCATATTAACATACGTGAACGATAATGGTGAACCTGTGAATTTTGTAGACGGTATATGCAAGGGACGATGAAAAAGTTTCCGTTTGAGGCCGTTGCTGCAGCGAAAATGCAACGAAACGCGCGCCTTATTACAAAATGCGTCCAAACTGGACCAACGTGCTATGATTCTTTTCACGGTTGTTGAAGGACACACACCGGCAGACATCGAACGGAAAATGAAGAATGTGTACGGGGCAGCACGTTTTTTGTACAAAAAATTCACCAGCTATTTCGCTAAATGTACAAAAATTATGATATACGTATTTCTGTATTTCTGACAGAGAAATCGAATGCCAATTGTCGTAGCTGTAGCTTCAAAACGTCATTAATAGCGACGTATTTTCAAAAAACCTTCACACCCTTAGGGATGGAATTTCGAAAAATTCCTTCTTAAATCACAGTATAACATCAACACCCTCTGCACATTTCATGTTTCCATCCTTAGTGGTGTGGGCTGGGCGATGTCGAGTCAGTAAGTCAGTCAGTCGTGTCGTTGCCTTTTACAGGTAGAGATGTAGAGTATTTAACCGCCCCGTAGAAGTGAATAAGAGTGCCTGAGTGTTTGTTCAACCTGTAACGAACGCATCCACATCTGTTAACGCGGTTATTGTCATACTGAAAGAGAGTCGTGTCCGCAGCACAGTGACCGTGAAGGTTGTAGAAATAGACATCTTTGTTCATATTTAATTCGGCAAGCATCTGTGGCCATTGTATTGAGGCATAATTTGAGTCGTTAGGCCGCCTCAAATTCCTCTCCGAACTTCTCCAATATCTGACTTTTCGATCCTTCTGCTGGGATCTTGTTCAGGATTCCACTGATGTCCCTAGATGGTTAGACACTCAGACTACAACTGATGCGGCAAATTTATAATTTAGTTGGCTCCCAGCAACAGAAGTTGGCTTCAACCCCAGTGTTGTTCTCAATAGCATATCGTAGTAACACACTGCACCAGATGGTGGCAGTTCCGTAAGGTAGAGATTTATTTGTTATTATTTATGCTTTGAAAACGTAAAACATACTAATTTCTTAAAAATTACACTAAATAAATGAAATAAATAAAATCTTCAAACCAGCTTTACTATTATTTGTTCGCAGATTCGACTGGAGCTGCATAAACACGACGTGTGTCACTTGCTGTGATGTAAGTCTCGTTATAAGAAGTGTAAAAACGAAAAACTCGGAGCTCTTTCGTGAAAAGGTACAGTCACGCAACGATACTTATCATGACAAGGTCACGGACGGCACTTACGAATTGACATAGGTTTTTCAGTGTGACGAGTGCAAGTGCCACTTCCTGCGTTCCCCCTGCTGAGTCACGTGTGCAGACTCACGCCAGGCTCTATAAGAGGAGGTGTCCTCTGTGTACGGCAGGGAGTACTGCTCGTGCTCAAGACTCAGACTCACCAGCCATGGCCGGAAAGCTAGTCCTGTGCTGCCTCTTGGGGCTGTTTGTTCTCTGCATAGAGGCTGCACCGCAGGACAAGCTGGACAGCTTCAACGTGGACGAAGTGCTCAACAACGAACGTCTCTTGAAATCCTACATCCAGTGTATGCTCGATGCGGACGAGGGCAGGTGCACCAACGAGGGGAAAGAAATCAAAAGTGAGTACTGAAGCTCTTTCATATCTCTTTCAGGTGACGCGTAGTAACTAAACAGCTACAGTGCTAGTAATACAGAGACTGGCAACACTTGTCACCGATTACTAATAGATCTAAATCTTGAGTGCTACACTTGTTTAGTTTACTTGGAGGGTAAATGTTGCAATCTTTTGAAAAATGGTGGAAGTCGTAATTACACTGACTGGCAATTGCTAAGGAATGGAGACATTGTTTGACAGGTACAATAACAGGCAATGACGGACGATACGAAACACAGTACATACATAATAGGTGTTGAGTGGTATATTTATAAGGAAGAATGGTACAGATTTCACCACGTAGAAAAGCAGGATAACAGACATAAATAACGTTCATGATTCACACGGGTTAGATTCTCAATATGGTCGATATTTGACTCTCAGTTAGGAATATGGCCTCCTGAGACACTGAAAATTTTGTACCTGTTATTGATGCTGGCTACCCAACTGATGAGGAGTACTTGGAGTACACTGTCCCATTCCTCTCTCAACGCGGTTTTCGTTTCTTGCATGGTATGTGGATGGGGTGTTCGTTGAGAGAAACGTCTGCCAAGAGCATGCCAGGTATGCCCTATAGGTTTAGGTTCAGGGGTTACGAAGACCAATCCATAAATTCAGCATCTTCTCTTTCAGTGTGTCCGACAGCTAAGTGTCCTGTATGGGCGGGCATTGTCGTCCATACACAGAAAGTCGGGGCCTGCCGCAACCGTAAATAGACGGGCGTAATCCAGAATAATTTCCCTGCAGTACGACTGTGCTAAAATGAAATTTTTCTGGTACCCTGCCAGAAGAGCTGAACACCCTGTAAAGTTCTTAGCAGCGTGTCCATTAATTCAGCCGACATCTCTGGGCACACCTGCTTTTCGAGCGTCCTGGACTTGGGCGGACGAACACCTTGTTTGCATTCCCCTTCACATCCACTACATTGTACTTTGCCACAATACTTCCAGCAAATATGTCTTCCGCTAGTCTTCCCTATTACTGGTTTTACCTAAGTGTCTGCATCCTTAGTATTACGACTAAATACTTGAAACATATGTAGAGTTCAAATTGTTTACCACAAATCTTATACTAAGATACCATCTGATTCTCTCTTTTGTTTAGTCGTTACACTGCATTTATCCATAATTGAAGAGTACTGCCATTCATTAGACCAAGAAGAAATCTTTCCAAATATTACGCATTTCTTTACGGTTGTCCAGAGAAGATACTTTCCTGTAGGCAACAATAAGATTAGCGAATAACCTAATAGTGTTGCTGACCGTGTCCGATCCGTCGACTAAACATTAGAGCTCCTACAATGCTTCTTTGTGGTACATCCGACTTTCCTTCCGTTCTGTTAAACAACTACCGTCTATTACAACATACTGGCTTCCTTGCGTCTAATATTCCTCAAATCAATCAAGTATCAACGAAGATTTATGATAGAATCTCGCTTAGTCATCGACTATGTCGTGTAGTGTCGAAAGGCCTTCGGACATCTAGGAATCGTAAACAAGACGTTCGCCTTCATGTCATGTACGAACAAAGCAAGCTGTTCTGAAAACATGTTGATTCCTAGAGAAAAACCTGTCTTCTTCTAGGAACGCCGTAGTATTTGAATTAACTATACGCTGTTTGGTTAAAATGACTATGAGCACTATGGGAGTAAACATCTCAGGTCATCAGTCCCCTAGAACTTAGAACCACCTAAACCTAACTAACCTAACGACAACACACTCATCCATGTCCGAGGCAGGATTCAAACCTGCGACCGTAGCAGTCGCGCGGTTCAGGACGGAAGCGCCTAGAACCGCTCGGCCACCGCGACCAGCATAAGCTGTTTAATCCCACTACAAACGCATGCCAGCGACATTGGCTGGTAATTCTGAGCATCCGATCTTTGACACTTTTCTAAACAGGAGTGAGCTATGCTCTTTCCCAGTCACTGCGCAGCGGTTCGCGACAAATATGGGACTATTCCGCAGCGTGCTCGGTGTTCAGTGTAAATCTTAACTCGTAGCCTCCACTCTTAAGTGAAGAATCGCAATTCTCCTCGCCCCACCCCCTCGACTTTCTCCCCCCCCCCTCCCCCTCTCTCTCTTTTCAGACATCACTCCCTCTGACAGATTTGATGAGGCCCACAAATAATTCCTCTCTTGCGCTCATCTCTTCATCTCAGTGTAGCTCTTGGACCCTACGTCCTCAATTATTTGTTCGATACATTAACGTTTCTAACAAAGTTATTGACATCTTGTGGATCACTTTATGATGAAACTTTTTCATCAAAACTCCTGATTTCTGTGTAGTATCTTAAACAGTGGTTGAACTCAAAACCGTTATTAGCCAATTCCACTTGCTGTAAATTACATTTAATGTGTCAAATGGCCAATATTTTACCGCCCTACCTATCAAATGACTAAACTATAGTCTGCAATCCCATTGAAATTTCTTAGGCGTATACTGCAGTTCATGTATGGTTTTTCATAGAATTCAGAACATCTATGACCTACGTTCACTCTGTTTAATGGGGATTTTGAATATTTCGGTATGTAATTGCCATCACATTGTTTTCAATCGAGGTTCGTAAACGCATTTTCTTGCCTTCAGTACTTGCTTCCGGATCTGTGTCTTTTGTTTTAGAGACAACAATCCTTTCAATTGCCCTCTTTCCTCTGTTTCTAGTTTCTTTCACTTTTACGTTTAATAGATGGAGTGATGTGAGTTCTGTACACTACTGTAACATTGGATACAACTGCTATACACGCGCTCAAACGAAATGAGGCGGTTGGTACTTTTGTACAAGATAACTGGGAACAGTCAATTTGTCTATGTTAGAGATCAGGAGCGTTCAGTAAATTTGTTGGTGGCTCTGAGGTCTTCAAGAGTTTTATGTAAAAATGTTACTGCGTAAGCCTGAGAACAAGGTTACGTGCAGGAATATCTGCATTGAGCGAAATGAAACGAAAAGGCAGATTTGGCCTCGGTGACGGGATAGCATTCATCGGCTTATGCGTGTGGGTAGAGGCGGTGATGTGTAGCGTTAGCTGCAAGCTGTACGTAGCAGGTAGAAAGTGGATGCAAACGGAGAGGAAGGGTGTCCATTCCTGCTACTAATGGTCTCAAAAACATCCCGACGTCGAATGACAGGCACCGGTAGAGTGAAAACTAATGCCTCCCATGTAAGTGACTCTGCTCTGAGATTTATACAAGGTACTTTATTCCTCTCACTGCCAGTAATGTCATTCGTCTATTCTCCGGTACAAATCTCCGCAGCCGTAATTCACCCGTCATCTATGTCCTGTGGTGCATCACAGTTGCCTCGGATAGCGCCGTTTTCCCATGTATGGTACACTTTACTTACAGTGGCACCCGATAATTTTACAAACTTAACCATTTCAGAAATTCTTCCAGCCCTGACTCAAAAGTCAATGATCACGCCCTTTTGGACGTCGATAAATCCAACCGTTTCCGCATTACGGCAACGAATGCACAGTTTTCCGCGTCCCTCGAGACACTTTGCATATCCACCTTATTGCACATGACGTCGGACATAGACTTTAGCCACTTTAATGTGACTATAACGTGTGTAGTAAGTTCGCACGTTATTGTACTTCACACTAGCTCAGAGATATTACAATCACCCTTTGTGAATACCGTTTTTTTCAGTCTGTACTTTAAATAAATGCAAATATTTCGTATAACCAAGCAACTTTCCACATTTTTTAACTGGGAGCACTTTTATCAACACTGAGTGCTTATCATTCATATTATGCGACTGACAAATTGTCCAAAGAATGATTTACGTTTCAACTTCTTTTTGCTGAATTTCGTATTTGGAGATGGTCCAACTTACTGGTCAACACTATTGCCATCCTTCATATTCCGTTACATGTTGTGCAGATACATACCCACAACACCAGCAGTTTGTGATCAAACGATTTGAAATGGATAGGACGGTATAGTCTGGCTATAATCCCACGAATTTGTATACACAACTCTCTCGGTGTTTTCTGGACTGAGTGAGACAAGCGATCTGGGTATAGAAGCGGTCACAGTATGTCCGAGACAGCTGCTTCCCAGCTTCACACACACACACACACACACACACACACACATACACACACACACGCACCCATACACAGACGCAGACATATAAAACCCATGTGTGGCTACTGTACACGCTGACATTATTTCTCATGCTACATCTCGTCGACTTACCCGAACAATCTGGCTAGTCTATATCAGTAACTAGCTACATATGAGACGGGGCCTGAGGCTGTTCCCCAGAATGAATCGTATATTTGCCAGGGAATTTCATAGCAATGTGTTTTCCAAAAATTCAACCCATTACTCTACCTTCATGTGATAGTAAGACACTTATTGCATTCTATAATTTCATTTGGGATGTTACTAAAGAACTGTGACAAGTAGGCTCTACTCATTTTGGTAGGAATGTGATAACACAGCCAGTTACCAGGTATTGCCAAAAATTTGCTTGATGTGAATTCGGGTTAGATGTTGACGAACTGATTGGCATACGTCCCAGTAATTTGAATAAGCAAAATTATCATTGTTAAAAGATTCCATTTAATCACGGGTGTGTAATCTATTGAGACTCATTTCTAAAAGAGGCCTCTAATTCCATGATCAACTTCCGGAATTTTAATACTAGTCAGAAATGTATTCACTCTTCATTAATTTAGTATGTGATCTTTTAGAAAATTGTTTTTATGCTGCTCTTTCCTATTGATATAGCAAAGCGATAATTACACTAACTCAGAACGAATGTTCTTCACGTGTAAATCTCGTTCAATATGTACGCTCTAGTTAAGATGCTGCATTCAAGGTGCCATTAATGTGGAATGCAGACTGCGTAATATATTCAAACAGTAGCAGAATTTCACAAGTACAGGTTATAATTACATTGAAAATAGCGTTACATACGTGTTAAATGAATTTTCAAAAGATGTAACTTTTTGATAGAGATGTAATAAGATTATGTCACGATCTTTATCTTTAAACTGCACCTGCCGGACTCTCAGTGTTTATGCTACCATGGAAAATTATTTGTAGCACTTAGTTAAGCAATTAGCTGTGTCAAATGAAATATATGTTGTATGGCGTGAAGTGTTTGCTATTACGCAGTAGGCTTAACAGTGGTATTACGCAATAGCTGCGGTATACAGTATTTACTAAAATCTCTGAATGTTATTTTTGTAACGTCTATAAACGCCAGCGAGTGGAATACAGGGGCTACCATCCATGACGAGGAATTGCCAGTTCCTACAATTGGCCAACAACGTAGGTAATACTTTCGGAAGCGGAAAATTTGATTAGACTGATTCGCTGCGGCCAGAATCTACGCACTCTTAGCAAAGTGCAGAGCAGGACACGTATTACGAGACATTTCACAACGCAGATTTACTCCACATATTTATTTGTAGACTTGTATGAATTGTCTCCGCACTCATACACGATTAAATGTCTCAAACTATGGGTTCCGAGGATGTGTTTCATTTCAGGTACTGGGTAAGAATTGTCACTACTTCTGTACTAGTCGACATAAAAGTTTTTGGGTATGGTACCGCGTCATATTGTATAAAATTACTGCTGGAGAAAACCTAAGTTTCGGCCACGGTTGCAGCGGGCTTCTTCTGGGTCTACTGGTGCGTTCTAGCTATGCAGTGTCCCTTGTATTTTGTTATTACTGTTCACTGCGCATGTCATTAAGTCATAATTTTAAAAACATAGTTCATTTCATTGGTCTGTACTACAAAAAAACTTAAGGAAAGAAGTAACATGATGTGTTATTGGCAAGTAACAAAGCTGGATGAAACTTGGACCAAACATGGAAAGAACAGCTACAGTATAGTACAGCACGGCACAGAAGGTAACTAAACGAAATACGCAGTGAGACGAACAGAAATGACACTTTTATTCAAAGACTATAGTTTCACTGAAGTCACTGCGATTGATGACCATCTCCGAGACATCAGAAGCGGCAGCCTTCTTCAAACCAATTGCGAAAAACTGCACCCCGGAGGGAGACATGGCGCATTGTAAAAATTCTGAAGTCCATGAATGTCTACAAATGGTCTCCAAGCAGACGAAGATAAACATTTCCAGTCATTGATCGGTTCAAATGAAAAAAAAAAAAAAACAGTTAAATTGAATGATTTTACCGCCCAGATCACACGACAGGAATCCCATCGAAGATTTATGGGACATAATCGAAAGAACAGTTCGTGCATAAAATCCTTCACTGGCATCACTTTCCTAATTATGAACGGCTGTAGAGGCAGCACGTCTCAGTATTTCTGCAGGGGACTTCCAACGACTTGTTGAGTGCACGCCACGTTGAGTTGCTGCACTACTCCGGACAAAAGGGGGTGCGATACAATATTAGGAAGTATCCCATTTCTTTTGTCACTTCGGAGAATGTCTTTTCTGGAAAGGACTGTACGTGATGTACGAGTGCAGGTTGTGACACATTGTTCACATTCCAGCATAGAGCCGATAGTGGTTCAAGTCTGCAATTGCTAATGCATTTCCTGCTCTTCTCATGTTACTGCAATTTTGCTTCACAATTAGTGTTTGGCGAGGTCGTTGGTAAATGAAGTATTGAAGAATAAGCAAACAGAGCTTGGATGGCGTTTACAGGTACAGCTGCCCATGCAGCTTCAACACGATACCACAGTTCATCAAGAGTAGTGACTGGCGTATTGTGACGAGCCGGTTGCTCGGCGACCATTTACCAGACGTTTTCAATTGGTGAGAGATCTGGAGAATGTGCTGGCCAGGGCAGCAGTCGAACATTTTCTGTAACCATAAAGACCTGTACAGGACCTGCAACATTAGGTCGTGCATTATCCTGCTGAAATGTAGGGTTTCGCAGGGATCGAATGAAGGGTAGAGCCACAGGTCGTAACACATCTCAAATGTAACGTCCACTGTTCAAAGTGCCGTCAATGCGAACAAGAGGTGACCGAGAAGTGTAACCAATAACACCCCATATTATCACGCCACGTGATACGCCAGTATGACAATGACGAACACAGGCTAACAATGGGCGGACGAACATCTTGTTTGCATTCCCCTTCACATCCACTACATTGCACTTTGCCAGAATACTTCCAGCAAATATGTCTTCCGCTAGTCTTCCCTATTACTGGTTTTACCTAACTGTCTGCGTCCTTAGTATTAAGACTAAATACTTTAAACATATGTAGAGTTCAAATTGTTTACCACAAATCTGATGGTTAGATACTATCGGATTCTCTCTCTTGTTTAGTCGTTATATTGCATTTATCCATAATTGAAGAGTACTGCCATTCGTTAGACCAAGAAGAAATCTTTCCAAATATTATGCATTTCTTTACGGTTGTCCAGAGAAGATACTTTCCTGTAGGCAACAATACGATTAGCGAATAACCTAATAGTGTTGCTGACCGTGTCCGATTCGTCGACTAAACATTAGAGCTCCTACAATGCTTCTTTGTGGTACATCCGACTTTCCTCCCGTTCTGTTAAACAACTACCGTCTATTACAACATACTGGATTCCTTGCGTCTAATATTCCTCAAATCAATCAAATATCAACGAAGATTTATGATAGAATCTCGCTTAGTCATCGACTATGTCGTGTAGTGTCGAAAGGCCTTCGGACATCTAGGAAACGTATGCAAGACGTTCGCCTTCATGTCATGTAGGAACAAAGCAAGCTGTTCTGAAAACCTGCTGATTCCTAGAGAAAAACCTGTCTTGTTGTATTAACGCCGTAGTATTTGAATTAACTGTACGCTGTTTGGTTAAAATGACTATGAGCACTATGGGAGTAAACATCTCAGGTCATCAGTCCCCTAGAACTTAGAACTACCTAAACCTAACTAACCTAACGACAACACACTCATCAATGTCCGAGGCAGGTTTCAAACCTGCGACCGTAGCAGTCACGCGGTTCCGGACGGAAGCGTCTAGAACCGCTCGGCCACCGCGACCAGCATAAGCTGTTTAATCCCGCTACAAACGCATGCCAGAGACATTGGCTGGTAATTCTGAGCATCCGATCTTTGACACTTTTCTAAACAGGAGTGAGCTATGCCCTTTCCCAGTCACTGCGCAGCGGTTCGCGACAAATATGGGACTACTCCGCAGCGTGCTCGGTGTTCAGTGTAAATCTTAACTCGTAGCCTCCACTCTTAAGTGAAGAATCGCAATTCTCCTCGCCCCACCCCCTCGACTTTCTCCCCCCCCCTACCCCTCTCTCTCTCTTTTCAGACATCACTCCCTCTGACAGATTTGATGAGGCCCACAAATAATTCCTCTCTTGCGCTCATCTCTTCATCTCAGTGTAGCTCTTGGACCCTACGTCCTCAATTATTTGTTCGATACATCAACTTTTCTAATACAGCTATTGACATCTTGTGGATCACTTTATGATGAAACTTTTTCATCAAAACTCCTGATTTCTGTGTAGTATCTTAAACAGTGGTTGAACTCAAAACCATTATTAGCCAATTCCACTAAGAGGTAAATTACATTTAATATGTCAAATAACCAATATTTTACCGCCCTACCTATCAAATGACTAAACTATAGTCTGCAATCCCATTGAAATTTCTTAGGCGTATACTGCAGTTCATGTATGGTTTTTCATAGAATTCAGAACATCCATGACCTACGTTCACTCTGTTTAATGGGGATTTTGAATATTTCGGTATGTAATTGCCATTACATTGTTTTCAATCGAGGTTCGTAAACGCATTTTCTTGCCTTCAGTACTTGCTTCCGGATCTGTGTCTTTTGTTTTAGAGACAACAATCTGCAATTGCTAATGCATTTCCTGCTCTTCTAATGTTACTGGAATTTTGCTTCACAATTAGAGTTTGGCGAGGTCGTTGGTATATGAAGTATTGAAGCATAGGTAAACAGAGCTTGGATGGCGTTTACAGGTACAGCTGCCCATTCAGCTTCAACACGATACCACAGTTCATCAAGAGTAGTGACTGGCGTATTGTGACGAGCCAGTTGCTCGGCGACCATTTACCAGACGTTTTCAATTGGTGAGAGATCTGGAGAATGTGCTGGCCAGGGCAGCAGTCGAACATTTTCTGTAACCATAAAGACGTGTACCGGACCTGCAACATGCGGTCGTGCATTATCCTGCTGAAATGTAGGGTTTCGCGGGGATCGAATGAAGGGTAGAGTCGCGGGTCGTAACACATCTGAAATGTAGCGTCTACTGTTCAAAGTGCTGTCAATGCGAACAAGATGTGATCGAGAAGTGTAATCAATAACATCCCATACCATTAGGCCAGGTGATACGCTAATATGACAATGACGAACACAGGCTAACAATGTGTGTTCACCGCGATGTCGCCAAACACGTATGCGACCATCATGATACTGTAAACAGAACCTGAATTCATCCTAAAAAGTGACATTTTGCCATTCGTGCATCCAGGTTCGTCGTTGAGTACACAATCGCAGGCGCTCCCGTCTGTGATGCAGCGTCAAGGGTAACCGCAGCCAAGGCCTCAGAGCTGATAGTCCATGCTGCCGCAAACATCGTCGAACTGTTCGTGCAGATGGTTGTTGTCTTGCAAACGTCCCCATCTGTTGACTCAGGGATGGATACGTGGCTGCACGACCCGCTACAGCCATGCGGATAACATGCCTATCATCTCGACTGCTAGTGATACGAGGCCGTTGGGATCCAGCCCGGCGTTTCGTATTACCCTCCTGAACCCACCGATTCAATATTCTGCTAACAGTCATTGGATCTCGACCAACGCGAGCAGCAATGTCGCGATACGATAAACGGCAATCACGATAGGCTGCAATTCGACCTTTATCAAAGTCGGAAACGTGATGGTACGCATTTCTCCTCCTTAGACGAGTCATCAGAACAACGTTTCACCAGGAAACGCCAGTCAACTGCTGTTTGTGTATGAGAAATCGGTTAGAAACTTTCCTCATGTCAGCACGTTGTAGGCGTCGCCACCGGCGCGAACCTTGTGTGAATGCTCTGAAAACCTAATCATTTGCATATCACAGCATCTTCTTCCTGTCGGTTAAATTTCGCGTCTATAGCACTTCATCTTCGGTGTGTAGCAATTTTAATGGCCAGTAGTGTAGTTATTTGGCCCGTAGTTTTCTCTATGGTTTTGGTTAGCACTCCAACTATTCAGAGTAATGACCATTATTTTACTTCCATAATTGTATATTCTTTTTCTGCGAATGTCGTGCATTTTTCGGCTGCTTTTACTGTCTGCAGCCTTATGAGCGTTTGATCAGCACATTACTCGTTTCTTCTTACATGCTCTATTGTTTTACCTAGTAATTAAAAGAGTTGCTTGTGTCTTGCAGTTCCTGTACATATATATTCCGTAAGATACGGTGTGGTGCATGGCAGAGAGTTCTGTGTGCCACTACTAGTCATTTCCTTTCTTCCTCCGCTCATAAATGGAACGAGACAGAACGACTGCCTATATGCCTCCGTAGGAGCCCGAATTTCTGTTATCTTGTCTTCTGGGCCCTTACACGTAATGGACGCTGACGGCAGTAGAATCGTTCTGCAGTCGTCTGTAAATGCCACTTCTTTAATCATTCTGAACACGGTTACCCTGGACTCCCATTTCACTTCACGAATGAGCTCTGTCGTACTTACTTGTCGACCGAACATATTGGTAACAACTCTAGCAACCCGCCCCTTTAATCCGCCTTGTTGGGAATGCCAAGCACTCAATTAGTTGTCAAGAAGACTGCATACGAGTTCTACACAAGGCCTTCTTTATAGATGGGCTACATATCAGAAAATTCTCCCAATAAATCAAATCTGGCCATTCACCTCCCCTGTTACCGTCCTTATGAGCTAATTCCACTTCATATGGCTTTGCTACGCAGCGCCTAGATATTTTATAGATGTAACTTAATCAAACAGCACACTACTAATACTGTATTCGAAAATTACATCGTTCTTTTTCTTAGTCTTCTGCAATAAGTTACACTTTTCTGCATTTAGGGGAAGCTGCCGTTCATCAAATCAAATACGAGGGCAGTTCAATAAGTAATGCAACACATTTTTTTTCTGAAACAGGGGTTGTTTTATTCAGCATTGAAATACACCAGGTTATTCCCCAATCTTTTAGCTACACAACACTATTTTTCAACGTAATCTCCATTCAATGCTACGGCCTTACGCCACCTTGAAATGAGGGCCTGTATGCCTGCACGGTACCATTCCACTGGTCGATGTCGGAGCCAACGTAGTGCTGCATCAATAACTTCTTCATCATCCGCGTAGTACCTCCCACGGATTGCGTCCTTCATTGGGCCAAACATATGGAAATCCGACGGTGCGAGATCGGGGCTGTAGGGTGCATGAGGAAGAACAGTCCACTGAAGTTTTGTGAGCTCCTCTCAGGTGCGAAGACTTGTGTGAGGTCTTGCGTTGTCATGAAGAAGGAGAAGTTCGTTCGGATTTTTGTGCCTACGAACACGCTGAAGTCGTTTCTTCAATTTCTGAAGAGTAGCACAATACACTTCTGAGTTGATCGTTTGACCATGGGGAAGGACATCGAACAGAATAACAGCTTCAGCGTCCCAGAAGACTGTAACCATGACTTTACCGGCTGAGGGTATGGCTTTAAACTTTTTCTTGGTAAGGGAGTGGGTGTGGCGCCACTCCATTGATTGCCGTTTTGTTTCAGGTTCGAAGTGATGAACCCATGTTTCATCGCCTGTAACAATCTTTGACAAGAAATTGTCACCCTCAGCCACATGACGAGCAAGCAGCTCTTTATGGTGTTCGGTTAGACAACGAGGGACCCAGCGGGAACAAACCTTTGAATATCCCAACTGGTGAACAATTGTGACAGCACTACCAACAGAGATGTCAAGTTGAGCACTGAGTTGTTTGATGGTGATCCGTCGATCAACTCGAACGAGTGTGTTCGTACGCTCCGCCATTGCAGGAGTTACAGCTGTGCACGGCCGGCCCGCACGCGGGAGATCAGACAGTCTTGCTTGACCTTGCGGATATGATGACACACGCTTTGCCCAACGACTCACCGTGCTTTTGTCCACTGTCAGATCACCGTAGACATTCTGCAAGCGCCTATGAATATCTGAGATGCCCTGGTTTTCCGCCAAAAGAAGCTCGATCACTGCCCGTTGTTTGCAACGCACATCCGTTACAGACGCCATTTTAACAGCTCCGTACAGCGCTGCCACCTGTCGGAAGTCAATGAAACTATACGTGACGAAGCGGTAATGTTTGAAAATATTCCACAAGAAATTTCCGGTTTTTTCAACCAAAATTGACCGAGAAAAAAAATGTGTTGCATTACTTATTGAACTGCCCTCGTAAAAGCATTGTCTAAGCAGTGGAGGATACAGAAAAACTTCAAGGAGGGGGCGCTAAAGATATCTTGAGCTACCTCTGCTTTTACTGTAATAAAAAATAATCAAGTCACACCCAAATTTTTATTTAAACTGATTACGCACATATATAAGACAATGCCATCTTATGGCATAAAAAAGTTGCAATTGCGGTTCTCTTCCATAAATGATGAATTCTATGCGGCTGTTCTTCCTGGAAAATTGGTTAATTATATCGTCAGTAGAAGAATCAATGTCAGTGTGAGTGTTCAACGGAGCTAATCCATTAAGTCGATCGTCCTTCGTTCTCGACCTCGAAGGTTCACTGCACAAGGAAACAGTAGAATACTCGCGACTTTTCTCGTACAAATGCCAGACGTTATAACGTATCCAGATCACTAGAAAGGCCGTGACTTTTCTGTAGGTAGGTGCTGGTTATCTATGTGCCAGACAGAAACGTATAAAATACAGTGACGCGGACGCCCGTGCTACATAGGAAAGTACGAATACTCGATCACTCTATTCAGTCGAGTCGACTGACGAAAGAAACGAACGAATAGCGTGCGTGCTGACTCCGGGGGGGGGGGGGGGGGGGGAGGGTGGCGCCCCCAATCTGTATCCGCCACTATGTCTAAGTCATCCTGTATCATACTTTTCTGTACACTCGAGCTTCATAAGCAAACATTCGCAGACTGCTGCTCGTCCTATTCGACAGATCATTTATGTATCAACAGGATGAAGTAGAAATGCCGCACCTGGCCATTGGCTTGCTACCTCTCATCACAGTTCAAGACGGCAGTGTATCGAGCAAAACCTAGTGCGCCCAAAAGCGAGGTTCTGGCAACACTGTAACTGCATGTAGCGTGGCCAAGAACAGGCGGCACGAATACTGCGCTGTGGTGGGGCTGTACCATTAGCTCAGTGAGGCGAGGCAATGATCGAGTCACGTTCAAACCAAACTCGTTTTTCAGTTAAAGCATCAAACTGTATTCAATTTACATCTCCACAATGCAGTATCCTGCGTATTTCTTTCTGCTACTGTTACCTTTATTTAAACTGTTAGAGATAACATGGACTTCTTATGGACGTAAATGATCACTTTGTTCCGTCCATAAAACTAAGCCAACAGAAAATAATGGCGGATGTTGTGACTTTGTCTGTATCCGGTGAGGTACAAAAACACAAAAGGTACGTCGCACTAAAGTACGCTTGATACTACGCACAATAATTCCATTCCGCACATTAGAAGTCCAGAATTGTCATCACAGAGCCGGTACGGCCACTTATGACCAAGGTTCACTTTACAGAAGGTTTTCTAAGCGACCACCTTGCATTTGCAGACACTTCACCACTCTCTGGGTCAAAATTTTCTGGAGCCTACGCAACACATCATCACCTATAGCTGTCGAATCGGAATGCCCGTAAGCTGTTAGATAGTGTGCATCGGTGGAGTACTACAAACATATTTCTTTAAGTGTACCCAGAACCTGGAAACGCTTCATTTCAATGGTTACGCACAATCACTCAAAAGCATGGCAGTGCACCATCCTGCTGAAACCATAGCATTTGCCGAACACCAAGTGGATCGTTTTCTAATATGTCAGGTAAAGTATCGCAAAGAAACACACGATACAGAAGCGCTTGAAAGCCACGCTCATAGGTGATATGAAAATACCTTCACCAGTGAAGTTGGATTCGTCAGTCCGTTTCGCGTTGTTTCTCTAATGTTCATTACTTTCCAACTGGTGCTAAAGCAATACACAAAACTGCACTCGTCAAAAGACACTTCTGGCAGCTGGAATTAAGTTAACGTGTTATGATATGGATGAAATTCTTCACCGTGAAACACTTAACCAACTAGTTTAGAGATATTTGGAAGTGCCTCGGAATATCACGGGTACTTCACCGAGGCCGCTGTTGAACTGTTTCAAGAACCGCATCTTTTGTGGAGAACGTCTAGTCCTTGGACGACCACTGTCCATTAGTTCAGAACGAATATTATGGTTTTTCAGAAGGCGATGCTCCAGGCGACGGAAAATATTCTTATCGGGATGATACCTATGAGGATATATGCACGTGCAGCAGCACCCCGCCCCGAAAGCATATCACCATTTTCATCGTTTGTGTACTCCATTGGGATGCCATCCTACATGATCTTGACAAGGCCAGCTATGGCTGCGGTCTGCGCAGCTGGTAGGCAGATGCCTGCAGTTTAATGAGTCCTATTGTCGTGTGATAGGCTGTTGTGGTCTGACAAAATCATGTCCTGCTTATAAACGAGAACTCGAAAATGGATTCTGTTGTGTTGGCAGAACAGCCAACACCGTGTTACTAGAGGAGGCCGAAATGCACGCGTTTTAGCTCACGCAGGCTGGCGTGAGGGGGGAAGAACTATACTGACATGAGGTCTGGAACATGACCAGGAATTAGAATTCAGAAAGCGGACGTAATTAGTTAAATACTTAACTTTAATCCATTAATGATGAATGTCGCTCTTGACGGTACATGAGTCACAATATTATCTGTTCAGAAGACATAGTAACTGAATATGGCGCCTTGCTAGGCCGTAGAAAATGACGTAGCTGAAGGCTATGCTAAACTGTCGTCTCTGCAAATGAGAGCGTATGTAGTCAGTGAACCATCGCTAGCAAAGTCGGTTGTACAACTGGGGCGAGTGCTAGGCAGTCTCTCTAGACTAGACCCGCTGTGTGGCGACGCTCGGTCTGCAATCACTGATAGCGGCGACACGCGGGTCCAACGAATACTAACGGACCGCGGCCGATTTAAAGACTACCACCCAGCAAGTGTGGTGTCTGGCGTTGGCACCACGGACTCCAAAATAATAAGTAAATAAATAACGAACCTGACGAGGATTTGAACAATAGCTCGGTGGTGGAGGTGGGTTTGATGTCCCAGCAGAGTACTCAGTGAGCAACAACACCTGGTACGCTAGTGCGGAGTGATACACGTTGCTCTATGCGTTGCGCGATATGGATGTCTTGTCCGCTCCTCGTTTATGTACTTATTACCTCAGAATGCACCCAATATGATTTTTCTAGCTAATCTTTGCTCTTGAATCTGGATGAGGAATAGCATGTGGACCTCGAAATGCACCATTTTTTCTTCGCGCTGTACAAAAAAAGACCCCACTTGTCACACTTCCCTGCGGCACTCCAGGAGACACCACTGTCTCAGATGAACACGGGGAACCTACTCCAGATTCTCGGACCTTAGTCTGTAGAGGGACACTGTGTAAAACGCTTTCCCGTAATCTAGGAATATGGAATCGGACTGTTGGCTCTTCTTCCATGGTTCTCTGTTTCGATGATGTTTAAAGTAGAGACAAAAATTCTGTACATGTAACTGTGAAATGTGTAGCCGTTACTACAACTAACGCAAGGATGCATTTAAATCATACATTTTCGTAATAGTGTAGCAATCCCACAACCTCAACTGACTGCCAGTCACTTTAAAGCGTTTGGTCTTCTTGCAGAGAGACTGCCAAAATTTGTGGCCAACGGGTGCCTGGACTGCACGCCGAGCCAGCTGGAGAGAGCTATCAAGACCCTGAAGCACGTGACGGAGAAGCACCCTGAAGAGTGGGCCAAGCTGAAGGCCAAGTTCGACCCCACTGGGGAGTACGCCACGAAGCACGCAGAGACCTGGAAGCAGCGCGGCATCACCTTCTGAGCCGACCCAGGCGCTGCACACACCATTCAGCTGACACGGAGCAGTCGGCCATGATACGTCGCCCACATGAATACTGTCCCAGAGATTCACAATTTGAAAATTCATAATTTTCACTACAATGATTTTTCTCCATCCACACTGTGTCTTGAAGTGATGCGAAATCACTCTTACTCTGTTAACATGTGGAACTACAAATAAACGGTTCTTCAACTCTTCGTTTGTTCTGATTAACACTGAATGAGTAAAAATTTTCCCCACACTTTCTCCTTTTCTTACAGACGCACACACACACACACACACACACACACACACACACACACACACACACACACACACACATACACACACACTTTTGAACAGAACCTATCGAACTACCTGGAGTAGTTTATTATCGTAACTATAATTATACTGTGTTCCAGAAGTTTTGTTCTACTATGAACAGTTCAGAGCATATTCTTAAGTTACGCTATGTTTTCCAGATCTCCGGTGCTAGAAGTTTTGTTGCTTTTTCGGAACGGTACGACCAGCCACCATTGGCAAACATAAGGAAAGGATGCATTTGACTGATAAGGGAAACGTATGACAAGGCTCTAACTTCGTGTGTCACTAACCCTTATGGCTTCTACGCGAAATCGTCTTAAGTATTTAGGAGTATCTCATTCAGTTTACTACATAAAAGCTGGTTGGAATGATCTGATAGTATCGTGTATCTTATTATGTGTATTAAAAAGCAAACAGTAACATGTAGTAGAGATCTTTTAGCATTTATCGCGCCTGTAAATGGACACCTACCGAGCTGTGTGTTACTTACAGGCAGTGAGCAGAGAGTTGCATTCCAATATACGAAAGAAGCCGATGCGAACAGGTAGCTGACTTTCATTACGTATTACCAGGACTTGGCATGTGTTCAATGCCCCCTTTCCTTCATAAGTACACAGCAGACACATTAACACCTGAAATGTAAGTGGAAGTCAATAACTTTTTGTGTACTAAATTAAATTTCCAAAGACTTTGGGTTGCGCATTACTTTTGGCTTCCTGTTTTCTAGAAAAAAATGCGAATTTGTGTTGATAATTATTACTTTACATCCTGCTATCCCCGTGTGTGTGTGTGTGTCTTTCGGTATGTTTAAGTTATTATGGAAACCTTCTTTATTATTATTATTATTATTTTCACGACGGAATTTTTAAACATTATATAAAGAATACATCAGGTGTTGGAAATATGATACAAATCATTCCACATTTGCAGAATACTTGAAACACCATCTTACCAATACAGGACATGATATGAAAATCATTAGCACCAAGAGACACTACAAAGACATTACAAAAGGTCTGGCACAATAGCAGAGAACAAATACGTGATAAACGAACAGACATACACTAGTGCAAACTCTCTCTGCTTAACTTAATAAAAGAAATGAAAATGTAATAACAACACAGACACACAATGGGAAGCGGGAGAGGGGGGGGGGGGAACTCCGGAAAAGGGAAAAAATGAAGTTAAATAAACTAAAATAAAAGATTTGCATTCCATATGATACTGAAATCACAACCTGGACCGTGGTGGGATACCAAATTCATTATCGTCCACGGTACGGCCCGGCAACTAGGAGTAATGGTCAGCGGCACCATTTTTTTTTCATAGCAGTACCTCTTTAGTTGTCGTCCGTGTTATCCTTAAAGCACAACAGTACAGCTACGATATTCTATGCCCCGTTTTGTTGTCCTTTATGGCATGAAATAATGGGCTTAAATTTCAGCAAGATAACGCCCGGACCCATCGAGGTGGCGCAGTGGTTAGCAGCGAGGACTCGTATTCTGGAGGACGACGGCTCAAACCAGCGTCCGGCCATCCTGAATTAGATTTTCCCTAAATCGCTTCAGGCAAGTGCAAGGATGGTTCCTTTGACAGGACACGGCCGACTTTCTTCCCCATCCTCCCCTAAACCGATGCGACCGATAACCTCGCTGTTTGGTCCACTCCCCCTGAAACAACCAGCCAACCTCCCCCCCCCCCACCCCGCCCCATCTCCCCCGATAACGCTTCACCCAAAACACTTCGCCGCACGGGTGTTAGGGGTGCATTACAGCCACAGACTTTTTTTTGTAGAAGTTTGTTATGCCGTTACAGATATGCTGTTATGTCACTGTCTAATCCAAACTCTAGGGGTGAAACTGGATAGTGACTGTGACTAATACGTCTAGCGAACCAGAAAACTGTGACTTGATACTAACATCGGTCGTTGACGACAATTTTTACATGCACTTCTTATCACCCCCTGTGGTTAGGATACATAACCCTTACAATATTATTATACAAGTAATTTTATAGATACTGAGTCACATATAAACAAAATTTGATTGAAATTGCTCCAGACGTTCCTAAGTTAAACTTCTATGCCACCTCCGTTTTACCCTAATCCTTATAGCCAATAGGTGATTCTTATCACCGCAGAAACCTTCATGGTTTCACACACAACAACTCATGACATTTTAATCACAATCGTATGATTAGTACAGCATCGCGCAGAAGACGAACAAATGAATATTCACTTTTTGTCTATTAGACTGACTGCAGTTGATTTTTGGTCAGTGTTGTGCTTCAGGACGGTATGAAGACGACTTACGTGATTAATAGGATTCACAATGTTTGTCATACACGATATATCTTAGACACATATGAACATCGGAAGCTAGAGACAGTTAAAGTTTTTGTTGCAATTAAAACACATCAACATAATCTGAAGCGCCTGAGAAACTGGCATAGGCATGCGTATTTAAATACAGATATATGTAAACAGTTAGAATATGGCGCTACTGTCAACAGGGCCTATATAAGGCACCAAGCGTCTGCCGCAGTTGTTACATCGGTTACTGCTGCTATTGTGGCAGGTGATCAAAATTTAAGTGAATTTGAACGTGGTGTTGTATTTGGCGCACGAGCGATGGGCCACAGCATCTCCGAGGTAGCGATGAAGTGGGCATTTTCCCGTACGACCATTTTACGAGTGTACCGTGAATATCAGGAATCCGGTAAAACATCAAATCTCCTGCATCGCTGAGGCTGGAGAAAGATCCTGCAAGAACGGGTCCAATGACGACTGAAGAGAATCGTCCATTCTGACAGAAGTGTAGCCCTCCCGCAAATTGTTGCAGATTTCAATGCTGGGCCGTAAGTGAGTGTCAGCATGCGAACCATTCAACGAAATACCATCGATATGGGCCTTCGGAGCCGAAGGACCACTCCTCTACCCTTGATGACTGCACGACACAGAGCTTTAGGCCTGTCCTGGGACCATCAACATCGTTATTGGACTGTTGGTGACTGTAAACATGTTACCTGGTCGGACGAGTCTAGTTTCAAATTGCATCGAGCGGATGGACGTGCACTGGTTTGAGACAGCCTCCTGAATCGATGGACCCTGCATGTGAGCAGGGGACTGTTCAAGGTGGTGGAGGCTCTGTAATTGTGGGGGCGTGTTCAGTTGCAGTGATATGCGACCCCTATTACGTCTAGATACGACTCTGGCAGGTGACATGTACGTAAGCATCCCGTCAGAACACCTGCATCCATTCATGTCCATTGTGCATTCCGACGGACTTGGTAAATTCCCGCAGAACAATGCGACACCCCACACCTACAGAATTGCTACAGTGTAATGCCAGGAACACTCTTCTGAGTTTGAACACTTCCGCTGGCCACCAAACTCCCCAGTCATGAACATTACTGAGCATAGCTAGAGTGCAATGCAATGTACTGTTCAGAAGACATCTCCACCCCCTCGTATTCTTACAGATTCATGGAGAGCTCTGCAGGGTTCCTGATGTTAGTTCTCCGCAGCACTACTTCAGACATTAGTCGAGTCCATGCCACGTCGTATTCCGGCCCTTCTGCGTGCTCGCGAGGGACCTACGTGATATTAGATACGCGAGATATCCGATTCAATGAAAAGAACTAATCAGCCACTGTAGAGTGCTTTATAACCTAAAGTTATTGAATTATGTTACATGTGTACTTATTTCTTATTGCTCTTTACTGACCGCCATTCAGTTTAGGGTATTTTCATTTTCCATTTTAGCGTAATTGTTATGTCTGGCCCCAATTGTATTTAACTTGTTTGTATATTTAGCGACCTCCAGACATGGTAGTCAACCATCTTACCATTAAACAACATTAGAATAGTTAGGAATTTCGCTTCACACCTGTGAACACCGAATATCAATATTTTACCATCCTGTAGCTAATTTTAATAACTTTGCTATGTTATGAAGTCATACTTAGAATAAAAAATAAGAGTAGCAGTAGTGACAGTAGTTTGAATTGAAGTCACACACTTGAACCAGATGGCAAACAGACCTTTACCTTTCGCGGGCAAGTGCTCTACCATCTGAGCTGTCCAAGCACGACTCACGCCCCCTCCTCAAAGCTCTACTTCCGCCGGTACATCGTCTCCTATATTTCAAACTTCACAGAAGCTCTCCTGCAAACCTTGCCGAACTAGCACTCCTGAAGAAAGGATAAGATCAGGTAGAGCTCTTGCCCACGAAAGACAAAGGTCCCGAGTTCGAGTCTCGGTCCGGCACACAGTTTTAATCTGCCATGAAGTTTCAAGTTATGACTGATTTCTCCCAATAGCAGAACTGCACTAAAATTCATCGAAGGAGCATTACTAGTAGCTACACTATAACTTGACATTCTCACTAAGGCAATATGGTATACGATGCGATATGTTGCGACAAAGGTGACGTGACACGACGGCTACCCATGCGACACCTGTGTTCCCACAGGAGCGAAAAGACAAGCAAGAGGACAGAGCAAGCGGAAACAGCCTAGCGTGTGGTGCACTGCTGCCAGCCTCGTTGAAGACAACTTACAAATATGTCACGTATTTACTCGAGACTAGAAGAGGTACGGTGGTCCTTTCAGCGTTAAAAACAGTTTCGATATGTTAGATACTTTGGCATGCAGCATTATATGAAGTAAAATGCACCAAATGTAAACTGTCCACTGACTGCTGTTTTCACTGGAAACATTTCAAAATATGTGCTGCGTCTTACTTAATTTCGAAGTATCACAATAACTGTGGGCAGCAGTGAACAGAAAACCAATTGATTATGAAATTGTCGTATCAGACTACAAGATAGAAAAAATGATAAATTTTTTATTGAATAATTTACTCAAAATCGAATGAAAAATGCAGCATAGTGGAGACACGCACAATACCGAAAATAATGGTACTTCTAAATTTTTCATACAAAAGTAATAATTTTACCGAGAAATAGCTACAGATGAGTTTAAGTTTCCCTCCTTGTATAATATATAATACAGTTACATGGGGCAGCTACCACTCTGTATTGTGCTAGGTGATACGACAGAGAACCGTATAGGTGTTGTATCGCTGTTGCCCTAGTGTGGAGCATTTAAGTGGGTTCAAGTACGTTTCTATGTGCTCCGCAAATGCAGGTAGCTTCTGCGTTGTATCTTCAGTCGCATAGCGTATCGTATCACATGTCGTATAGCCTCAGTGAGATCCACGCTTAGCTGGTGGCAACTCCCGGCACGAAGTGCAGATAACTATAATGACGGAGTCCCTCCACATTTTCCCAGTCGACCACCAGGTAAAAACCGCTGCGCCTCGCCTAGATGCAATGATGAGCAGGTCGGCCTAGCAGATGCTGTACAGTTCCTCTCCGGCCCAAGTATGCGCCGCCGCGGTGCGTGTCCCTCTGCGTCGGGGTGCAGGAGGTGGAGAGGGCAGTGCAGGGGCAATCGCACCCTTTATTGGAATGATCAGTGGTATCGGTCACCATTACCATCAGGCAACTTAAATCCCATACTGAGACCAGCGGAATAGTCCCGTGCAAATCACGATACAGTGAGCTCGTTAAATAGTAGTTTTATACTGAAATGACAAAAGTCATTGGATACGTTCTAACAACTTGTCCGATCCCCCTTTGCTCTGTATATTGCAGCAGTTCGACATGTTATGGACTCAAAAAGCAGTTGGAAATTTCCTGCAGAAATACTGAGCCATGCTGCCTCTATAGAATTCCATAATTGCGAAAGTATTGCCGGTGCAGGATGTTTTACACGAAATAACCTCTCGATTATGTCCCATAAATCTTCGATGGGATTCATGTCGGATGATCTGGATGGCCAAATCATTTCTGTGATCCGGTGACAGTACCATCGTGTTTGGGACCAAGAAGTCAATGGATGGCCGCAAATGTCTGAAAGTAGTGGGGCACGGTCATTTACAGTCAGTGATGCTTTCATTTCGACCAAAGACCCAGTCCATACCGTTTTAACACAGTCCACACCATTACGGAGCCACTATCAGTATATACAGCGCCATGCTGACGACTTGGGTATATGGCTTGGTGGGGTCTAATCCACATTCGAATCCTACCATCAGCTCTGGGGCTCATCTGCCCAGACCACGGTTTTCCAGTCGTCTAGCGTACAACCGATATTGTCACGAGCTCAGGAGAGGCGCTGCAGGCGATGTGGTGCTGTTAACAAAGGCACGTCGGTCGCCTGCTGCCACATCCCATTTACGCCAATTTCGCCGCACTGCCCAAAAGGATACGTTCATCGTACGTCCCACATTGATATCTACGGCTATTTCATGCAGAACTGCTTGTCTACCAGCACTGACAACTCTACACAAACGCTGCTGCCCCCAGTCGTTAAGGGAAGGCAGTTGGCCACTGCGTTGTCGGTGGTGAGAGATATCGTTTGAAATTTGGTATTCTCAGCACAGTCTTGACATTGTGTATCTCGGAATACTGAATTCACTATCGATTTCAGAAATGGAATTCCCCATGCGTCTAGCTCCAACTACAATTCTGCGTTCAAAGTCTTAATTCCCGTGGAGCGCTTCCCATTGGAAACGGTCTGATGTGAATCATCTGAGTACAAATGACAGCACTGCCCCTTTATACTTCGTATACGCGACACTAGTGCCATCTGTATATGTGCATGTTGCTATCCCACGACTTTTGTCACCTCAATGTATTTGGGATCCTCCATACAGTCTTCTTTGGGTGTTTAAAGACCATCTCGATTTGAAGAACCACATTTCAGATATGTCACTTAGGACAAGACGATCAGGCTTTATGAGCAGTGAAACACTGCCGCATGTGCAATGCTTGGGGTGTGCTGATTGCAGATCAGTGTGAGTAGGTCATAGGGATGCTGGACGAAGGACGAAGTGCGACAAGTGTAGTCCAGTAGTTTGGAATTGTTCACAGCACTTATTCACGTTCATGGAGAGCACTCTTAGCTGCAGGCTCTGCTGCCTGAAGGAGATGTGGTGGCCGACGCGGTCGAGTACAGAGCAGATGACCTCTACACTGTGCAACAGGCAAGTAGGCAACAAAATTCAAACAGCGGGTGCAATTTCTACCTTAACCAGGAGCATTGTCGAACATGATTGTCTTGCTGGTCACAGTTCAAATGGTGCCCAGGTGATCCCAGAAAATTATGTGGTAGGATTAGACCAGATTCGGGTAAACAACATTTACTACATGTAAAACATTTATTACAAGAGCAAATTTCCAAACTCACATCAAGCAAACTCATTACAGGTTGCAAGATTCCAGTTTCACATTAAGCAAACTTCTAGCAGACACTCAACGGCTATTGCGTTTAACAAATTTAAAACAGAGTGAATCGAAAAATATTTATAACAATTTAAGAACAAGCCCACAGGGTGCTTGAATAAAACTTGAAATGGGAATAACAAATGTTCAAATCTATGTGAATTCTTAAGGGACCAAACTGCTGAGGTCATCGGCCCCTGAGTCTAAACACTAATTAACCTAACTTAAACTAACTTACGCTAAGGACAACACAGACATCCATGCCCGAGAGAAATAACAGAATTTAGTGTCATTATGAGTTCTGCTTACTTACGAAAATGAGTAAAAGGTCAGTACCAACCTGCGACGTAATTATTCTGATAGAGACGAGCAGCTGACTTTCTAGAATCTTAGACTACAATTCAGATCTATAGATGGGACCCCAACTAATACACTACTGGCCATTAAAATTGCTACACCACGAAGATGTGCTACAGACGCGAAATTTAACCGATAGGAAGAAGTTGCTGTGATATGCAAATGATCATCTTTTCAGAGCATTCACACAAGGTTGGCGACGGTGGCGACACCTACAACGTGCTGACATGAGGAAAGTTTCCAACCGATTTCTCTTACACAAACAGCAGTTGACCAGCGTTGCCTGGTGAAACGTTGTTCTGATGCCTAATGTAAGGGGGAGAAACGCGTACTATCACGTTTCCGCCTTTGATAAAGATCGGATTATGGACTATCACGATTGCGGTTTATCGTATCGCGACATTGCTTCTTGCGTTGGTCGAGATCCAATAACTGTTAGCAGAATATGGAATCGGTGGGTTCAGGAGGGTAATACAGAACGCCGTGCTGGATCCCAACGGCCTCGTATCACTAGCAGTCGAGATGACAGACATCTTATCCGCATGGCTGTAACGGATCGTGCAGCCACGTCTCGATCCCACAGATGGGGACATTTGCAAGAAAACAACCATCTGCACGAACAGTTCGACGACGTTTGCAGCAGCATGGACTATCAGCTCGGAGACCATGACTGCGGTTATCCTTGGTGCTTCATCACAGACAAGAGTGCCTGTGATGGTGTACTCAACGACGAACCTGGGTGCACGAATGGCAAAACGTCATTTTTTCGGATGAATCCAGGTTCTGTTTACAGCATCATGATGGTCGCATCCGTGTTTGGTGACGTCACGGTGAACGCACATTGGAAGCTTGTATTCGTTATCGCCATACTGGCGTATCACACGGCTTGATGTTTTGGGGTGCCATTGGTTACACCTCTCGGTCACCTCTTGTTCTCATTGACGGCACTTTGAACAGTGGACGTTACATTTCAGATGTGTTACGACCCGTGGCTCTTCCCTTCATTCGACCCCTGCGAAACCCTACATTTCAGCATGCTGCAGGTCCTGTAAATGCCTTTCTGGGTACAGAAAGTATTCGACTGCTGCCCTGGCCAGCACATTCTCCAGATCTCTCACCAATTGAAAACGTCTGTTCGATGGTGGCCGAGCAATTGGCTTGTGACAATACGCCAGCCACTACTCCTGATGAACTGTGGTATCGTGTTGAAGCTGCATGGGCAGCTGTACCTTAGGACGCCATCCAAGCCTTGTTTGACTCAATGCCCAGGCGTACCAAGGCCGTTATTACGGCCAGAGGTGATTGTTCTGGGTACTGATTTCTCAGGATCTATGCACCCAAATTGCGTGAAAATGTAATCAGATTTCAGTTCAGGTGTAATATATTTGTCCAATGAATACCTGTTTATCATCTGCATTTCTTCTTGGTGTAGCAATTTTAATGGCCAGTAGTGTATAAAACCAAGAGCATGATGGGTAATCAAGACAATCACCTATAAATGCATCACCATTAATATAGCACCTCTAGACCTAAAAACACCTTTAATTAAGAACTTGTATAGTGCAAGATAACAAAACTTCAAGAAAACGTTCAAGACAAATCACAGCTCTTCAAAATTTTAAACCCTACTAGTGCCAGTAATAGAATTTCCGGAAATTTAACAGCGTGGGTGACGATAGATTTCCCTCCTCCAGAACATATCTTAATCCAAGATCAAAGCGCCTAATGAATCATACTCTCCAAAACACCAACTCACCATATATTAGTTCATGAAAGGTGAATCCCCAGATGAGAGGACAATGACTTAAATATACGAATGAAATAAATTTTGGCGGTCAGGGAATGCATAAGACCAAGATCGCTACAGTAGCGCACACTGGATGAAAGTTGGAGAATCCCTGTGTCAGCAGGCGTTGTACCAAATCCCACCAGTGAATGTCACCCAACCTGGCCGCACGCAGTGCATCACTGAAAACTGAGCTGAGCTCGACTTAGTGCCACAAACCACACTCCCACTGACATCAGCTGCCAGCCCACACTCGATGGCACAGCCGTCCCCGCTGATTGGAAGGCACTCTCTGTGACCAGTTGTTCTGTAGTGTGTATGACAGGAGATTTCAAAGAAGGAAGCCGCTATGGCTCAACCTCCGACACCAAAACAATAAAGCCCACCCTCTGGGGTCCAAATCTCTCCTGACATGAATTCAAGGTGACTTGCCTTTGTGCAAATTGTGGACAGGCTGGTTCACAGGGCTCAGAACTCCACAATTTGATATGGACCCAGGAGACGAGGCGTTAACTTGCAAGGTGTCAAACAAATAACACACCTTACATTGCATTTCTGAAACAATTCCAGTGAAATCGATGTGTCACACGGCATAGTTACATGAAAGTGTGTGAATGTTATTGGTATGCAGATCGAACAAACAAACCTACATCTCGTGAATATAAACCACTAACACTCACACTAGTAATTGCATGTAAGTAATTTCCCCAACCCAAGCTACGAGATGTAATTCTGAGGAAAGGAGAATTTTACGACAGCGACGCCCATCCCATGTAGGCCGACAGCTTCCCAGCAGGACAGCTATTGGACACAAGACACTACACCCACAGCGTAGGCCGTCGACAAACGCCATCGCTTGTCCTTGCTTCTAATGGCAACCTTTCGGAAAGCCTTTCTACAGAAACGCGGCCGGAGATGGAAGATAAACGTCCGGAGAAACCCAACATCAAAACATGGGTGACTCACTATAGCCACCAGTTTCAAATCTCGCATGAAAGAAAAAGCTGTTTGTCTCACTATTACGCAGCGAAAGTTAACCTCTGCCCTACGAAAGAAACGACACATGAGTTAGGATACAAAAACTCTAGTGCGTGGGGTTATGACAAGCAGGAATGATCTGATTGGCCACAAAGAAAATGCGTGGATACCAGCTTTGATATAGGCAACTTGCAGACACTGGCTTCTTCTCTTGCAGAAAATCGTTGAGTGTTTGAGCAAGGCGACTTGCGCTGAGCTGAGACAATTGCGAAAGTCAATACGTGAACACTTGTTCACAGGCTCGTCTTAACTCGTAAGGAGTTAAACTGCAAAGTCTCCTAGTATGGAGAATCGAATTGAGCACTGACAGTTAATGCTTGCAAGCGGTTTGAGGGCAACGACATATGCACTACTCCTGCCATATAGCATGTACCATGCCAATTAACTTAGCTAGGGAACAACTAGGGGTCTCGGCTTCACTGAAGACGTAGGAAATGAATCCAACTGGTGTTTAACAGTCGAGAGACATTTAGAATAGATTCTCGGGTTCACGGCGTGCGCCGCCACTGCTACCGCCGACTAAAGGTAATGACACGCGTTACCCCAGCAACTGATATTCAATTGACGCTCAGAACTGCAGTCGTCTCCATCTCTTCCAATTTTTGCACATTCAACCACGACCTGTAGATAAACATGTTCAAGAATGTTGGGCTTCATTGGAAGAGAAACGCGAGATATCCGATTCAATGAAAAGAACTAATCAGCCACTGTAGAGTGCTTTATAACCTAAAGTTATTGAATTATGTTACATGTGTACTTATTTCTTATTGCTCTTTACTGACCGCCATTCAGTTTAGGGTATATTCATTTTCCATTTTAGCGTAATTGTTATGTCTGGCCCCAATTGTATTTAACTTGTTTGTATATTTATCGACCCCCAGACATGGTAGTCAACCATCTTACCATTAAACAACCTTAGAATAGTTAGGAATTTCGCTTCACACCTGTGAACACCGAATATCAATATTTTACCATCCTGTAGCTAATTTTAATAACTTTGCTATGTTATGAAGTCATACTTAGAATAAAAAATAAATCTTAATAATAAATATCTCAGATTTACAGTTTTCCTAATGTATAGTTACGCCTGAACCGGTACACTAATTTCTAGCGACAACGTTTCCTTTACAGGAAGGGTAGTGGAACCGACATTGAGATCGTTATCCAGTCTGGAACCGTGCGGCCGCTACGGTCGCAGGTTCGAATCCTGCCTCGGGCATGGATGTGTGTGATGTCCTTAGGTTAGTTAGGTTTAAGTAGTTCTACGTTCTAGGGGACTGATGACCTTAGAAGTTAAGTCCCATAGTGCTCAGAGCCATTCGAACCAAGATCGTTATCTGATTACACCACTGTCCATATTGCTGCACTCTTCTCAACTCAGCATGCGTGAGGTGGTATCTTCCTATCTCGCAGGCTGTAGGTTCAGCATCAAATTCCTAAAACACTCACAGTGTGTCCTTGCGCAACTGTGGTAGGAAGATAGATCAAAACCAGCCTCAAACATGTTATAATCTCCCCAGCGAAACCTAACCCTCTTTCGATGGAACACTGATTGTGCACGAACACACACTCCCCAGCGTTAACCTTGATTGCAATGGTGTCCCAACTTATGTGCAAGCGGGATGTTCCGTCTAGACCTCCTTCAGTTCTATTCTATGACTTCTGAAGTGAACTGCTCTGCGAGAAGATTGTTAATGGACCAAATATCAGCAAGGGTAGGGAGATTGCCTTGTGCCGTGCAATATTGAGCTCAAAGTTGAGCCAGGAAAAATCCGGCTTCCTCTCAGATTTGTTGCGAAATACAATGAGAGTTGCCTTTACGCTACCGTTCACCCGTTCCGCAAAATACGGCTGCGGATCATAAGGTGTAGCGATGATGCTCTGGACGGCATTTTCAAAACAGAACCACTTAAATATCTTGGAAATGAAAGCATGTGCGTTATTATTAACGAGAGTGGTGGGAGGCCCCAAAATTAAAAAAATTCCCAAACAATTGATGAATAGATAAAGGTGCCATTACCACACTGTTCGCACCAACCGACGAAAATGGGAAAAAGCATCCACGGCAACTAAGATATTCATGTTTACAGGGTGGTAAAAGTGAGCAGCCCTGTGTAATCGTTAAAAATTATACCCATAGGATGGCCGTCCCTGGCTGCCTGCAAAAACCACTTACGGAAATTAGGGTGGGGCTTAGCACTCTTACACCTTTCCCAGTCCCCCAGCTGTCTGAATATCTTTATAAAGGGCTGGCAAAATAACGTATTACTTGATCTTAACAATAGTTTTGTAATTTCCCAAGGGTCTGCAGACCACGGCGTTGCGGAAATAAAATATGGACACTACCAAGTCCTTGGTTTTGTGCTCGCTGCGTCGACAGTAGAAAATCAGTCCCCAATGCAGATTATACCAGGACACCTGTTCTCCACGCAATCATCTTAATATCGGCAATCGCAGAGTCCTCTTCCTGTTTGCTCTTTAAACTCGCAAACAGCTACTTAGCCCCGATCAACACCCCAGTATACCAATCACCAGAGGAAGCCACCTGCTCACCGCAATCGGGTCCCTCGCTATGGAACATCCGACTAAAGCCATCCGACACTGGACTGCCAAGCCCCTAATATGCCTGATTAAAGCGGAAGGCGGAAATACGGACAGCACACCGAGCAATTCATCCATTTATTCTGGAATGCGCCAGAACGCCACTAAGGACCTGATTATCGGTTTCTAAGAGAAACTGGCTGTGTTCCAGATAAAAATTGAGTTTTTCAGTAAGAAAGAAGACCATCAAGGATTTCTGTTCGTACAGAATATTTCATCTCAGGTGACGACAATTTCCTCGATGCATGTGTTATTGGACGTCGCTCATCATTTTGCTCTTTCAAGAAGACTGCCGCTACCCAGGAATTAGACGCATCCGTTTGGCCCAAAAACGGAAACTCAAAAGTTGGGAATAGCCAAAACGGGTCGAATGCTAAGGGCAGCCTTGATCGCTTCAAAAGATGCCTGATGACTTTCGTTCCACCTAAAAACGACACCCCCTCTTCCACGTATCATTAAGAGGACCGCCTAACAATGCAAAATTGTGCACAAATTTTCGAAAAAAGTTGGCCATGCCAATGAACCTAGCGACACCTTTCTGATTATTAGTCATGGGGAATTTGCGCACATCCTGGTTACTCCTAATACTATCGGCAGAAATTACATTCCCAGAAAAGGAACTCTGATGACGTGTTGAAATGATTTTAGATGCCTTCACTGTCAGTCCCGCCTCTCGAAGCCATACCAGAACTGCCTCTAGTTGTTGAAGATTCTCCGAAACGGTCGTGCTACAACTGACTACGATATCCAAATAATTATGGATACATTTGAACTTAAGGTAACCCAAAACACAATCTAGAAGACGGAACAAGACGGCACCTCCCGTTGACAAACCAAAGGGGACGGTATTGATTTCGTATGGATTCCAATGAGAACAAAAGCCGATAATGTGCTTGGAATCCTGGGTTAAAGGAATTTGACAGTATACCTTGTTGAGATCAAAAACAGTAAAAAACTGAACCGCAAGAAACCAGATGAGACAATTATGTAACGCAGGGAGCAGTACAGAATGTAGGCCCACTCTTTTATTGACAATCCTATAATGAGCCACTGGACGAAACTCTGCTCTTGTGCCCTTAGGTATCAGAAATGTGGGTGAAGGGTAGATTGACATGGAATTCCTAAGGACCCATTCGCACAACATGGCATCAATCCAACGTAAACTCCTCCTGGCACCTCAACAGTAAGGCGGCTCTTATATTCAGTTTTACTAGTAACCTTGTAACCCCCCCACGCAAAATTTGTTCACCGCAACCTCTCAACAGAAAATGTTAACATAAATAATATTCACGTTAAGTGTATCCTCCCCACAAAATTAAAATGAATATTATTTGGTTAATGATTCTAATTTAAGTGTAGCCTCACAGAACAAAATTGGTTCCCATTTACAACCTCCCTACAGAAATTCATTCACATTCAATGTACCCACAAAATTCTTTTCTCATCCAATGTAAGCTCGAAACAGAAAAATTCCTAAACCTCGTAATAAAAAAATTAATTCAGTAACCTGGTAAATTTTGGACGACAGCAGTGCTGCGTCATGGCCCTGTAAGGTCATTCTGAATAAAAAGCAAAAATTCTTGCCTCAATAAAAACGGCGAATATATCTGCTCTTACCTGAAGTTTTTCCTGCACAGCTCTGTGCAATGCTGGCCGATAGATTTGTCATTTATGAAAGGAAACAACTGATTTTTCTTTTGCAACAATAGGAATGATCATGGATTGAAGAAATTAGTAAATTCTTTATATTGAAATGAATGTTTGTTAGAAATTACTTTATATCACGAAGATTATTATTAGGACATTTTTTAAAAGATTTACATGGGAGTTCACATAACATTACTAGATATGCGCGAGGCTGCTTTTTACCTTATACAATAATACTCAGGCTCCGGCATCGCTGCACCGCGACCAGCCCAGCCAACACGATACACTATACCACACCAGAGCAGACTGCAGACTAGCGCATACTAGCAACTACTGCTACAGCTACACAGCTCGTACTAAGTCAACACTGCTCTCTGGTCAGCGATTCTCCCATACCCCGCATATCGCAGGCAGCGCATGAGCAATACATCGAAATTACATCTGCTCGGACCTCTTACATAAAATTACATCTGCATTACATCTGCTCGGACCTCTTACATAAAATTACATCTGCTCGGACCTCTTACATAACCCTCCACTGGGGGGGGGTGGGGGGGTGGGGGGGGGGTGGGAAAACTCGGCAGCGATGGCGAGCCAATTGGACCCGCCATGAGCAACAAATTTTTCTTAATTGACTAAGTTTACAGTCACAGAGTATATACATATATATAAGTGCAGAACATGAAATGAAATAGAGTGCACATGCACTGAGTACAGAACATATCAGGAAATGACAAAATGTATACGCAATGAGTACAAAACATATTAACAAATGACATAAAGTGCACACGCACTGTACATATTTCTACCATTTTACAAGAACTAGTATACGGAATGAGTACAAAACATATTAACAAACGACGTAAAGCGCATACGCACTGTAGTACAGAACATATCAAGCAATGACAAAATGTATACGCAATGAGTGCAAATACATTAACAAATGACACAAAGTGCACACGCACCGTATATATTTCTACCATTTTACGAGAACTAGGGTAGGAAAGGGAAGGACTGCATCACGGCTGCAGCACAGTAGGCTGCAAGCAGCCGCACTGAAAGTCCACATCCTTGTACAGAAGCACAACACCAAGTGAGACAATCCGAAGCTCTCCCCCCCGAAGCATCAATCAGCGCAGCCAAGACACTGAAATGTCGTATCAACATTCAATGTTATCATTTTGGAAGTACACTAGGCACACCAAACAGCGGGACCAGAACAACATCTCCATCGTTCAAGGTGGCGGACAGCATGTCGTGTCAACACCACATACTTTTTTACCATCGTAGAATTAGTGCAAAAACCAAGCATAGTGCTCCATGACCATGAGGATGGACAGGACAAACGGACATCGCAGTAACTCCCGGTAATTAGGTCAGAAGGCAAAGGACATCAAGTCCCATGCCAGTCATCACTGAGAACCACAGCAGTCCATCAACCGACTTGAGTAATTGGTGGCACTCATTGCCTAGTTACTAAACATTCCCGTACTATGAATGAAGTATTACAGAATATTTTTCATAAGTCATCTGATTACAGTGAACATTGGCACTCATTGGCCAGTTACTAAACTTTTTATGCATTTTTCAGAAGTGATCATTCAAAGCAAGAGTTAATTAATGGCATACCATTTACATAATTCATCTAGTTATAGTAATCATTGGCATTCATTGGCCAGTTACAAACCATCAGAAGTCATCATTCAAAACAAGAGTTAATTAATAGCATAGCATTAACATAATTCATCTAGTTATAGTAATCATTTGTACTCATTGGCCAGTTACAAACCATCAGAAGTCATCATTCAAAACAGGAGCTAATGAGTGTAGATCAAGCTCCTGTTATTCATCTATAGTAGTATGTAAGTGACATAAGACAAATTTAAAATATAAGAAACAGCGACATTCATTGGCCAGTTACTAAATATATAGCAAGTATTGAATATTACAAAACATTTTTCATCAATCAAGTGACATACAACATATTTAAAATAATTATTTGCACTCATTGGCCAATTACAAAGTATTCATATCGTTTTATAAAACATTATTCAGTATTATTCAGAAGTCATCAATCAAGTGACATAACAAAAATATTATTTACAGAAATTATTGGCATAGCATTTATACATTATTACAAAACATCATTCAGTATTACTCAGAACTCATCATTCAAGTGATATAGGACACATTTAAAATGTAACACACTGTAACAATTACTCAAGGTCTGTGGTTAGAAAACATCATTCAGTATTACTCAGAACTCATCATTCAAGTGACATAAGACATATTTAAAATGCAACACACTGTAACTATTACTCAAGGTCTGTGGTTAGAAAACATCATTCAGTAGTTCGCAGAACTCTCTTAAACTGGTAGCATTATTTGGGACTGGTAATACATTTTTTTGTGCTAGCAATGCATTGCGTTGGGATCGATAATTAATTGCTGGGGCATGAAAATATTTGCTTTTGACTTATTGCTGTAAATAACGATTAGTAACGTCATTCGTCATGAGTCAGCTGTAGCAAGGTTATGAAACAAGTAAAGTATATGTGATCACATTCATGAATGACACACACATATGGGTAAAAAAAAATGCAAGTACTAGAACAGGTTTAATAATTAACTGCTTATACTACACTAATTTCATGAACAGCTTCTCCTAGAAAAAATACAAAATATATAAACTTCATCATTATTCTCATCTGCAAGGAAAAACTTCATTATTCATATTACCATAACTTCATTACTATCATCACCTGCAAAGAAAAATTTCATTATTCAAATTAGCATATTCTTCATATAACTATTCATCACCATTCATTATCATCTGCAAAAAAGACACTTCATTATTCATTATTCATATTACCATTTACTTCATACAACCATTCACAGTATAGAGTTTCTTATTTCTAGCACATTTCATCACTAAAACTAAGATGTGTAGTTCTGTCTGACAGCCTGTATCAATCGCCTCGTATTCTGAAAGAAAAAATTAGTTAAGACTGCTATCATACGATGTGTATAGTATATTCTTGTTAATGCTTGTTAATTCTGATCCATTTTCTCTTCGTGACGAGGTATTGCATCTTCTTTCGTTCATTCCGAAGGTGAAATTCCCATTTCATAGTAATCCACTGTGGTTTGTTTAATTTATTTCTTTTACACGTTATTGCTTTCTGAAAATGATGAATAAGTATTAATATCTTGCATTTAAATCATATACCCATTAAATAAAAACTGGTTTCTAGTGATATAATTAAGCATACAGCATAGCATGACAGAAAACGAATTATGTTAAAAACATAGAGTGTTCAGGTGCAAAAATGTACACAGAGTATCATAATGTAGCAGCAAAAAAAATGTAAAATAGTCACGATGTTGAGATATCATAAGGCAAAATGTCAAAGTCAACTGGTGTTGGTTACATCTTAAAGATTTCGTAGTGCATACAAACAAAACAGGAAAACAATCATACATACACGAAAAATGGAAAATGTGCACGGTCTGATATATAACGACAAGAAAAGCGACCTGCTAACCTTACCTTGCGGGGCACTTGCCAAGAAAAAATACGATAATCATCAGTAAGTATTCATATAAATATAATTGCATAAGTGGTCATAAAATATGTAAGTTTATCTGGAAAAATGTGCACGGTCTGATGTGTAACGACAAGAAAAGCGACCTGCTAACCTTACCTTGCCGGGCACTTGCCAAGAAAAAAATACGATAATCATCAGTAAGTATTCATATAAATATAATTGCATAAGTGGTCATATAAAAATCAGGATATGGCATTACAGTGTGATAAATCATAAAGTATGTTCATTCAATAAAGGGTTTAATATTGGAGACACGGTAATTGCCTTTACTTTTTCTGGTTCTCAGAGTTTCGACGTGTACTGCATTGGGGTGAGGAATGCTGCGAATACGATATGGACCTGCGTATGGAAGCTCAAATTTACTGCATCTACTTTTTCCTCTGTTGGATAAATAGTGTGTACGTACTAATATCTTCTGTCCAATGTGAAAGTCACGGCGTATACAAACCTGTTTTTGCTGTCTTCTCCGGCGCTCTGCGGCACGTTTGATGTTGTTGAGTGCAATGTCAATTATTTCATGGTGTCGTAGTCGACGAGATGTAGGAAAGGATACTAATTCTTTAATATTATTAGGTGATTCAACATTTTTCAGTATAACAGTCGGAGATAGCATAGTAGATTCTTTTGGTATGGAATTAATTACATCCTGGAATGACAGTATGTGTGTATCCCAATCAATATGTTTTTTATGGCAGTATATTCTACATAGTTTACCAATTTCTTTCATTAGTCGTTCACAAGGGTTCGAAGAAGCGTGATACCTGGATGTATAGATCGGAGAAATGTTTCTTGCTCGTAACATACGTGTCCATATAGCAGATCGAAACTGTGGTCCATTGTCGGAAATTACTTTCAATACATGTCCTACATGAAATAGAAAATGTTTTACAAATGCATTCGAACCAGATTTAGCAGTATCTTTGCGTAACGGAGTGAAGGTAACAAATTTTGAAGTGAGTTCAACAGAGACAAAGATGTAGCAAAAACCTCTATTAGTTCTGGGAATCGGACCAAAAATATCTACAGCGGCCATGTGTCTCAATTTAACAGGTACAATGGGATGTAATGGAGGAATATGTGAAGTCGTATCTGACTTAGCTTTCTGGCAGATTTTACATGACGCTAAAACTCGTCGAATACGTTTCTCCATATTGGCAAAATAACAGTTCTGTCTCAGTATAAGAAAACATTTTCTGGCTCCATAATGTGCGTAACTTAAATGAGTATACCAAATTAATTTGTTAACAAGCTCGTCAGGAATACATGGTAACCAATTGTTGCTGTCAGGGTGAGAGCGGCGAAACAGAATGTTATTGCGTACAGTGTAACGGTTTCAAATGGTAACATTATTCCTATCTTGCCAAAGGTGTTTAATTTCTTTCCATACGTTGTCTTTACTCTGTTCTTGTGCTATGTCTCGTAATGACGACGAAATGAAATTTTCAAATGCAACTTGTTGAATATTCATGACGCTGATATTTGCTTTGCAGAAGTTAGTTGCGATGTCTTGCTGATTGTTGCTGAGAGAACGGGATAGTGCGTCTGCTACAATATTTTGTGTACCGGGAATGTGAACAATTGTAAAATTAAATTCCTGTAAATAAAGCTTCCATCTGCTTAACCTGTCGTGTGTAAATTTAGCGGAAAGTAAAATCTGTATAGCTCTATGATCTGTGTAAACGGTGGTATGTCTTCCATAAAGAAAATGCCGAAATCTCGTAAATGCCCATACAACACATAATGTTTCAAGTTCTGTGACAGAATAAGTGCGTTCAGCAGGTGATAGAATGCGACTCGCAAAGGCGATGTTTTCAATTACTGTAGTACCATCTTCTTCAATTTCCTGAAAAATGTGTACGCCTAAAGCGGTGTTAGAACTGTCGGTGGCAATGGAAAAATTTCTAGTAAGATCTGGATGCGATAAAAGTGGTGCATTCAACAAAGCTTGTTTTAGATTGACAAATTCAGAATGTGCTTGGCTATCCCAGGACCAAATAGTGTTTTTACCCGTCAACTGACAGAATCTAAGGGTGTCTAAAGCAGAGTAATGAATAAATTTACGAAAGAAGTTAATTAATCCCAGAGAGCTGCGTAGTTGTTTATTCGTCGTAGGAACAGTAATGTCACGTATAGCTTGAAGTTTTTCCGGGTCAGGCGCAATGCCTTCTGCTAAAATTACATATCCAAGAAAGTTTATAGAAGTTTTTCCAAAGTGCGATTTACTGAGATTAACTGTGAGTCCTTGTGCACAAAAAGTTCGTAACAGTTGTTCAAGAATCAGATTGTGTTCAGACCAGTTAGCTTCTGCAATAAGAATGTCGTCTACATACTTTGTGATTCTGTCGTTTATGCAAAAGTGTGTATCGGATGTCGTCAAAACTAATAACATTTTCGTGAACAAGATTCTGTGTGTCAAAAGTATGGCTTACGTTGCTGGAAGATGCAACCTGTACTGTATCTAGTCAAATTCTTTCTGACGTGCTGTTATTTGCGGGAGGATGCTGTGTCATTTCGACTATTTGTCTGTTCTGTTATTTCTTCCTGACGTGTTACGTTCGGGATGATACCTACTGTCTGGTTCATTCATGATAATCTGTTGTTGCGGATGATTTTGCTGCTGGTAAGACCGACTGTTATTAAACGTACGCTGAAAATTGTGCTCATTACTTTTACGTCTGTCATGATAGTCATTTCTATACGGTGCATTGCGATATGAGTTGAAATGGTGTGTTTTCCGTACGTACTGATTTCCTTGTTGCTGTGCGTTACTATTTGGTGTGGCCGACGCTATACGTGTACGCGGCGAAACATTAAAGCTTGGTTGACCTTGCAGACTGCATTGTTGGTTTGGTATGCTAACCGGTTGGTTTTGTTGCTGTTGTGGGGAAAAACCTCTATTGTTACCAAAATGCGTTCGCTGTTGCTGATAATTTTACACATACTGACGATTAAATTTTTGTCTGGTATTAAAGTTCTCGTGGTTGTCATTTCTGGAGCGTCTAATGAAAATTGTCACTTTCGGTAAAACTTGTCATATCAGGTTTCTTTACTCATTCTTAATCCTAGATAGACCGATAGTTGAAGAGCTGTTTTGATAGATATAAAGGATAGTAGAAGAGAAGGCAGCAGTGCAGAAAACTAAAGATGAAATAGCACTACTACGGCTCGGGGCTCTGTGCATGCTACGGCACATATTCATCGAAGTGTAATGAATCCCCTGAGGTCTGTTACGCGCTGCAAATAAATTTTAGTTTCTGCGTTACAGGCAATGCCGCTGAAAATTCAAAGGCAAATTGTTGTATCCAGTCCAATTCTAGTTTCTGCATTACGGGCAATGCTGATGAAAATACAAAAGCAAACTGTCGTATCCAGACCAAAGCGTGAATCTGTGTTCTGTCATTTTTAAATACTTTAAATTTTCTCACGGATAGAAAGTGCTTGTAATCAAAATTATCGTCTCTGTATGTCTGAACAGGTTCAGGATTGTATGAGAATCTATTTGTCTGTGACTGTTCGGAATCTAACTCACGTACTCTCTGTAAATTACCTAAATTATACTGGCTGTGTGAGTCTGACAAATGTTCGGAAAGTGGCGTATGCTGTGATGTATTAAAGGCTGAAACATTTTTCACCTCCATCACCTCTTGCTGTAAAGATGACAATTTTCTACGTAATGTATTATTGGACGAACCTATCTCACTGATCGTCTGCTGTAAATTTTGGAATTCGGGTGTTTGATTAAATGAAACGGGTGACGTATCGTCTGATTTGGTGTCATTATTACTTTCGATAACGTCAACACAGCTGGCCAATTCATCACATTTTTCAGTCAGTGCTTCTACCTGATCATCGTTTTTAGTATCACAAGCATTAATTTGTTTTTGTATTTCACGTGTGGTTTTGTTCAATTTATTAACGTCTGCTTTGATGGCATCCGGAACCTCTAATACTTCCAACTTTTCAAGTCTGTTGGTCATTGTCTGAAAGTCTAATGTGTGTGTGTCTTTTTTTGTTTTAAGATCGGAAATTTCATCATGCAATTCGGTGTCCAACTGTTTGATTTCGTCTGATACTGTAGCAATATTGTTGTCTACTTATGTTTTTGCTTTCGTAAACAATTTACGCTTATCTTCGTGTCTCTGTGCAGTAATTGTTTCCATGACTTGTTGCTTTACTTTATTCTGTTCCTGTATAAATTTATGGTAACGCGTTTCACTGTTTTGTAGGTGGTGATTAAAACGTTCGTCAATTTGGCTGTTCTGTTGGTCAAATTTCGCGTCTACTTTTGCATCCAGTGTGCGTGAAAGTTCTGCTGACATTAATCTAAACTCGTCGCGTAACTGTGTTGCGTTTTCAGAGCATTGTTTAGCGACTGCACTAATTTCATCTCTAAGTAACTTCGTTGTAGCTGCTTGCGTATTCATTAATTCTTGAGCAACAGATCTAATTTCTTCACTACTGCTCCTAGCACAAGCCTTAATTTCCTCGTGTAATTGTTCTTTAGTATCATGACATTGTGCGGCAACGGCTGTAATCTGTTCACTAAGCTGTTTGGAATTGTTGTCTAGTTTTTCATTAAATTGTTTGTTCGACTCATTAAGGTTGTCATGTTTTTCATTAAGATTATCGTATTTTTATTCAATTGTTTAAGATTTTCATTAACTTGTTTGAAGTTGTTGTCTTGTCTTTCATTTTGTTGTAGCAATACTGCCATAATTTGATCCAAGCCAACATTAGCGACTCTAATTTCTATGCTGTGTAATGGTGTATGTGCATTTGTCACGTTTTGTGTAATCATTTGGTAATTTTCTGATTCTTGAAAAGGTTTGCCAATTGGATGTGCACTGTTAGTCACTACACCGGAATCAAATAAATCTGACATATTTGTGACTACATTGTTCATCTTCGTGAGAAAAATTTATCTGTTCACAATTCAAATTTTGCAAACCGGGTGTGTCAAACTGGGCAGCGTTCATTGAATCGGAATGTGCCACATCATCAATTGTTAAACTTACTGTGGACATAATTGAATTTGTTTGCCCATCATTAGAATTAAAATCATTACTAGTGATCGGCAGGCACTGATTATCTGTAATTAGAGGATTATCACTATTACACTGAGTGTAACAAGAATTATCGGTCAAATTATTAGAGATGGCTATTTCACTCATTGCATATCGCGATGTACTGTTAAGAGTTTTTTGCGGCATTTTTCACAAATAAAAATTATGCAAAAAATGAAACAAAGACAAAGTGAAATGGAACAAATACAATTACAACAAAGAGCAATAAATTGCCGATGATCTTTGAAAGAAAAAGTGACAAATTAGTAAATGCGTTGCGCCAGATGCAAACTACATTTAAGTAAATAAGAGCAGATATATAACTACTTCGCAGAGATTCACAAAGAAATACGATCCTGGCAGGGTCGCCAAGTGTAACCTCCCCACGCAAAATTTGTTCACCGCAACCTCTCAACAGAAAACGTTAACATAAATAATATTCACGTTAAGTGTATCCTCCCCACAAAACTAAAATGAATATTATTTGGTTAATGATTCTAATATGTGTAACCTCACAGAACAAAATTGGTTCCCATTTACAACCTCCCTACAGAAATTCATTCACATTCAATGTACCCACAAAATTCTTTTCTCATCTAATGTAAGCTCGAAACAGAAAAATTCCTAAACCTCGTAATAAAAAAATAAATTCAGTAACCTGGTAAATTTTGGACGACAGCAGTGCTGCGTCATGGCCCTGTGAGATCATTCTCAATATACAGCAAAAATTCTTACCTCAATAAAAACGGCGAATACACTCCTGGAAATGGAAAAAAGAACACATTGACACCGGTGTGTCAGACCCACCATACTTGCTCCGGACACTGCGAGAGGGCTGTACAAGCAATGATCACACGCACGGCACAGCGGACACACCAGGAACCGCGGTGTTGGCCGTCGAATGGCGCTAGCTGCGCAGCATTTGTGCACCGCCGCCGTCAGTGTCAGCCAGTTTGCCGTGGCATACGGAACTCCATCGCAGTCTTTAACACTGGTAGCATGCCGCGACAGCGTGGACGTGAACCGTATGTGCAGTTGACGGACTTTGAGCGAGGGCGTATAGTGGGCATGCGGGAGGCCGGGTGGACGTACCGCCGAATTGCTCAACACGTGGGGCGTGAGGTCTCCACAGTACATCGATGTTGTCGCCAGTGGTCGGCGGAAGGTGCACGTGCCCGTCGACCTGGGACCGGACCGCAGTGACGCACGGATGCACGCCAAGACTGTAGGATCCTACGCAGTGCCGTAGGGGACTGCACCGCCACTTCCCAGCATATTAGGGACACTGTTGCTCCTGGGGTATCGGCGGGGACCATTCGCCACCGTCTCCATGAAGCTGGGCTACGGTCCCGCACACCGTTAGGCCGTCTTCCGCTCACGCCCCAACATCGTGCAGCCCGCCTCCAGTGGTGTCGCGACAGGCGTGAATGGAGGGACGAATGGAGACGTGTCGTCTTCAGCGATGAGAGTCGCTTCTTCCTTGGTGCCAATGATGGTCGTATGCGTGTTTGGCGCCGTGCAGGTGAGCGCCACAATCAGGACTGCATACGACCGAGGCACACAGGGCCAACACCTGGCATCATGGTGTGGGGAGCGATCTCCTACACTGGCCGTACACCACTGGTGATCGTCGAGGGGACACTGAATAGTGCACGGTACATCCAAACCGTCATCGAACCCATCGTTCTACCATTCCTAGACCGGCAAGGGAACTTGCTGTTCCAACAGGACAATGCACGTCCGCATGTATCCCGTGCCACCCAACGTGCTCTAGAAGGTGTAAGTCAACTACCCTGGCCAGCAAGGTCTCCGGACCTGTGCCCCATTGAGCATGTTTGGGACTGGATGAAGCGTCGTCTCACGCGGTCTGCACGTCCAGCACGAACGCTGGTCCAACTGAGGCGCCAGGTGGAAATGGCATGGCAAGCCGTTCCACAGGACTACATCCAGCATCTCTACGATCGTCTCCGTGGGAGATTAGCAGCCTGCATTGCTGCGAAAGTTGGATATACACTGTACTAGTGCCGACATTGTGCATGCTCTGTTGCCTGTGTCTATGTGCCTGTGGTTCTGTCAGTGTGATCATGTGATGTATCTGACCCCAGGAATGTGTCAATAAAGTTTCCCCTTCCTGGGACAATGAATTCACTGTGTTCTTATTTCAATTTCCAGGAGTGTATATCTGCTCTTACCTAAAATTTTTCCGGCACAGCTCTGTGCAATGCTGGCCGATAGATTTGTCATTTATGAAAGGAAGCAACTTATTTTTCTTTTGCAACAATAGGAATGATCATGGATTGAAGAAATTAGTAAATTCCTTAAATTGAAATGAATGTTTGTTAGAAATTACTTTATATCACGAAGATTATTATTAGGACATGTTTTAAAAGATTTACATGGGAGTTCAGATAACATTACTAGATATGCGCGAGGCTGCTTTTTACCTTATCCCTTTAGTGACCAAATTATTTCCAGAAGTTGCAGACTTTTTATGAGACCTTTATTGGGCTATGAAACCATTCATAAAATCATAGTTTAAATCTTGAAAGTGAGAGTTTAGCCTACGAGTATAAAAAAAATTTGTGGGAACTATTGTTCCCACTGAACTCTGGAGTAACTTCACTTGCTAATTTTTTTAAAAAAATGTATATCCTGTATTTTTAGTACAAAAAGCATGTTAAACATTACATTTATAGTTTTATTAGTTCATATTGTCCTTTGAGTTCACTAAGGTGATCTACTATGGAACTATGAGAAGCATGGTGCTACACACAAAGGTACACGACTGTTGCTACACATTATTTTTGTTATCTTTTCTTTGTTCTTGGTGCTACATTGGCGGCATCTTCTATTTGTTGTATGTTTTGTAGGTAAATGAGTTCCAACTTTCTTCAGATGAACTTCATCTTGTACTCCAGACACACTTCTTTTTGGTGTTTGAAAATGAACGGGCCTTCCTCTTCGCCTATCTTCTACATCTTCTGGTAAAGCGTACAAAATTCTGAAAACCTCATCTGGCGTCAGTCCACACATTCTAAACAATAAGAAACAAACAATAACTTCGATTCCGATTGCATAGCCGTATGCATTGCACTCCACACAGGTTCAGTGGGAAAAATAGTTCCCACTAACTTACTTTGTATCATTTACATAATTTTCAGTCAAATCATGCAAATATACACGAATACTATCTCCCTCGTAAATATAAAAGTAGATAAATACAACACAAGTCGTTTCACACGCAAAAGGAAAGCACACTGTACAAAAAACGCTGTAGCGGTCGAAACAGTGGCTCGTTTTCACGCGGAAACAGCGCTTCTTTATTGATTGACTAACAAGGTAGAAATACAACCGCTTTCGCACACCTGTTGACAATCTAGTTTTACTTAGCATACTCTGATTGAGATGACAGCACAAGTTAGAAGTGGGAAAACGGGTTACCACTGAACTTACAGCGAAAACAAATAAGTGGGAACTATAGTTCCCACTGGTCACTAAAGGGTTATACAATAATACTCAGGCTCCGGCATCGCTGCGCCGCGACCGGCCCAGCCAACACGATACACTATTCCAGACCAGAACAGACTGCAGACAAGCGCAGACTAGCAACTACTGCTACAGCTACACAGCTCGTACTCAGTCAACACTGCTCTCTGGTCAGCGATTCTCCTATACCCCGCATATCTCAGGCAGCGCATGAGCAATACATCGGAATTACATCTGCTCGGACCTCTTACATAAAATTACATCTGCATTACATCTACTCGGACCTCTTTCTTAAAATTACATCTGCTCGGACCTCTTACAACCTCCAATTTCTCTGTCAACACCTCTCGAAAGCGACTAAGGACTTCCAAAAGCAGGTTTGCCTCAACCAGACCCAAATGACTGACATCGAATCTTGAGAAAGCCGGTACCGCAAAACAAATTCCCAATGAACTTAGCTTTGACAGGAGGCCAAGGCCAACCTCTCAGTAGGGCGAAACTTGAAACAACCCTATCATCAGACCAGTGCTGCGTATGAAATAACAAGCCAAAATCGAGTTCACCGATAAATTCTTAACCACCATCAAGTTAATTGACCAGGAAAAGTTCGAAACAATTTTGCTCGCTACTCCCCAGTCAGAAGCAACCTGTGCCCGTTAACAACCCGACGTCCCTGGAAGGAGGAGCACAAGGAAGGCTTTCGTAAAGGCCTTGTCGCTACTGCTGTTGAGGCCGAGTTGCCACTGTTCTTACGGCAGGCGAAGTTGGTAAGTACATGAATTGGCTTCTGGTGCAGGAAATCGCTAGAAAATTTCTTCCTGCCACTACTACACAGCTATGCCCAAGGGTCAGGTAACAGAATAGGAGAACTAAGGTTCTATAACACTCCAACAAATTAGTAACAAAGTCACACAAGCTAGTTAAACGGTTTACTTATCTTTGTGACTAGTTGGAAAAGGAAGTACGCAACGTTGCTTGTAACATAACACAAAAAAGCCCTCAACAGCTAAGACAAAATAATCGTAGGTGCACTTTACAGTACGATAACAAATGCAATTTATAACAACTATCTGTTCACTTATAAGAGTTCACTACACTATTTTCCCTGTCTAAGTCAGCCCTGACCGATCACATAAAACCAAGTGGGCGAGAGCTGCTCTTCTTTTTCCTTGTAGGCTGCTGTTCTTTGTCGTCCACTCATTGGCGGGTTGTACTCGGCCGGCAACTGGCACAGGCAAAGTCGATATCTTCATCCTGAGGCGCGCGGAATTTTGCCGAGCGGTCTAGGGCGCTGCAGTCATGGACTGTGCGGCTGGTCCCGGCGGAGGTTCGAGTCCTCCCTCGGGCATGGGTGTGTGTGTTTGTCCTTAGGATAATTTAGGTTAAGTAGTGTGTAAGCTTAGCGACTGATCACCTTAGCAGTCACGTCCCATAAGATTTCACACACAATTGACCAGTTTTTGACTTCATCCTCAGCGCCGCCCGTGGCGGTGGTGAAACTCGCGCCATCGGCGAGTCTCTATGACACTGTAACCAGTTCGTATCCTTGCGCCTGTGGTGCTTTTGCCTGGGCTGTGACTTGTTCGCACGACATAGCAAAGGCAACTTACAAATAGCCACAATTCCCAACTACTACCGGTAGTCAAGGAGGGAAAAAGAGCTACGTAAATTAATAAATGCACACACACCCTTTTGAGTAAATTGAGCAAAAAGATGAAGAAGCGGCTCCCTCATCACAGCCTGGGGGGAGATAACTTTGTGGTAAACCACATTGCCTATACCCCTCTCCTGTCTTGATGGCATCATCCTTTCGGCCTTTCACTCCGTCGAACAGGAAACAGATGCACGAAATGCCCCTCTTTGTTGCACCGGAAACACGCCTTACGATTGTACTTTCAAAAGAAAGCAGTTTAAAACGAGAATGAGGTTTCCACTCTGCAGCGGAGTGTGCGCTGATATGAAACTTCCTGGCAGATTAAAACTGTGTGCCCGACCGAGACTCGAACTCGGGACCTTTGCCTTTCGCGGGCAAGTGCTCTACCATCTGAGCTACCGAAGCACGACTCACGCCCGGTACTTACAGCTTTACTTCTGCCAGTACCTCGTCTCAGGAGAGCTTCTGTAAAGTTTGGAAGGTAGGAGACGGGGTACTGGCAGAAGTAAAACTGTGAGTACCGGCCGTGAGTCGTGCTTCGGTAGCTCAGTTGGTAGAGCACTTGCCCGCGAAAGGCAAAGGTCCCGAGTTCGAGTCTCGGTCGGGCACACAGTTTTAATCTGCCAGGAAGTTTCAGTTTAAAACGTTTTGAAATCCACGCAGGCGCCCTGGTAATTACTCTTGTAACCCCTCCCCTCCCTGAGGTTTATTCCTTGAAACTCAGTGCTTCAATAGCGGAAACCAAAGCATCTAATTCAAGAAAGGTACAAGATTTACTGACGAATGTGTTGTAGAAATGGTAGACCAGTCTCATGCCTTACACTATGTTGTCAGTTTACTGCAGCTCCATCACCTGTAACTCCATGGCTGAGGCCACAATCAGAATTTCCTCAAAATACATGACCAAGGTTTCTTCAGAGGTCTGAATCACCCAAAAACGCTTCTGCTAACATTTAGCCTTAATAAAAGGTGATAATTTCAACTAGATAAAACGTGTTCGCAGACTTTTCAGAGCCCCATGTTTCAGCAGAACTTCAGAGAATATGCGGCTCAATATGACATGCGTTAATAGATACAACAAAAAAGGCACAATACTATCTGAAATTCTGAAGGCATCTCGTGGAATTAAAATCTGCCTTTCAGCCACAAGATGATTTGTACCTGGCTCAAACTTTTGACAGAAAGTTCCTCAATCCCTTGAAGGAAAGTCATCATCGGGTCAGGCAATTTACAGAAGGAATCCCTAGGTCGGCCCTTAGCTGCACATATGGCATCACTACTACTTCCAAAAAATAACTGTTCAGAAGAGTCCTGTCCCCTCCTTATTGCTCTCAAGCCCTCCAATCCGAGGGAGCTTACATTAATTTGCAACTCCCATGTCTGCGCAAGCAAGTGCTGGGCTAATTTACTCTGCCCAGCAATAATCTCAAACTGCTGAACATCACTTAAACGGTTATCCCATTTAACAAGCTGCACCTGAAGCCCATAGTTTGGTTAGGGGTTTGTTGTCTAATTTCTTAAAATTGAGCATTCTGACGTAAGGCTGATATACCAGCGGGACCATCAGCTAATTCAGTACCTACCTTGCCAATGCTGTCAGTAGTGATAGTCATTGGGCTGTCCAAACCCACTCACAAACGGGTCACTAATTCTGTAATGCTTCCATGAAACAGAAGGCGGCGTTTTCTGAGCTCGTACACCAAATCTTCCAATTCCAAATAGGACAAGACTGGACAACCGTGAGACCCCCATGCTCAGCAGTAACTATCTGAAAAAACATAGTTCAGTTGGTACGAATATATAAGACAACAAAACTAATTAAAATATATTTGGAAAGAATCAACCAAAAACAAATGACGCTGCGAGGACAAACTCCCCCATCCTAGTATCCAAGGAAAAACCACACTCTGCTGCCATTCAATTGGCGCCCAGGTGCTCAGCGTAAGTTATGTGGAAGGACTGGACTGGGTTTTGTGTTAACATCGTTTACCTTTTTCAGAACATATAATACAATAAATTATAAATTGCAAATATCCAGTTTCACATTAAGCAAACTCATTATAAGGTGCAAATTTCCAGTTTCACATTAAGAAAACTCTCAGCATACACCCAATAGATACCGCCACTTAATAAATTTAAAGCAGAGTGATTCCAAAAATTGTTTAAAATTTAAACACAAGCTAGCAGGGACCTTAAGTCTAATTTCAACAAGAAATGACAGAATTTAGTGTGATTTTGAATTTTATACATTTATTAAAAGAAAAAATCTGTCAGTGCCAAAATCTGGCGTAATTATTCTGATAAAGACGACCCGCTGGCAGTCTAAAATGTTATACCACAATTCGAATCTACAAACGAGATCTCTACTAATATAAAACCAAGAGCATGATGGTTAATCAAGACAATTACTTACGAATGCATAACGCTACTACACCTAAAAGCTTTTAAATTAGAAATTTGGCCAGTGCCAGATAACAAAACATTAAGAAAAAGTTTAACAAATTAAGAAACGGCCAATCACAGCTCTTGAAAAATTTAAACCCGCTTAGTGCCAGATAATAAAATTTAAGGAAATTTAACAACCTGGGTGACGATCGTTCTCGGCCCTGCAAAAAATTAACCCAACACAGTGAAACTCTTAAAATCACATTAATGAAAATACGATACGGGATGATATCTCTGAAAAAGGATAATAAAAGAAAATATTAGCATTATCGCGGCAGAAACCCTTAACAAAGTTACATTATTTAATTCCTTGAGGCATGAGGTGAAGCAAGAGGTGGCAGGCTAGACGCAGCCGATGTGCACAGGCAGAACGTCCACAAGAGAACTGTAGGGCCAAAGGGTTCGACGTCCTCTCTGTGCGCCACAACAGCCGTAAGACTGGAAAAACAAAGAGTGTGTCTAACTTGCGGCACCAGTAGCTCTTTCCAAAATCTCCCGTAGTCATGGGTTCAGTAAAGAAAGGGCTTCCTTAGCAGGCGCTGTCACCATCAAGGTCAACAGTTCTCAACACACGGAATCACCAATCATTTATACAACTTTAAATACTTTTACCTTGTCAGGTTTACTGTTGAGCATACGCTTGCTAGAACAAGGCATTACAGCCACTTGATCTGCTCAGCACCGATAGGCAAGATCCGCGATATCAATACATACAGTTATTTTGTAATGTCGTAACGGATATCCTACCACCCCGTCCTTTATTCGTATCAGTGTTACCCATATATTCCTTTCCTAGCGATTTTCCGGAAGTCCTCCTCATTCCTCACCCCATCAGTCCATCAAGTTTTCAACGTTCTTCTGCATCACCCGACCAGCACACAACAGGGAGTTCAATGGAACGACGTAGAAGGTATTGGCACCCACAACCAATTATAGATTGAGCTGTCAAACTACACACCGTGCTGGACAGCGACAACACTATGAGGGAAAACACACTGCCTGAATTTACGTCAACGGCCAGGGCAGGTAACCGCAACGTTAACGGCCACAAGGCAGAAGATTCCGCTGGTGCTCTTCAATTAACCAAGTACAGTTAATCTCCACTGGAGGGTGGCTAAAATTTGCCAAGTTCAAAACACACGTTGTTTCTCGCGGGAATATCCTAACACCCGACAACGAACTCCAAACGAGACAATGTGAACAGTGGTGACTTGCTGGTTGATTAAGTCAAAACTCAACTATCATGTCCATGATCGGTGAGCTACGAACCTCGTAGCAATGGGAACAGCATCACACACCCCGACACTGCATACAAGCTGCCAGTAGGCCCGGCCAAACGACGCACCGCAGAGATTTTCTCGCTGCCCCACGCCAACCGACCAACTGACTGCACACAGCCCAGCTGGAAACTGTAAACGCCAGGCGAAAGATAGTCCAAGGCGCGAATATTGATACACACATTTGCTTCCACCCGCAGAAAGAGAAGATAACAGCATAATCGCGGTAAGTGCGGGAGGCTAAACATAGAATAGCAACCAAGGATTAATCCAAAGCGTAGCACGAGCCAGCCACGGCTCACAGTCTTCCATGGTCTTGCTAAAACTCACCTGAGAGTTTTGTTTTCGGTCTCTGGGACAACCTTTTCATGTCCCAGTGGCAAACAAAACTGTCAGTCCTTCCAATTCAAGAACAGATCACCTTTTTGTACGAGTAGTTCACTTAATCCCCTTGAGACACTAGCCTCCGCATTCTTAGCTCCCTCTTGCTCTTGCAACAAAAGCACTCCTATGCCCAGAGCTGATCCATTCATCTGGAGAATGAATTTCGTGTTTCATTGTGGTAGGGCTAACACAGGGGCCGACTTAAAAGCGGCTTGCTACAGAATTCTTTAAAACACGCTGACTTCGAATGTAATGATTTCCATGAGAAGGAAACGCTTCTGTCAACAAGCGATCACGGATTTAGAAAGCATCACTTGTCGGAAACTCAGCTTGCCCTTTTCTCACATGCTATACTACGACCCATGGATGTAGAGTAACAGGCAAATTCAATATTCCTAGATTTCCGTAAAGCGTTTGACACAGCGCCCCACTGCAAACTGTTGACGAAGATCCGAGCACATGTATTAACTTTCCAGATATGTGGGCGGCTCTAAGTCTTCTTAAGTGCTAGAACCCAGTACGTCGTCCTCTGTGGCGAGTGTTCATCAGAAACAAGGGTATCGTCAGGAGCGCCCCAGGAAAGTGTCATCTGACTGCTCTTATTCTCTGTATACGTAAATGATCTAACGGAAAGCATGAGCAGCAATGTACTGCTGTTTGCTGACAACACTTGGTTTGTGGGAAGATGCCGTCATTGAGTGAATGGAGAAGGATAAAAGATAGAGAGAATTTCTAGTTCTTATGATGACAGGCATCTTGCTCTAAACGTACAAAATTGTTATGAATGCAGATGAGTATGAAAGACAATAACTTAATCTTTAACTACAACTTTGGTACTGTGCTGATTGACACAGTCACATCGGTTACTTATCTAGGCGTAGTGTTAGAGAGTGATATGAACTGGAATGAGTAAATAACAGCACCAATAGGTAAGTCAAATAGTCGACTTCGCTTTATTGGGAGAATTTTCGGAAAGTGTAGCTAAACTATATAGAGAACCGCTTATAGAACACTAGTGGAACCCATCCTTGAGTACTGTTAGATTGATTGCGATATGCACGAGGCCAGGTTAAAGGAAGACATCAAAGTAATTCAGAAGCGAGCTGGTACATTTGTTACAGGTAGCAAGTATTGGGGAAAGCTCCGTGAACACAAATGGGAATCCCTGGGCGGAAGATGAGACTGTTTTGATGAGACACTATTGAGGAAATATAGAGAATTTGCATTGGAAACCGACAGAAGAAGGCTGCTACTGCAGTTTGTGTGGAGGAATATTGACAGTCATCTTCGCTCGCTCTGTTTGCGAGTGTAACAGAAAATAAAATGAGTAGTGGTGGAACGTAGTACCCTCAGCTGTACTCCATACGATGCGTTGCGTACTTTGTATGATGTACATGACAGCTTGTTTTAATGCAAACAATGAAGTTTCCCGTTAACTCCCCAAAGATTTTAACAAGCGTTTCTACGTAACTCGGTAAGTGGAATTGAATTCTCCATAAAACCGCGAATAAACTTCCTAAAGTCAATATGGACCTACTAAACCGAAACTAATTGCCCTACAGACTTGATAGAGGAACAGATAAAAACAACTCTCAACAGATCAACCGTCAGGCCTACATTTCTCGCTCAAAAAAATCCTACAACAGACGCTCTATACGTACCTAAGTTGAGCTACTCTAAACAACCAGATCATCGGTTCATTGAGATAATGACAACCATACATAAATTTGATCTCGTAAAACATGGCATTCATTAACTGCGAGAGGACAGCAGCTACTGTAGCCAATCTGAAGGTGGCATGATTAAACTCAAACATATTCCGGTTCATCATGAACGCTTTAAGTGGCTTTCAACCTTTCTCTAGCAGTACGTAATAACACAGTTGATTGGGACGTAAGGTGGTAAAGAACCATTGTCCCATGAAATTATTTAATTCAAAAACTTTGAACATAGCTGCTAAGGTTCAGTGGCCGTGTCAGAATTATATTAAAACAAATAAGCCCTAGGTCACAAATATTAAGTCAAAATTGACAAGGTTTCAACGCTACTGTGAACGTCGTCTTCAGAATTAGACCAACTGTTCTAAAACATATTAAGTATATAATACATTAATAAAATTAAAGTTTGTACTTGTTGCAACCCTTGTTCACTAAAGTACGAGCAGCCCTTAGCGGCTCACCATCTTCCTTACAACTATTCATGACGTCGCCTTTCCGGCTTAAATCTTTTTTAATATGTGACTTGTAAGTAATGCATCTTTTTTCAGTCAGTACAAACTTTAATTTTATTAATGTATTATATCTTAATATTTTTTAGAACAGTTAGTCTAATTCTGAAGACAACGCTCACAGTAGCGTTGAAACCTGGTCAATTTTGACTTAATATTTGTGAACGAGGGCTTTTTTGTTCTAATATTATTTAATTCATGTTAGGCAGCTACTGGACAGTACATACAATTATATTTAGGAACCATGAAGACTGTAGAGGCGTAAGTAAATGTATATGGTGGAATTACTCCTTTCCTGCCCGCATCTCGTGGTCGTGCGGTAGCGTTCTTGCTTCCAACGCCCGGGTTCCTGGGTTCGATTCCCGGCGGGGTCATGGATTTTCTCTGCCTCGTGATGGCTGGGTGTTGTGTGATGTCCTTAGGTTAGTTAGGTTTAAGTAGTTCTAAGTTCTAGGGGACTGATGACCGTAGATGTTAAGTCCCATAGTGCTCAGAGCCATTTGAACCATTTTGAACTCCTTTCCTAATATCATTTCCACATTTTCTCTTAATATCTTTGTCCTTGATGGGCACAATCTACAGGGTGGCTTCTTAAGGGCAACCTGATCAATTAATCGAGTATTATTTTTTAGCAATCTGATAATTCCCACGGCCTCTGTCAACACAACCAGACACATGATTTTGATCTTTATTTTCGGAAATTCCACCGGCCGTTGTGGCTGGGCGGTTCTAGGCGCTACAGTCTGGAACCGCGCGACCGCTACGGTCGCAGGTTCGAATCCTGCCTCGGGCATGGATGTGTGTGATGTCCTTAGTTAGTTGGGTTTAAGTCGTTCTAGGTTCTAGGGGACTGATGACCTCAGAAGTTAAGTCCCATAGTGCTGAGAGCCACTTGAACCATTTCGGAAATTCGTCTAAATGAAATAATTATTCACTTAATAAGTATAATTTGTCCGTGTTACTTGTTTCAGTACTGGATTTATTGTATGCCTAGCCATTACTGGCAAAAGTGAAAACGTGCCTGTGAGTTAAACTTAAAATCAAATTCCTGCCCAGCAAAATCGGGAATCTGACCAACCTTAGCAATAAAATCCGCTACCAGAATACACTTAGTGGCTAAATTCTCCGGAACATTAATGCCAGTCTTCTAAGCAAATTCAGCAGCTGGGATCTCATGTTGTAAACACCATTTTGGTGGCGTAGCGGGAGGTCAGATGGGTCGAGAGCGAGCGGAAGCTCGCAGTTGCCCAGTCGTTTGTGCGGTACGCTTGGTGCGGGCCTGCCCGCCACCGGCGCGCCATAAGGCGCGGAATCTCGCACCATGACGTACCGGTTCATGTTCCGGCGTGCCGACGGCAGGTCTCACATGGGGAAGTGATGGGTCAAACATAGCCTCTCCTTCCCAAATGGCTCTTTCCGTCTTCCCGTGGTGCCAGACGTCAAGTTCGGCTTTTCCCAGGCCCGCCCGCACGTTGTCTTGCGTCAGAAGGGAGAGCTGCGACCCAACCCGATGCAAATGCGAAGGGTGCGTGCCACATGGGGAGCTGTGTCCAGGGACTGAAGATCTGTTCCTTGTGGGGGGGGGGGGGAGGGAGGGGGGGGAGTGGGCTGCTAGGCTGGGGAGTGCTGCTCACCTTGTGGGCCTCCTTTGTGCTGGACGGCTGCTGCTCATCTCCCTCTTCGCGAGGAGCACAGAACATCAGGTGCTCTGCATGCCGGCGACCTCGTTTCTCGGGGTGGGATCTCGGCGCGAGTCGTAAATGACGGTTCGCCGCTCCCGTGTTTAACTGGGGCATGGTGACATCATCTGGACCATGTTGCCTGAGCAGGAATGGCCGAGAGGTGGGCAAGTAGGCGGCGAAGGGTGAAGATGCGTCCACCTCTCCGGAGTGCGGCGTGTACTTGCCGAGGCGTGCTGGGAGAAATCAACGATGATGAGGCTGCTTGAAGGCGACCAGTGTGTTGGCAACAGCGAGCCGAACCCAGCAGCTCTGATGTGCCCTTGGCCTAGGGGCGAAGCCGGTGTGTGAGCTGCAGAAATTCGCCCCCCCCCTCTACCCCCCTGCCACCCTGCCAGAGGAACTGGTCTGGGGCAAGAGACGGCTCCCAACGTTTTGCTTGTCTACTGGAATTATGGCTACAGCCGAAATGACGAGGGCTCTATGTGCGCCCCCATGAAGGGCATCTGTTATGACCGATCCCTAGTCACAAGAGAACTTGGGACACGCATTGGATGAAAACGTTCTAGACATGTAAGGATAGCACAACTGCTAGATCAAAACATTAAAAACACCAAAATCAGCCAGGCCGTGGTACAGGCCATTAAAAACGAGTTGGCAGCTTGGGCCAAAGCGAATGCGAGGCTCGAAGGCCGCCTGGAGGAGTTGGAGAAAGGAAACGAGAGGCTGTGTAGGCAGCCAGTGTAGATGCGGGTGGGAGTGGCCACGCAAGCGGCACTTAAAGTACAAAATAATAAAGACACAACTGCAAGGATCACCAAGTGGTCGGAGACGGCGGTTTTGTAAGACACCTGCCTGGCCAAGATTTCAAGAATGTCCAAGAGATATTCACAACCCAATAAAACATAAGATGAAAATAAATAAAGTTAAACCAACTAAGAATGTCCTCATAGTAGATGTGGCGACTGAGGAGGACAAGAACAAGCTGTTGGGCAACTCAAAGGCTGTAAAGTGCGAACCGCCAAGAAAGCAGAACCCACCAGTTATAATGCGTAAATCACCAACGGTAATGAAGGATGATGAACCATGTGACATGATTAGCCAACAAAACTGAATTTGTTGGCGGTGAAACGTTTAGCAAGGAATTCAAACTAAGTTTTAAAACTGGGCCTCGGTAGGGTGGTGGTGTGCATCATGTTGCTGAGGTCACAGGAGCAATGTGGCGGAAGCTGACGGCTATGTGCAAACTTTACATAGGCTTTCATGCTGTGAACGTCAGGGATTACCTTGCGGTACCTCGTTGTCACAATTGTTGGGACCTGGATCACATGTACAGGCATTGCACCAGGGAGCTGGCTTGCTCCAAGTGTGGAGCTGAAAATCACACCAAGAATGAATGTAGCAAAACCGGCATATATATTCCAAGTGTGAAGAGGGGCAAGGAAACATGCAACCCTACTGGTAGGAACTGTACCACCTACGAAATGCTGGAGCAACGACTGATCTCCAGAGTCGATTACGGCTGAAGCCATACATGCTAATAGGACGCAAAAGAGGAAGTCCCTAGGTAAAGGAAGAAGGGCGGGAGAAAGGCCAAGCATATTTAAAAAATTCTTGAGATTGCTTTTGGGTACTCAAAATTTGAAAACATAAATGGTACACATCGGTATTCAAACAGAGCCCTCCCTTCAAAGCCGCGGACTTAGGCTGATTGAAGATCAGGAGCGGCAAAAAGGGCGTTCAGAGGTAGTGGCTCAACCAATGGTAGTGCAGAGATGCGAAATGCGCAAGAGAGGCGTATACGAGATACAAGATAACACAGTATCTAGTACTAACGTGCTTCAGTCTACGCAGGACCACTCTCCTGTTAGATTGCCACCTGTGGACCCTGTTAGAGTATATCCCAATTAGGAGTTCCCTATGCAGCTTGCCAGGTTGGAGCAGCCAGCTGTCCTGACCACCACTTTGCAATATATGGTTTGGGTAGGACACAAATACGGAACAAAGGTCACCTTCTCGGTAATGGAGGCTGTTGACAAATACAGCTTAAGTCAATGAATCTCTCCACCGACTTCAGTCAGTGTTGGCCAATGGACCCACTACGTTCGATTGGCGGAAAAATTGGGCGGAAAGTCACTTTCACACCTACTTCCCATAATGAATAGAGTAAATATTGGTCATCTCAATACACATAACAGCAGACTTGTTATGCAGGAGCTGCGAAGGATGGTGGAGGAGAGGAGACTGGATGTGCTCTGCCTATAGGAGTCATACTACCAAGACAATACATGGCAAGTGATCTGCAGTAGGGGCGATCCGAGGGTGACAATAATCGTAACTAATAATGCATTACGAGTAACAGTCCTTACGCAACTTTCGAGCAGCCACTCTAACGTTGTGGAGATACAGCCACCAGTAGGGGTGCTGTACGTGATCAGCATGTACTTTCAATATGGTCTTGAGATAGAAGAGCACCTGGAACATCTCACTGGGGTAACCACGGCGTTGCAGGGCCGTAAGGTGTTTGTCACAGCTGACATAAATGCCAAGTTCCCCCTATGGTTCAGTGGCGCAAGAGATGCAAACTGAGGCAACGCAGAGGAAACGTTTATGTCCTTGCAACTTGTGGTCGTCAGTAGGCCTGGTAATCCCCCACACTACGTTGCGGGAGGGGGTTGAGGCACCAATATTGATATCACACTTGCTACACCAAGAGCCATAAAATTAGTAAAAAACTGGAAGGTGCATGAGAAGGCCACCACAAGTGATCATAACTTGATTACTTTCACCATAGGTAATAGAGGGTGTAACTGGGACATGAGGTGGGAGGTGCAGTTAAACTACAATAGGACTGATTGGGAGCGCCTAGCTTGCGAGATCGACATCCCTGCATTTCCAGAGGGTGAAGAGAATATATATCAGTACGCCGAGAAACTGGTGAGTGCAATCACAAGGCCGGCAAAGGCAGCTGTATCAAGCAGGAGGAGAGCCGTTGCGGCCTCTCCATCACCATGGTCTGCCGATCTGGAGCAGATGCGCCAGTCTGTCAAAAATGCGAGGAGGCTGGTAAGCGGAATGTCGTCTGGTGGGAGAAAGAGAGATGGCTACAACAGTACAGGGAATTCAAAGTGGCTTTTCAGCAGGAGCTTCAAGCACTTAGGCTCCAAATTTGGGAGCAGTTCATACTAAATCAGCCCTTGGGGAGTACTGTACAAGATAATAGGGGAAAAGATCCTTTCTCCATCGGTGGTATCAACTGTTAGGTGCGCGGACAGGATGGCTGAATCCTGCCGGGAAACTGCTCAGGTCCTCCTCCGGTTCCTGCTAGCTGATGACAGTGAACAGGGTGAAACAGAGGGTCAGCGTGTAACTGCTCTTTAGAGAGTGGTTATACAGAAACGAGTATTAGATTAGATTCTTTAATACGAAATGACCTAAGAGCCAAAAATCGGTAGTAGCATTTCGAAGTAATAGTTCGTGAAAATTTATACAAAGAACAGATATTGCAAATAGAGTAACGCAAAGTAGTACAAAGGGAATTCAAGGAAGACATAACAGAGCTGCGTTTTGTTTTGAATGTAATATAGAAACTAATGTGCAGCATTGTTAGGTATCTTGAGATTTGCTTTCAGCGGTGGCGAGTGTGTTCGCAGTTCTTCCGTTTTTAGTCGGAATTTTGGGATTAGAAGCCTGATTAAAAGGAATTCTTAGAACTGGATTAGACATTGGAGTGGTGGAGAATAGATTATTTTGGGATAAATTCAGAGACGGAGTCAGTTAGAGATGATAGGGTGTACAAACATTGCATTCAAGTGAATGGTGATTGTACGTGTTCAACGAAACGCTACGTTCGTATACTTACAATTGTGAAGAGATTAGTAACATTACGGAAATTTTTGTGTTGAATTAGGATTGAAACCTGGTTGGTAGGTACTCAGAGAGGTTGTGATTGTGGATCGGGCCGTAAAAGAGCTATTGTGAGTAGCACAATCAAAAACTCAACTTTATTTTTCTAAGAACCACATACTTACGCATTGCTTTAAACGATCACAATTACGGTTGAAGGCCTAGTTAAAGAAAACTTGAGATGCTTTCTGGGCTGAAGGCCCAAAACCACATCAAAACAAGAACGGCTGAAGGCCTGGCTTAGAAATCAAAAGCGATGAAGAATAGAGGGTAATTTTTTTTTTAAGAAAGCCATGCAGTTGAAAACAATTAGCGGCTGAAGGCCTACACTACACGTCTGAAGGACAACTGTAATTAAAACACATTAATAAACAACTTTTTTTGTAACCAAGAATTTTTTTTAACTTACAACAGAACGGACAAAGCCTAATTAATGAAATATTAACATATTGCACAGCTGAAGGCCACAAACAAATTTGAAAGAACGGCTGAAAACCTGAACACCAAGTCAGACAAACAATTTAAAATAAATCCCTTCCTTCTTATAAAATTATTTTCCTTTAAAGAAAACACAGAGCTGAAGGCCTTGTTAAAAGGGGTTCAAATAAATCCTCGGCAAAAGGCCACACATAACAGATCGAAAAACTAACGGCTTAGGGCCTCGATTACAAACAATTTCAGATAGAACAAATTTTCAGGAAAAAATATTTTTTAAAAATAAAATCAATCTTCAAAATTTTAATTTAACACTGCTAAATGCCTTTATGCAAAATTTAAAAGAACTGAATTAATACACGCACAATACTTCAAACAAAATTAAAATCACAATCTAAAACAAACAGAGCAAGTGGTGCTCAGAAGTGTTCCAAGGGTCGGCCTGAGGAGGTAGTTCAAAGTAAGGTGAGGTGAGACAGGCAGCCAAGAACTGACGTTAAGTAATCGGATGACAACCCAAACTAGAGACGGCCCAAGGACCGACCAACAATTTAACCAATCCCCTTCCCTCCGACCAACGGCATAGTGAAGGAAAATATGGGCCGAAGACGAGGATACGGACACCACTACGTCTTCAGAAATTGGCCAAGGGAACAATAACCACTCTAAGCAAAATATGAACCAAACAACTTAAAAGGCTCTCGAACTACACGCAATGCCAGACACCATCAACACGACGAGGAAAGGTACACTGCCGGAAAACTACGTACGCTAACAACCAGGGCGTTAACGGCGTTAACGGCCATAGGGCAGAAAATACCCCTGGTTGACATCACTGGCAAATAATAGTCAATTTAATAATTAATCACAATATAGGAAGATGGCTGCAAGGTTTCATACGTTGCTGCTAGCTCGAACGGCCCAGGGAGCAACTCCCCACAAATGAACGAAGAGATCTCAGAATAGTTGACGTTTCATAACAGGTTAACTGATCACTCAACTTAAGGGTCCAGATTCGGTGGGCAACAAACTTTGTCGCTCTCGCAGCTAGCGCCTCCCGATCCGACAGCACGTGCACGCCGCCAGCAGTCCCAACCTGGCCTTGTACCACGGAGACTTCCTCGCTGTTCCGTCCCAACCGACTGACTACCACATACACCACCACCACCCGGAAATACTAGCCGTCACACCAAAGATAGTACGACAGTACTAGTACCGATAAGTATTGCTGCTGCCACTCAAGGAGGCAAGCCAGCAACTTCGTTACACCAGTAAGTAAGGAACAAAGAAGACACCACTCGACGTGACAAAATGCTAAAGAACTAACGGCATGAACGCGAGCCGCACACGGCACAACCTCCCACCCTAAAACACCAAGCCGGGGGTAACTCAGCAATTGGGCTAACCATATTTAACTTTGCTAAGGAGCACCCAGTACTGCTTACCGGTGCAGTTATCCTTAACCAGGAGGTTAACTGGGCCTAAAATACACACAGTGGTACAAGGCCCCAAAAAATGGGGATTGAAATGACTAAGATTTCCGAAACACACCTGTCTCCCGGGAAAATTAGGGACATAGACCTGATCTCCTGGTCTTCCCCTTAAGGCTCGCCGATAACAGCTTGCTTGTTATGGGCCCTGAGAATATTACAACTGGCACGGTTCCAGTTCTCCTTGACGACCTGAGGGGTAATATCCGCCGGACTTAGATCTGGAATTCCCCATAAGTTCAAAAGGGGGGAATTATCAGGATAGAAGAGCACCAAGGAGGCCGGAGTAGCTTTCAAAGCCTCATGATTGGCGGTATTGAAAGCCAAGATAAGCCAAGGAAGACTAGAATCCCACTTACTAGGCGTCTTCCGATGGAAAATAATCAAAGCGGATTAAAGATTTCGATTGACCCTCTCCGCAAAAGAGCCCTGCGGATAATATGGTGTAGTAGTCACATGCTTGACTCCGTTTTGAAAACAGAACGCCTTGAAGGAACCTAAAGGAAGGCCGGCGCGTTATCACTAGCTATTTGTTTGGGGGGGGGGGGGGGGGTCGGGCTCAAAAACACTGAAAACATTAGTTAAATGCGAATTAGTGGTTGTAGCAGTTATGTTACGACTCGGAAGGCGCCAGGTAAATCTCGAAAACGAATCAATAACAACCAATATGTACCAATAACCTCTCTTAGTACGAGGTAAGGGCCCCACATAATCGATATACAGTTTGTGCATATGACAGGATTCACGCTCAGAACTCGACAGACCCTGTTGAAGAGCGTTCTTAGGTTTGGCCACATTACACAATCTACAACGAGAAACCATCTCTCTCATGACATGGAAAGCCAAGTCAAATGCTCCTTAAATTTTTGCAAGGTCTTACAGGTTCGTAAGTGCCCACCAACCAACGAATCATGAAAATAATGAAAAACCTGTCGCACTAGAGCTACTGGTAAACAGATCTTGAATTGCTTAGCACGTTCCACCCTTTTACACAAAATGTCTTTCTTGATAAAGTACTCATCCAATAGTTCCCCAGCCAACAGGCGTTGCTTAATGGGTGGCTAAGTAGGGTCCTGATCCTGATGCTGAGCAACATCATCAAATAAATGAGGAATCTTGCCTAACACGATACAACTAAGGCTGCCTCCCTCTGTTTCCCGGGTGCCCTCACTAGATGTATGTTCAGTGAACATACGGCTGAGTACGCCCGCAAGGACATTTTCAGTCCCTTTTATGTGTGTAACCTCAAACTTAAATGCATAAATGCATACTGCCCATCTGGCGATACAGCCAGTTTTACGTGGCCTGGCTAACACCCAGCTTAATGCTTGATTGTCGGTTTCTAGCTGAAAAACACGATGCTCAGGGTAAAAGCGGTACTTCTCTAGCTCGTACGAAACGACCAATTACTCACACTCGTAGACAGAATATTTAAGTTCGGCACTGGTTAACCGACTAGACGCGCACCCTAATGGCTGCCTCTGCCCTTCGAACTCCTAAAGGAGGCCAGCCGAAATACCCACATTAGAAGCGTCAGTTAGGACCATGTTTATTAAAATATGGCACTTCGAGAATGGGAGGTTGGCTATAGCTGCTTTAATTGCTCAAATGCGGCCTCTTGGACAGGTCCCCATTCAAAACGCAATCCTTTCCGGAGCAATTCATTTAAGGGAGCCGCCAACTGAGCAAAATTAGGGACAAAACACCTAAAATAATTCGCCATGCCTATGAAACTGGCAATTCCAAGCTTATCAGTATGCGGACGCAGAGTTCGTAATGCCTTTGTTCGTTCCTGGTCGATGAGAATACTCTGACCTGATACTAAAGTGTGCGTCATTTACGACGGCGGCCGAGTTTAGGTTCGTTCTGCGCATCTGACGTCACAAAACACAGTCAGCCAATGAACAGAGAACGACGTTGCCAGAGCCATTCTTTATACCAGTTGCTTCATATTCTATTAATTAATTAAACCAAACAAGCAATAAGCCTCCTTCTAATTCAGGCGATAGCAAGGAAAGGTGTTTGTATCATTCTCACTAACCGCTTTTTCGCAATAAAGAACAGCGGCAATTGTTTATTTCCATTGTACTTCGACGAAACGTAATTCATAGTCATACCAACAGTGTTTGCATGATATTTTAAAGTCCTCCAGGAAACCTATGGTATTATGAGCTGCGTTAGTGTAATGGTTAAAGCATTTGTCTGCTAAGCGAAAGGTTCGGAGTTGAAACCTTGTTCGGTGCTTAATACTTTGTTTATTTAAAAACAATGTCGAAGTGCCTTACTTCATGAATTTTATTCGTTTGAATGTAGTTTTTTGAAATTTCTAGTGGCAACTAAAATCGACCCTACGGAAAGTATGCGCTATGGACTTTTACCTCTGCAAACTCTTTAAAAGTTCTAGCAATGGTTTACTACATTTAATGCTGCACAATAACTGTGTTGAACATCGAAGCAAAATTAAGTCATTTATGGGGGGAAGGTATCACTCAAGAAGATGTGTAAAAATCAAATTTTTGGGCCAAATAGCTTTTGTGAAATCGAATGATAAAGTGTGTCAAAGCAGTCGGAACACCATGTGTGTGCACAGGCGAGCAGTGCAGTGATGACAAAATCGCGCACAGCGCGGAATGCGGGGAGCACGTCTCAGTCGCAGCCAAAGGGTTAATGCGACCGAGGTGGCTTTACTTCATAAACTGCGCTCTCCCCCGTAAACGTAAGTTTGCAAACTATACTACACTCCTGGAAATGGAAAAAAGAACACATTGACACCGGTGTGTCAGACCCACCATACTTGCTCCGGACACTGCGAGAGGACTGTACAAGCAATGATCACACGTACGGCACAGCGGACACACCAGGAACCGCGGTGTTGGCCGTCGAATGGCGCTAGCTGCGCAGCCAGTTTGCCGTGGCATACGGAGCTCCATCGCAGTCTTTAACACTGATAGCATGCCGCGACAGCGTGGACGTGAACCGTGTGTGCAGTTGACGGACTTTGAGCGAGGGCGTATAGTGGGCATGCGGGAGGCCGGGTGGACGTACCGCCGAATTGCTCAACACGTGGGGCGTGAGGTCTCCACAGTACATCGATGTTGTCGCCAGTGGTCGGCGGAAGGTGCACGTGCCCGTCGACCTGGGACCGGACCGCAGCGACGCACGGATGCACGCCAAGACCGTAGGATCCTACGCAGTGCCGTAGGGGACCGCACCGCCACTTCCCAGCAAATTAGGGACACTGTTGCTCCTGGGGTATCGGCGAGCACCATTCGCAACCGTCTCCATGAAGCTGGGCTACGGTCCCGCACACTGTTAGGCCGTCTTCCGCCCACGCCCCAACATCGTGCAGCCCGCCTCCAGTGGTTTCGCGACAGGCGTGAATGGAGGGACGAATGGAGACGTGTCGTCTTCAGCGATGAGAGTCGCTTCTGCCTTGGTGCCAATGATGGTCGTATGCGTGTTTGGCGCCGTGCAGGTGAGCGCCACAATCAGGACTGCATACGACCGAGGCACACAGGGCCAACGCCCGGCATCATGGTGTGGGGAGCGATCTCCTACACTGGCCGTACACCACTGGTGATCGTCGAGGGGACACTGAATAGTGCACGGTACATCCAAACCGTCATCGAACCCATCGTTCTACCATTCCTAAACCGGCAAGGGAACTTGCTGTTCCAACAGCCGCATGTATCCCGTGCCACCCAACGTGCTCTAGAAGGTGTAAGTCAACTACCCTGGCCAGCAAGATCTCCGGATCTGTCCCCCATTGAGCATGTTTGGGACTGGATGAAGCGTCGTCTCACGCGGTCTGCACGTCCAGCACGAACGCTGGTCCAACTGAGGCGCCAGGTGGAAATGGCATGGCAAGCCGTTCCACAGGACTACATCCAGCATCTCTACGATCGTCTCCATGGGAGAATAGCAGCCTGCATTGCTGCGAAAGGTGGATATACACTGTCCTAGTGCCGACATTGTGCATGCTCTGTTGCCTGTGTCTATGTGCCTGTGGTTCTGCCAGTGTGATCATGTGATGTATCTGACCCCAGGAATGTGTCCATAAAGTTTCCCCTTCCTGGGACAATGAATTCACGGTGTTCTTATTTCAATTTCCAGGAGTGTATACTAAGGCGCTGCTTCTCTTGGCGCATGCAACCGGCAACGCAGCAATCTCCCGCGTCTGGGCGGGCATGCGCGAACCGCCAAGATAAAAGAATTGAACTATAGGTGACCTAAAAAGGACACCTGCGGCCCGGCTGACGTCAGTTTACTGGGTTTAACAGGTAATCCGACCCCCTGCAATCTCGCAAAAACTTGCTGGATATGAGCCAAATGCTCCTGAAATGAATGGCTATAAATCACCAAGTCGTCCAAATAATTATAAACACAGACTAATTTCAAGTCGCCAAGGATACTATCCAGCAAACGAGTAAGAACGGCTGCACCAGTAGCCAAACCAAAGGGAACCAGTTTCTAATCAGTACAAACAGATTCCAATCAGTACAAAATGCTGCAACATGTCTACTTTCTTCAGCGAAGAGAATCTGATAATAGGCTTGATTAAAATCAAGCGCAGAAACCAATTACGACCAGCAAACCCATTAAAGGGTTTATGAAGGTCAGGCAGAGGAACAGATTCAAGGACAACCTTTGTGTTCAGGTGCCGATAGTCAACAACAGTCCTAAAATCCTGCCCCTGATCCTTAGGGACAAGGAATATGGGGGAATCATAGGCAGATGTAGAAGTCTAATAACACCTTGCGCCGATAGTCAACAACAGTCCTAAAATCCCGCCTCTGATCCTTACGGACAAGGAGTATGGGGGAAGCATAGGCAGATGGAGAAGGCCTAATAACACCTTGCGCAAGTATTTTGGATATTTTAGCTCTTACTGTTTTCATCTTAGGGGGTGAGAGACGATATGGGGTCTGCCTGACAGGAACATCGTCAGATAGACGGATGTGGTAGTTAAGAACATTATTAGGAATCTCAGGGAACCTCTGTAAGAAAATCTGTTATTGAGAAGCCTGATGTGGCGAGAGATGGGTAAGATCGAGCTCATTACGCACAGCCTCAACAGCCAGGGTGCCGGCATTTCGATTCACAGTACGTTTAGCACACTCGCAGAAACCAAACTTATCTGCAGGAGTGAACTTAAAGAAAATGGTGTGCCCGGAATAATCCAAGACTAAATCAGTTTTATTGATGAAACCACTCCCCAAAATTAAATCGATCGGCAGCTCCTCGACCAAGGCTAATGACAAGGGCCAGGAGAAATCCTCAACTGACATACTCCCTCGGACCCAACCACGCAGAGGCAACACCTGGCCATTGGCCACCCGACATCTCTGCACCAGGGAAGGGACCGACTGAAGTTTCGTGAGATGACCAAATTCAAAAAACCATTCCAAGCTCAATAGCGATAAGGAGCTACCAGAATCGAAAAGAGCACAAATAGGTTCGCCACCTACTCGAGAACAAATATACGGCAAGGGCGGTAATGAGGGAGCGACAACACGGGTACGCCGAGGTCTAAAGGCTCGATCCCGAGGTCGCTGCCCAGCCCGGTGTCATTTATTGGCTATGGGCGCGCGAGGTTGAACACATGAGCGCACCAAATGAGCCGTGCTACCGCATCTGAAACAACGCCGGGCTTCCCTTTTAACCCCTTCAGCCGATGTAGACAATTCGAAATTTCCCTTGACAACCCTCGTGGGATGACTCTCAACTTCACGACATACATCGTCTGAAAGCGGCAACGCAGATATCGCTACAACAACGAAGCTCTTCCCAGTTTGAAGGACGAGGACGAAAAACAAGGTGCGACTTATCCGCCGCTTGTATCCCTCTGAGAATAATAGACACCAACTGCCGTTCTGGCAAATCGATCAACAAGGCTAAGCAGGCCGTCTGAACTCTGTCCACATACTTATATAACTCCTCTTTGTCCTGCTGCATCTCCCAAAATGTAACGACAATCAAACTGTTTCCGAACTCCGGTGGTCAATCTCTGGCCAATGACAAGTTCTCTCAAGTGCTGCAAGAACAACCCTTCTGTCATTGCTCGGGATACGAGGTTCCTCAACTCATCTCTAGCTAACGGGTACAATAGTGACAAACTACCTGGTGCAGAACGCGAAAGGCAGCAGCATGTTGTTCAAGACGAACCAACAACCATAATAAGTTTCCAATCCGCTCAAGTCGATCTACAACTGATTCAGTTACATCCTGAAATAAATACGCCAGAGGATTAGGCAGTTTGGCAAACGCTGCGTCTAAATTCTCAAAGGATATAACACCACCAGTACCGGGCTGGCTCCTGGTTCCCCCTTGATATAGCGCCGGCCGCTGGTGGCTGAGCGGTTCTGGCGCTACAGTCTGAAACCGCGCGACCGCTACGGTCGCAGGTTCGAATCCTGCCTCGGGCATGGATGTGTGTGTTGTCCTTAGGTTAGTTAGGTTTAAGTAGTTCTAAGTTCTAGGGGACTTATGACCTCAGCAGTTGAGTCCCATAGTGCTCAGAGCCCCCCCTTGATATAGCAAGTCTCGCTCTTCAGTCCTCTTCCCATCCATTTCTAAACATGTAAGCTTAAACTGCAATGCATTAACACAAGACCCCAATTCCGGGGTTAATTTTTTATGATGTTCCTCCAAGCCTAATATGCCTAAATCCGCTGTCCGATTGGTTAGATGCACTAACTCTGCCCGCACCCTGTCTAAATGACTGCCAGGTTGAGTGCCTTCCAGAACACAAATGGCGTCCTCAAGGCCCCTAGTAACCTTATACATTCAATGGCTGCTTCTGTCTCACCCACCACATCCGGCATGACGTCAACCGGGTGAAGAACGGTAGATCGCAACTTATCGCCAGCTCATAAACAAGGTGGTCCTTCCTAAACAGGCCGATCCCTGGGCACTGCCTGATCGCCATTAAAATAGGTTACCTGAAACAATGAACAACCAAGACAATATGGTGCAATACTAACAGAAATACAATTCAAACCAACAGTAACTGTAATGGCAATATCACCATCGTAACCACTCTCTGCTACCATTTGAAAACTGGTTGGTAGGTACTCAGAGAGCGCACAGAATAAGGTTATGATTGTGGATGGGGCCGTAAACAGTTACTGTGAGTTGCACAATCAAACACACAACTTAATTTTTATAAGAACCACTTATCTACACATTGCCTTATTAGATCTCAATTAGACCATACGGCCAGAGGCCTACTTAAAGAAAACTTCGAGATGCTTTCTCACGATTCGACAGCGCGTGCACGCCGCCAGTGGTCCCAGCCAGGCCTTGCACCACAGAGACTGCTCGTCCAAAACGACTGACTTCGCTGTATGCGAATTATTAAAGAGTATTGGGACCGAAAATAGTTTGGACCTTATCACACTAGTATCTTTGCCGCTCATTCTCAAGGTTATTCCGCTAATAAACGAGAAGTGAAAAATAGTGCCCGTTAAAAGATTAAACTTGTGCTGAACAGACATTGAAAGGATTCGAACTCGTAATTAATATTGTGTCTTGAGAATTGAGAAGCTTACACGTTGTAAGGCCCAGATAAATGTTTATAATTTATCTGACATTAATGGCAAAAGACAGTTTCATGGGAAAGTACATCTTTGGTGATAGGTACACGAAGGAATGTAGTACAGACTGACTGTTATTATACCGAAACAATACACACTAGGACAACTCTCCTTTCATTGATCCCCCGGTGCCATCTCTCATTAATTCAAGAACTTAATTGTGTCAATAAATCAGAAATGCACGAGACATTCCCAGTGTTTACTAAATTCGATAATCAGCTAGTACATACACTCCTGGAAATTGAAATAAGAACACCGTGAATTCATTGTCCCAGGAAGGGGAAATTTTATTGACACATTCCTGGGGTCAGATACATCACATGATAACACTGACAGAACCACAGGCACATAGACACAGGCAACAGAGCATGCACAATGTCGGCACTAGTACAGTGTATATCCATCTTTCGCAGCAATGCAGGCTGCTATTCTCCCATGGAGACGATCGTAGAGATGCTGGATGTAGTCCTGTGGAACGTCTTGCCATGCCATTTCCACCTGGCGCCTCAGTTGGACCAGCGTTCGTGCTGGACGTGCAGACCGCGTGAGACGACGCTTCATCCAGTCCCAAACATGCTCAATGGGGGACAGATCCGGAGATCTTGCTGGCCAGGGTAGTTGACTTACACCTTCTAGAGCACGTTGGGTGGCACGGGATACATGCGGACGTGCATTGTCCTGTTGGAACAGCAAGTTCCCTTGCCGGTCTAGGAATGGTAGAACGATGGGTTCGATGACGGTTTGGATGTACCGTGCACTATTCAGTGTCCCCTCGACGATCACCAGTGGTGTACGGCCAGTGTAGGAGATCGCTCCCCACACCATGATGCCGGGTGTTGGCCCCGTGTGCCTCGGTCGTATGCAGTCCTGATTGTGGCGCTCACCTGCACGGCGCCAAACACGCATACGACCATCATTGGCACCAAGGCAGAAGCGACTCTCATCGCTGAAGACGACACGTCTCCATTCGTCCCTCCATTCACGCCTGTCGCGACACCACTGGAGGCGGGCTGCACGATGTTGGGTCGTGAGCGGAAGACGGCCTAACGGTGTGCGGGACCGTAGCCCAGCTTCATGGAGACGGTTGCGAATGGTCCTCGCCGATACCCCAGGAGCAACAGTGTCCCTAATTTGCTGGGAAGTGGCGGTGCGGTCCCCTATGGCACTGCGTAGGATCCTACGGTCTTGGCGTGCATCCGTGCGTCGCTGCGGTCCGGTCCCAGGTCGACGGGCACGTGCACCTTCCGCCGACCACTGGCGACAACATCGATGTACTGTGGAGACCTCACGCCCCACGTGTTGAGCAATTCGGCGGTACGTCCACCCGGCCTCCCGCATGCCCACTATACGCCCTCGCTCAAAGTCCGTCAACTGCACATACGGTTCACGTCCATGCTGTCGCGGCATGCTACCAGTGTTAAAGACTGCGATGGAGCTCCGTATGCCACGGCAAACTGGCTGACACTGACGGCGGCGGTGCACAAATGCTGCGCAGCTAGCGCCATTCGACGGCCAACACCGCGGGTCCTGGTGTGTCCGCTGTGCCGTGCGTGTGATCATTGCTTGTACAGCCCTCTCGCAGTGTCCGGAGCAAGTATGGTGGGTCTGACACACAGGTGTCAATGTGTTCTTTTTTCCATTTCCAGGAGTGTATTTGTGAACATTCTAGAGTTATTGAAGGAAGCAGATAAACCTTTTTGCAAATAGGTTTAACAGAATTCAATGAATACATACAGACTGCTAAAGTAACTAAATCAAATTACTCAGGGAAAAAAATTAGTAAAAATAGACTGGAACTCATGTGATATCTTACTGCAGAGTAATAAAAAAAAGAAAACTGTCTTTGGATCTGTCGTAGTTGAAAGTGTATGAAATATCTCTGGAAAAATGCAATCAATTTCCAACAGCTAGTTCACAACGTGATTCAGAGATGTTTTATGCCCGACCCACACGGCAAGGAATGGTCCTTAACTAGTTGGGACAATATATACACAAACTTTTGAGACAGCTCCGTTGCCGGGGGGGGCGGGGGGAACGGCGAAGCGATATCTGTGCAGTTGCGACGACGGTGGGTGTGCGGGCATAAGCGTCAAGTAAGAGAAGAGGATAGAGCAGTTTACGTGAACGACAGGGCGGTATATCCTTTCTCAGAGGAAGAAGTAGCCGCTCTGATCGAAGCACTAAAGAAGGGGAAAGCTCCTGGGTCGGACGACATTCTGACGGAGGTGGTGCAGTACCTCGCACCCCGTTAGTGACAACATTAACAAAGCTTTACAATGGGTGCCTCAGGGTATACAGATATCCAAAAATATGGAAAAAGGCAAGCACGACCATTACCAAAAAGGGACCAGAGAAATTCCCCACAGAGTCAAAATAGTATTTGTTTACTGGATCTTCTGAGAAAGTCTTTGAGAAAGTACCGGCTGATAGACTGGCAGCACACTGGGTGCTGTGCGGGATGAGTGAAGGCAGTTCAGCTTTAGGCATGCGTGGTCGGAGTCTGACACAATCACCCTGGCGGCCGAGGTCTGTGGCTCAGCCCCATACAAGTACGTCGTTGGCATCACAGTGAATATCAGCGGCGCCTTTGACCAACTGTGGTGGAATTCGATCTTCTCCTGCCTGCGGGAGAAAGAGTGTCCCGAGCCGCTATATGGTTGTCCTATTGTGAGGATTGTAAGGTCTCGCTGACATCGTCTAGCGGGAAAGTCAGGAAAATAAAAACGAAAGAGTGTCCTCAGGGCTCTGTATTGGGGGCACTTTCATGGGACATCCATATGAACCCACTTCTAGATAGTAAGAAGGAGAGTGAGGATGTGCTAGAGGTGATAGCCTGCATGGACGACCTCCTCCTGCTGGTCGGCGGCCGTACCCGGGAGGAATTAGAGCCAGAGGTCGAAAGAGCTTTGCAATTGTTGCAGGAATGGTTCTTTAAGATGAAAATGAAGGTTGCTCCCTCCGAATCCACATATCTTCTCCTAAAAGGACAACTGGTAAGAAACCCGACAGTAAGAATTGAGGGCTCGCCAGTTCTTCAGCGTAGAGAAGCACAATATCTAGGAGTCATCAACTTCGAAAGACATATTGAGACTACGACCCAAATACCTTACAAGTGCTCAATAACCTCAAAGGTGTTGGGCAAAAAAGATTCCATTTAGCAGATTAGTTAATAAAATTTTACCATAATAATATGGTTTGGAAGTATGGGCACACAGGGTCGCGAGGGTCGTCCCCGCCACGGCCGTGAGAAGGGAGCAAGGGAACATGCTGCGTTTGGTAGGGGCAAGTGGGACATCAACATGAGGAGCTTTGTTGATTATACTGGGACTCTGTCCCCTAGACATCTAAATTAGGGAGGAAACCACATGGTTCTGGGTCAAATAAGACGGCAATGGAAGAACAAGGGAAATTATGGGTGTTGAAGTTTGAGATGGGAAATCGATCAAAAGAAGAGGAACAGAATTATGGCAGGAATCGTGGAAGGCTGAAAATACTGGGAGAAGAACGTTACAACTCCTGCCTGACGTTAGGGAACGGATGATTAGGGGGTATTTTAAGCCAATGAGGGGATTATTCCTAGCTGGCCATGGACAATATCCGGCATATTTATGGCGGTTTGTGAGAAGGGTTTCACCTGCGTGGGACTGTCGAACACAGGAGAGAACCCCCGAGCATGTGATTTTCGAATGCCCCTGATATTTGAGTACACATGATTTTCGAATGTCCCCGGTAAGATCATGTTGCTGCTCCGTTATGGCAGTAAATACCAAATCATGACACATTTAACCTTCACAATAAAGGATGACAGCCAGAAACAGTTGCAGGATAGAATTTTTTTTTTATTAAAATTCTTGACCACGGTTTCGGTACATATAAATATACCTTCATCAGAAGTAAAACTTCTAAAATTACATCATGCCATGGAGAATAATAAAATAATTATGCCAAAGGCGTTTTTTATTATTCTCCATGGCATGATGTAATTTTAGAAGTTTTACTTCTGATGAAGGTATATTTATATGTACCGAAACCGTGGTCAAGAATTTTAATAAAAAAAAAATTCTATCCTGCAACTGTTTCTGGCTGTCATCCTTTATTGTGAAGAATTTTAACAGTTGCTGCTGCAGCCATGTTTAAAATCTTGGCACATTTAACCTGTTGCTACAAGGGGGTATATTTCAAGTCTTAAAAACCCTGGCCAACGAAGTATCACGCAAGGTACCTCAGGGATATTTGAGGGAGAATTGTGAAATTTAGAAAACGGTAAGACGTACATCTGGTCACACCAATCCCATACCGCCGGGGCGTGGACTGGCCAACCGCCGTTATGGTCGGGATCCGCCAGGCTCAGCACTAGGGGGAGGGGTGTAACAAACACCGAATTTCACTAGCGCATTGAATCGGAAGTAGGATAGGTTACTACAGTAGAATTTAGTTGTAGGGTAGTACCAGATAATTGAAACTGCAGCGAAAATTAAAGATTACGGGCCAGTCCAGTGCCAGGGGCACACCCACTGGGATTAGCTCGGTCGGCATGGCCATTTCATAGTAGGTTTGTATCAACTGACACAATATGTAACGCTGCAGGGAGTGTAGTAGATGGTTAGTGTAGAATACAGTTAATGCGTAGTCAGTAACCATAAGTAACAATGTAGATTGCCCATAGCAAATTATCACATAAACACTACTTGTATATCGTACAATAGCTGCAGTAATTAATCAATCACTGTAACAGCAATAAGAACCACTAATTAGATAAGGTAGTGGTTTATTTTGTATTATAATAAAAATTGAATAAAGATTCCAAAAAAATAAAGAAAGACAAAACACCATTTTACTGTCAAATCCGATTTTCTGCAGTAAAATATTTCCCTCCTTCTGGTGTCCCACTTGATACTCTAGAGACATTCATAGTTTACTGCCGAAGTCATACAGCCTAAATGACCAGTGCGCACACTGATTCATAATTTAGCGCCGTGCATACAGACAGAAAAAGTGGATATGCGTCATCCTCAATCATGCTGATTAATCTGCCCAGACCTTGCTGTAATTGTCATTATTCTTACCCCCAGCTCTCCACTACCACTCATTCACGTCTTACATACACAGCCTACCACAATTCCAACAAATTACTGTAGGTGAGGCCCTTCTCATACGCCGTTACTCTCCCAACCTTCTTCAGTTATGGCATCGCTATCTCTAAGCACATCGACGAAATTGATTGCCTGTATTTCCGGACCTACCTCGTCTAATTGAGCTAGCGTCTTGGGACAAATTACGGTTCTCTGCCTACTGCCTGTTATTAGTCCACCTAAAATATACGTGAGTTTCAAGACCACAAGGTTCCTTTTAACTCGCTCAACATTATTAATAATTCGCCAGTACCTGGTTCACGACCATATTGATGACAGGTTAAACCCTGGAGAGCTCTGGGAGAAATTTTTCGAGCAAATTCTAGCCAGAAATTGTTTCCAAGTGTTCTCATCTCGCATAACCTGCAATACCTCTGTGGTGTCACAGCCAGACACCACACTTGCTAGGTGGTAGCCTTTCAATCGGCTGCAGTCCGTTAGTATACATCGGACCCGCGTGTAGCTACTATCAGTGATTGTACACCGAGCGCCGCCACACGGCAGGTCTGGAGAGACTTCCTAGCACTCGCCCCAGTTGGACAACTGACTTTGCTAGCGATGGTTCACTGCTTCTCAATTGCCGAGACGATAGTTAGCATAGCCTTCAGCTACGTCATTTGCTATGACCTAGCAAGGCGCCATTACCAGTTACTATTGATACTGAGTCACGTACAGTCAAGAGCGACACTCATCATTAATGGATTAAAGTTAAGTATTCCACCAGCTACGTCCGTTTTCCTAAAGTCTAAATTCCTTGTCCTGTTCCAGACTTCACGCCAGCCTGCGTGAGCTAAGACGCGTGCCTTTTGGCTTCCTCTAGTACCTGGTGTTGGCTCTCCTGCCAACATTGGCGACGAGGCAACACTGCGTTCGTAACTATACTGCCTGATTTACTTGTGTAATGGCTTCGCCACCATCTCCAGATGTCCTGTCCGAATTTTATCGCTTACAGAATCAGCAGACGCAGGCCTTACTGGATGCCCTCGGACAGCTCATCCAGGGTCAACGTGCAATGCAAAACGATGCGGCAGCCACTGCTCCACCACTAACACAGCCACAAAACGCAGTTGCACCAACTTTTCGTCCTTTTGATGCGGCACTGGAAAGCTGGACGGAGTGGTCACGCCAATTGGGATTCCACCTTGCCGCCTACAGAATTCAAGGTAACGAGCGGCATCCTTTTTTGTTATCCTCCGTAGGGGTGCACACATACTGTGTGATAGTCAAATTATTTCCCCTTTCCCCGACACGACGTAGCAACTCTGTCCTACGACGAAATTTTGTCTGCATTAGATGCATATTTCAAAGAATCAGTCAATGTAGTTGCCAAACGGTATACCTTCTTTCGTACAAAACGTACTGCAGGTCAGACTAATCGGGAGTGGCTTGCAACCTTGCAAGGCCTTACTAGGGATTGTGCTTTTGAGTGTCAATGTGGACTCCCTTATTCAGATACTATGGTATGTGATGCAATTGCACAGAACGTTTCTGATGTTCGTATAAGGGAACAGATTTTGAAACTAGTCAATCCCTCCCTTCAACAAGTGATGGACATATTGGATCGGCAGGACACACTTGACTTTGCTCAGGAATCATTTGAAACTTCGCCACCCGTGTGTCAGGTTAACCGGCCCACCGGGCGAGCTGCACGGAACAGTAAACAGTCCTCGCACCCGACCGCGCCGCTGCCGCCAGGCATGTGTACCGCGCTGGCAAGCAAATGCAGTGCTAAAATCAGGCCTCCAGTGTGCTACTAGAAATTTGCGTGAGAATTGCCCGTCACGCCAAGCTATTTGCTTTTACTGTAATAAAAAAGGACATGCTCAAAGTGTTTGCCAGAAGAATCTCAGATCGGAAGCTCAAAACCATTCCAGGCCCTTTGCTTCACGCCGGAATCGGAATCGAACCAAGGATACTCAGGCTCGCGCCACTTCGCCCATGGAAATTCATATAGTTCCTGCCACACCGCCCAGTGCCACTCTCTCTAACAATGACTGTGTTCATCCCACACATAGTGTGCGTCGACATCGCCGGAACTCCCGTCAAGTCGCAAGTGATTTTGTACCAGTGTCAGTTCACGTTGCACGAGACAGTCGCTCTTGTCGTCAGCAGGACAATAAACTTTTTGTGGACTTGGACATTAACGGCAAAGTGATACCATTCCAGCTCGATACCGGGGCTGCAGTTTCACTAATCAATCAAGACACTTACAAACTGCTGGGCACACCTCCGTTGCGTGCCGCAAATGTTAAGTTAAGTACCTATTCAGGTCAAAAGATCCCTGTGTTAGGACAGTGCAACCTTCTTGCAACATACAAAGGAAAAACAAAACTTGTGTCATTATACGTCCTTCGTTTTTCTTCTGCAGTGAACTTGTTTGGTTTCGATTTATTTCAGTTGTTTAACTTGTCTATAGTAAATCAGGTCCTGTCAGTGAACCAGACTGTGCCTTCCGACAGTGTTTCTCGTCTAAGTGAAGAATATGCAGACATTTTTGCACCGGGCCTCGGTTGCGCTAAGAACTATAAAGCACATTTGGAACTGAAAGTAAACGCGCAACCGAAATTTTTCCGAGCGCGCAATGTTCCCCATGCACTGCGTGATGAGGTCGCAAAAACATTACATGATTTGGAATCACAAGGTGTAATTGGATGTGTGCCGGCTTCTCGCTGGGCATCACCCTTAGTAATTTTGCCAAAACCTTCCGGAAAATTGAGACTTTGTGTGGACTTCAAGGCAACAGTGAATCCACAACTAGTGACTGCAACTTTTCCTTTACGCCGCCCGGAAGATCTTTTTGACAAGCTGTGCCCGGGTAAATATTTTTCGAAGTTGGACCTAGCAGATGCGTACTTGCAAATACCGGTGGACGAAGTATCCCAGCGCGTTTTGGTGGTTAACACGCATCTTGGTTTGTATCGATTCAAACGACTGCCATTCGGGTGTGCACCCGCCCCTGCATTGTTTCAGCAATATCTACAAACATACAAACAATTTGTGCGTCGGTCCCTACTGCAGCAAACTATCTGGACGATAATGTGATCTCTGGACAGATGGAAGAAGAACATTTAGCCAATCTCAGAACATTATTTCAGGTCTTGCGACAAAATGGTCTTCGCTTGCGGAAGGACAAATGTGTGTTTTTTGCTCGTGACTTACCCTATCTGGGACAAGTACTCAATGCCCAAGGCATACATCCTAGTCCAGAGTACCTCCGTGCCATACAAGACTTGCCTTCGCCACAGAATTTGAAGCAGCTACAGAGTGTGCTGGGCAAAATTCACTATTACCATCGCTATGTTCCTCACGCTGAAACGTCCCCTTTGAACAATTATACATGACTGTCCTTAAGCTGACACACAATATTTTTTTAGCGCAACGCAATCTGACTTTCAAAAAATCCCTACAAAAGAATGGCCCTGACTAACATTAAACTATACCTTTCACAAATCACTAAATCACTTACCTCACAATAATCTTCGTTTCTCCAACTACTGCAATACAGCCACTACTGCCAGCTAAATAAAAGATTCAAACTATGGAAGGCACTAACTACTGATAGGGATAGTTAGCAAATGAAAGATATTAATAGAGAACAAACAATGTATTTACCTTGATATCATCATATATAAATATAGCAGTTAATGACAAATTTCAAAACTCCACCATCTCTCTCCCCACATCCACCACTGCTGGCGGCTCACCTCCAACTGCGCAACGCTACGCGCTGTTCACAGCCAGCTGCCTAACACTACAATGGCGAGTATTACAACAATGCAAAGCAGCCACAGACTGCACACAGCACAGCCAGTGATTTTCATACAGAGGTGACGTTACCAATAAAAAAACCTAAACAGCCAACTTACATAGCCCCCATGCTCCCCACAAAAAAATTTTACAAATTGGTTTGGGCAGTGGCCAATACAGATTTGAAAAAATTTTTTCATAATTACAATAACAAAGAAATCAAATGCACACACTTATCGATAAAATGTTGGTCAAAAGCTAAACTTTCTCACAGTCCATAAAGACAGTCCTAATCGTTCATCACAGTAAAATATCAGTGTTTTTCTCAAAGTCTGAGCAGTAAAAGAAAATGCACACGGAAGTAGCGGATTTCCATGCAGTCTTGAAGAAGTAGTGTTGTCCTTCCAACGGAAAGACGGTGCTGACTCTCGACATGCAGACAGGTCATGGGCCACAACAGAGCAAACCCACAGCGGAGTCAGTCGACGTTTTGAAGAGTATTGGTGGGTAGGTCATCACAGAGCAGACCCACTGTAGTCCTTGTAGAGATAATGGTACTGGTGGGTCATCAAAGATGCAGACCCACTGTAGTCCTTGTAGAGATGGCCAGCAGCCATCTGTTGTGACTATGCAGGTGCACAATCACCATTGAAGAGTCTTGCGGATAATAGAGCAAGTCCATAACCACCACTTGTGCACTCACAAAGTTTTTGAATTGTCCTGAGAACCAGCAATGCTGTTAACCAGTCCCTTGCTGAATTATTAACACATGTGCAAACACTAACAGTCCCTACTTCTCACATATTGTCCATATACTATGACCAATAGAAACGTGTGCAGTGAAATGTAACTTACAAGTTACTTAATTTGATGACCTGGTGTCAATTACAATTTTATAACATGAGAATACAATTACAAAGGTACAAAATACATCATTAAAGAACATAACAATACAGATAACATTTGTAGTAAAACAGGCGTTACAAAAGAATAGAAATAGACATATATGTCAGTGTTACAGAAATTATGACATGAGTACCTACATAAAAGATCAGAATAATTATTGAAACATCGACTTCACACATGAGCATTAAAACAAAACAGAATAAATAATGTCTAAGCATCTTTACCAAGTAAATAACTTATTATTAATGCCAATTATATTTGAGGATAACAGTATTCCTCATCATAGTGAATGTAGTTTAGTATTAGAAAAATTCTACAACATAAGTCTTATCAGATAAACATATGAATACAGGAAAAACATAAATACCCAAGGGTACACAAACATATAGCGGAATAATACAAGGAAAGGACAGGGTTTGTTTTACTGCAGTATTTTGCAAACAAAACTTTCTTTACTTCTCGGAGATCTCCCTTCGTTCTTCATTATTTCCAAAAGTCCTATCTATACCTACTTTCTGTACTTTTCTCGTATAGCCTCTCAGTGCATTTCTTCAAATTCATCGCAACTCATTGTCTTATAGTCTACCCCCTCTTAAGCTAACTTAAATCTACTGAGCTCAGATGCTAAACTAAGGAACGAGGCAATGCAGCAGCACATAAAACAATTAACGCAAACAGCAATGACAAAGAAGTGCAGATTTGCAAAGGAAGCAGCATTTTAGAAACTAGCGAAGCAATTGCAATATTACGACTAATATAAGGCAATGTGCAGCAAACAAGAAAAATAAATCTGGCTTAGCAGAGTAACACAAATTAAAATTCAGTAGCACTATGCCTGGCAAACAGCATAACTTATACCTATACATGACAAAGTTCAAGCAGAAAAAGTATTACACTAAAAATGGCCATGTCTAATACCTATGTCACATCTTAACACTAGAGTGATACATCACAATTTATTCTACAAAAGAAATTAACAAGTACTTGAAAAGAAAACTATGATTGCAGTTCCTGTGAAGGTAAATGTCTTTTTGTGCTCCCTCATTTTTTTTTTGAAAAAATTATTATTTACTCGATCTGTAGACAGAAAATATTTATATTAGTACATCTATAAAATTTTATTTTAACCAATGCTGCAGTGCAGCTAGAAACTAGATATCAAATGAAATAAGCAATTACGCAAACCAAAGCATAAAAATATCATTCAATAGTCATGTGACATTTCATAAGTTAGTAGACATTCTCTCAACTCTCGTAGAAAGACGCTTGTCATAATCAGGTGTGCAGATGTAAAAATATTTCTCTTCATTTCATTAGGCATTTCTGTAGCGTTAAACTGTGCGTCTTGTTGTAAGATAATCTCTGTGGAAGTGTCGTAGTTATCGTCCTCCGAAAGCTAAGTTCTGCAGAAGTCAATGTACTTACCTCACGATACACAAAAATGAAATGCTTTGCGAATAGATATCTTAGTTATTACGCTTATTGTTGTGATGAAGAAAGTACTGTACTGTAACGTATTGTTGTGCCACGAAAAAGGCTGTCTCATTGTTGCTATACCACAAAAGTTACTACTAAAACATGTTTTTCTTTCCAAAAGAATTCAGAAAACTGTGCAGATATAAAACAAATACAGCGCAAAAGCAACATTGTAAATTGTCACTCATTAGTAGCGTCGTGATAAAATCGTGTAGCTGTCACGTAAACTAACCTCTGTGTCATCTGGTATCTCACAGAAAGTACTTTAAACCCAGAATGTATTTTCAAGTAAACCAAAATGTTGCATTAAAATCTCATTTACCAGTATGTGTCCTATGTAAGCCTGATAGTCGTTACGTAATCGTGCAGCTAACAAGCAAGAATGTACAAATACAACACTGTGTCCTCTGTTCACTGTAACAATGCAGTCTTAATTTCTGTTTAAATAAGTTCTCTTGATTCTTGACTGGATATTTAACTTCAAAACATTGTTGCATGTTAACAGTTTCTTAAGTCTGACAAAGCTTACTAGAAATGTGAAGTGAAAAGTTTTATGGCAAAGACAAAGTTAAAAAGCAGATTATCTTTCAATAAACGGTTTTACATGTGAAATGTGGTGTAAACCTTTACTCTTCCTAGTACGCAGAGTTTCAACTTCAACGCAATTATCATGTGGTATACGTCGGATTCTGTAAGGTCCATTGTAAACTAGAAAGAATTTGTGACTCAAGTTTTTCTTCTTATGTGACAATGAATGAGCTTTAATGAGAACTTTCTGACCAACATATAATTTCTTCGCATTTGCTTTACCGTGTAGTTTTCTCCTTTTGTCTGCTGCAGTTTTTATATTTTTAATAGCCAAATAAATTATCTCTTTGTGTCGAAGTTTACGTGTATTCGGGAAAGGTACAAGTTCTCTGATTCTGTTCGGTGGTTTTTCATTCTTCAGTACAAGAGTAGGTGGTAAAGCAGTGGAGTCATGAGGCATTTCATTCAGCACGTTTTGAAATAAGTGTAAATATTTGTCCCAATGCTGATGCTTTCTGTGACAATAAAGTCTGCAAAGCTTATTGATTTCTTTCATAATCCGTTCGGAGGGGTTACAATGTGGTGAGTACAATGAAATAAAAACAGGTTTGATTTTATGGTTGTGAAGCATGCGTGACCAAACAGCAGATCAGAATTGCGGTCCGTTATCTGAAATGACTTGACTAACGTGTCCAACTGCACGTAAGAAATTTTTAACGAAGGCGTTGGATACAGACCGTCCAGTGGCTTTACGTAACGGTGTGAAAGAAACAAATTTTGAAGTAAGTTCAACAGCGACTAGAACGTACAAAATCCATTAGATGTTCTGACAAGCGGTCCCAAGAGATCAACAGCAGCAAATTCTTTTAATTTAGAAGGAATGATAGGAAACAACGGAGCACGATGGGAGATAGTAGATGGTTTCGCCTTTTGACAAAGTTTACAAATAGACAAGACTCTTCGAATTCTCTTTTCCATATTGTTAAAATAACAAGTCGTTCGAAGAATATGATAACATTTTCGTGGGCCAAAATGTGCGTAGCTGAAATGAATGTACCAAATGAGCTTATTAACAAAATCGTCAGGAATGCAAAGTACCCATAGCTTGTCATCAACAGTGCAGCGTTTGAACAGTATGTTGTTTCTAACCAGATAAAAATGCCGAATCTGTGTGTGTGTCTTTTCATGCCATTTGCTTTTGATGTCTTTCCAAATCGGATCTTTATCTTGTTCATGAGCAATGTCCTTTAAAGATGTGGTGATGAATCTGTGTGTGTGTCTTTTCATGCCATTTGCTTTTGATGTCTTTCCAAATCGGATCTTTATCTTGTTCATGAGCAATGTCCTTTAAAGATGTGGTGATGAAGTTTTCAAAGGCGACTTTCTGAATGTAAAGAATACTGAAATTTTTCTCAATGTTGCCTTCTGTGTTACTTTTCTCAAGCCCAGCCGGTGCGCGTGACAGTGCGTCCGCAACAATGTTCTCCTTGCCGGGAATGTAGACTATTGTGAAGTGGAATTCTTGCAGAAACAATGCCCAACGTTTTAACCTGTCATGATTTAATTTTGAAGACATAAGAAATTGTAATGCACGATGATCACTGTATACTTTTACGTGCTTACCAGAAAGAAAGAAACGGAATTTGTTAAATGCCCAAACGATAGCTAAAGCTTCTAATTCAGTAACGGAATAAGTTTTTTCAGATTTTGTTAGCACTCGGCTAGCAAAAGCAATGGTTTTCTGAACAGTAGTGTCATTTTCTATGGCTTCTTGAAATAAATGGGCACCAAGTCCGACTTTAGAAGAATCCGTGCTAAGGCAGAAATCTTGTGACAGATCTGGATGAGCTAGTATTGGCGCGTTAAGTAGCGATTCTTTCAAAGAATTGAATTCCAACTGTGGTTGTTCGTCCCAGTTCCTAACAGTGTTTTTTCCAGTGAGAGAACAAAGTTTTGGTGTAACAAGAATTTGCATATTCAGAAAACGACGGTAAAAATTTACGAGACCCAGAAAACTGCGGACTTGTTTTTTTGTGGATGGAACTGGAATGGCTCTGATTGCTTCTAACTTTTCAGGATCCGGCTGAATGCCTTCAGAAGAAATAATATGTCCCAAAAACCTCACCTTTGATCTACCGAATTCAGACTTTTCCAAGTTAACTGTAATTCCAGATTCTGCAAAAATACGTAACAAACTGTTGAGGATGCGATTATGTTGTTCCCATGAGGCTTCTGCTATTAGAAAATCGTCCACATATAAGGTGATGTGACGTTTTAAGAACTCAGGTAATATGAAATTTAGCCCGCGAATGAATGCTGCCGAAGAAATGTTCAAACCAAAAGGAAGTTTCCGAAACTGATAACAAACGCCGAAACAAAGGAAAGCTGTGTATTTTCTACATTCTGAATGTAGTTCGATCTGATAAAAGCTGGATCTGAGATCAATAGAGGACAACACGTTTAAACCATTAAAATTTTGAAGAAGTTCTTCCAACGTTTGCGGCCTGTCTGTTTCAGGAATGATGATAATATTGATTTGTCTCGAATCTAAGACAAGCCTGATCGATCCATTTTTCTTCTCAACAACATGTAATGGATTGTTGTATGAGCTTACTGCAGGCTCAATAATGCCCTCGTCAAGCATAGATTGTATTTCTGTTCTAACACGGTCTCTATAATGCGCTGGAATTACGTATGGTCTAACACAAAATTTTGTATGCTCACGAACACGAAACTGGTATTGGAATCCCTTGATTGTTCCTGTTTTGTGAGTAAAAACTGTGGAATGTGCTTGTAAAATCTCAAAAAGGTCTTGCCTATCATTGTCATTACAATTTTCAATTGTTTGAATTTTATTCTGAATTAACTCATTAGTATCAAATGCGCCATCGATATCACCCCTGTCAGTACTTGCAGAGTGATTGTTAGTGTCAAGTTCCGTCGAAAATTCAGAACTGTTGTCTAACAGGAGGTAAAGCCGATTAATTTCTTCGTCATGGTTTGAGAGCCAATCTTCAAAATTCAAAGCTACTGACTTACCTTCTTTTTCTAAACTTATTTCAGCATCGTGAAAGCTTAAGATTGCTTTGTATTCATTCAAAAAGTCTACTCCCAGTATAATTTCCGTCGACAATAATGGAACAATAAGAAAGTTCATAGAGAAGCTGTGGCTTTGACAAAAGAATTCTAAGTAGGTTTGTTGGCGTACATCTACACTTCTTCCAAAGATTGCACCTTGTAATTTAATCTTACGTAACGGAAGTGTGGGGCAATCGTTCGATTTGTTGCATTTGCTAAAGGCTGTTTCACTAATTACTGAAATGGGACTGCCAGAGTCAAGTACTGCCGTAAATTTTACGTCATTTACTGTAATGTGAATCACAGGATGTGCAATGTTGTTATGTTTTACATCGTGTTCTTGGAGTAAGATGTCCCTAATGTCTTCCATTTTTACGTAATTACTAGCTACGGCAGCTGCGTCGTTAGTGTCACAGATGCGTTTTGTGGTTGCCAGCGGTATGAGTCATTGCCTATTGTCTCTTTGTTGGCGTGCGTCGTTATTGGGATTTGGAGACCTAACTTCTACAAATTCACCGTGACGAGAGGGCCCTGCCCTGTTTAAATCCCGCCAGTTTTGATGCAATTCAGGTCTGTCGTTACGATCATATCGCCTGTCGTCATGTCGGTAGATTCCATAGTTTCTTTCTTGTCGGTCACGTGGTGGAGAACTTCTCCCTGAATCGTAACTGCGCGCTGGTCCGTTGCGTCTAAAGTTATTCTGTCTCCCTTGATAATATTTATTTTGGTTCCCATATTGTCTGTTTCTCTGATTGTCTCTGTGATAGTCATTGCCACGGAGAGGTGATCTTTCCGTGTAGTTATTACTACTCTGCCAACAGTTGTCATATGGGTGGTGTCTGTTTTGGTCACGATTTGTGTTGTGAGAATAGCCTTGTCGTGTCCAGTTATTACTTCTTTCATCGCGGAATTGCGACGGATGTGACCTGTAATCGTTGTGTTCCTGGTTTCGCGTTCCGCGATTGTCAGTGTCAATTTCCAGTTCTTGTAAGAGTCCCTGAAATGCTTCAATGTCGTCTTTGCAACGTCCTGCCAAAATAATATGTCGTAAATGTTCAGGCAGTTTGATTAAGCAAATGCGGATGAGTTCTGAGGGGCTGTATGGGTTTGAAAGATACTGATTCTTATGCAACATGTCTTCAAAATATTTCATAAGACTGGAAAATTCATATTGTTCAAAACGTTTCATCATTATGATGCTATGTTTTACTCGGTCTTGTGTGGCTTGAGACCAATATGCTGAGAGGAAGGCATGATAAAATTCTCCTTCACTGTGACAATCGTGAATGATCGATCGCATTCTTACAGCTGGTTCATTCTCTAAGTAGCCACACATAAATTCTAATCTGTGTTCTAACGACCAGTTGGGAGGAAAACAATGAGAGAATTGATGGAGCCACGCTTGTGGATGAATGTCGTTGGCAGAATTCTTAAACGTTTTCAATTTACGTGTAGTAATGAAATCGGTCATTGTTAGGTCGTGTCGGCCGTTCCATCTCAAAATTCGGTGCACATTGCCAGTTTCTTTCATAACTTCCGAAATGCCCTGTGTTATTATTTTGCGTCTTTTCCGTATTTCTATGTCCCTCTTCCCGTATTGGGGCGCGAGTGTCCTCTGAAATACGTAATTCTTGTACTACTTGTGCCAACTGATCTTGCACTTCCCGGATTTCTCTTTTGTATTGTGTATTGATTTGATTTTGATTTTGTTTGAATTTTCTAATTTCTTCATACTCTTCAGTGTCAGTGAAGGCTACAGGCGTTGTGTCATTCAGATCATCATCTACCTTTGTAGATAAGTTAGTGAACTGATCTGATAGTTCGGCTACTTTATCCGATAGTGTACTTATTTCCTCAGTGTGTTTTTCTGAACCAAGTTTCAGAGTATCTACTGTGTCCTTTAAGTTTTCCTGAGTTTTTGCAAGTTGCGTAACCGAATCGGTAGATGCAGCTGAGTCAATTTTAGCCGACAAGGTCTAATGATTTTCATGAACGATGGTTTGCAGTTCTTTTATGGCTGCTTCGTGATTCTGTAATGCATTTTCATGCCGCGAAAAAATAGGTTGAAAATGCTCACAAATTTGTGTTTTTACGTCATTGCAGACTTTTTGACATTTCGATTCAATGTTATGTAACTCAGTAGTTAAATCTTCACGTGTTTGTTCAAGCGTGGTGTCTAACTTTTGAAGATTTTGTTCCATTGTGTCTAACTTTTTAAGATTTTGTTCCATTGTGTCTAACTTTCGAAGATTTTGTTCCATTGTGTCTAACTTTTGAAGCTTTTGTTGTGTTTGTCCCATTTGTTGTATTAATTGTAATAACAATGCACTGGTGTCTGGAACATGTTCCTCAGTGCTTTTCGGCAGTGAATTTGCACCGGAAACATTCACATTTTGACAAGCAGAAAATGTGTCTTGACTCATTTGAAAAAACGGTGAGGACGCAAAACCTGAATCTACAGTATTTGCGAGATCGTGTCGTGTCATTTCGGCTTCCTGAGGCGAGCTATTGCCGACCGATCGATCGATAATGCTTCCCTGTTCACTACTTGTTTCATTGTCTATGCCATTATTTGACGCCCGCTCCATTTCCCTATGCACAGTTACCAAATTACTACTTTGAACGTCTGTTAATTCATTACACAGTGGTGCTGGCAAGCTACGCTCGTAGTCACTATTATTTCTCAGTTTACTTTGGAGCCTAGTGTTACGTTTTTCACACGCCATTATTGTCACAATATTTCACACGATAACACAGAAAAGCACAATTTGAAGAGCAAAAATAAGAGAACACATTAACATAGCACTGAAAATAATATCTAGTTAATTGCAGCTGCGAAATACTTGGTGCAAATCTACATGCATGCCACAACTGTTTTACTGTACAACAATGAAAAACTACAACTACAAAGGAAATTCTCTCTATAATTACGCGCTAGCAATAAACAATAGCTACACTAATTACACAAACTACAAGAAAAAATCAGAAGATTCCAGTGAGGTATCCTAGGCTAAGGGTCGACATATGAAACGTCCCCTTTGAACAATTATACATGACTGTCCTTAAGCTGACACACAATATTTTTTTAGCGCAACGCAATCTGACTTTCAAAAAATCCCTACAAAAGAATGGCCCTGACTAACATTAAACTATACCTTTCACAAATCACTAAATCACTTACCTCACAATAATCTTCGTTTCTGCCACTACTGCAATACAGCAAGCGCCACTACTGCCAGCTAAATAAAAGATTCAAACTATGGAAGTCACTAACTACTGATAGGGATAGTTAGCAAATGAAAGATATTAATAGAGAACAAACAATGTATTTACCTTGATATCATCATATATAAATATAGCAGTTAATGACAAATTTCAAAACTCCGCCATCTCTCTCCCCACATCCACCACTGCTGGCGGCTCACCTCCAACTGCGCAACGCTACGCGCTGTTCACAGCCAGCTGCCTAACACTACAATGGCGAGTATTACAACAATGCAAAGCAGCCACAGACTGCACACAGCACAGCCAGTGATTTTCATACAGAGGTGACGTTACCAATAAAAAAACCTAAACAGCCTACTTACAACGCTTCTTCCATTTCATCTCCGCTTCATCGCTTACGCAGTAAAGGTGTTCCGTTCGTCTGGACGACGGAATCCGAATGCTCCTTTCGCCAGTTGAAATCGGCGTTGCTTTCCAATACTTGCCTTACGCCATTCGATCCCCAGAAGCCCCTTTTGTTGATGGTGGATGCATCGGATTTCGGGATCGGTGCTGTGCTTGCGCACAAAGATGGATCGCACGATCGCCCTATTGCCTTTGCGTCCAAATTGCTCTCGTCTGCGCAGAGAAATTATTCACAGATCGGGAAAGAAGCATTGGCTCTCGTATTTTGTGTTACAAAGTTTCATGATTTCTTGTATGGTCGTCACTTTACCATCATCACAGACCACAAACCTTTGACATCCGTTTTTCATCCGACCAAGCCTCTACCTCCACGTACAGCGCAGAAATTCATTCGCTGGTCTATTTTCCTCTCGCAGTACCGCTAACATATCTTGTATCGGTCCACTGCTAAGCACGGAAACGCCGATGTGTTGTCCCGTTTGCCTGTTGCTGAGGATAGAGCATTCGATTCCTCCGAACTTGCTTGCATGTTCATTGATTCGGAAACCGATGACGTGGTTGAATCGTTTCCCACTGATTTTCGTCGTGTAGCTACAGCCACAGTGGCCGACCCTGTCCTCGCTACCATTCTGCGTTTTGTTGCTACGCAATGGCCCTTGTCAAACTCACTGATCGGGGATCCGTTGGTTCGCCGATTTTTTGCTCACAAGGAGAGACTTTTTGTACGACATGGTGTTTTGCTGTTGCGTTCTGATAATGATCAGTCCAGGGCCGTGGTACCACGTTCGTTACAGTCCTCTGTCTTACAGCTTCTCCACCAAGGACATTGGTGTATAGTGAGAACGAAACAACTTGCTCGTCACCACTGTACTTGGTTCGGAATTGATGCCGCGATTACGAATATGTGCTCTTCTTGCATGGTGTGTGCCGAACAATAATCAGCACCACCGCGGAAATTCTTTGCCTGGCCAAAAGTCACTTCCCCTTGGCAACGCTTACACATCGATTTTGCTGGTCCATTCTGGAATGCTCGATGGTTGGTTGTGGTAGATTCATTCAGTAATTTTCCTTTTGTTGTCCGGATGTCTTCCACGACGTCATCTGCCACCATCCAAGCGTTATCTGCTATCTTTTGCATAGAAGGTCTTCCACAGACTATTGTTTCCCACAATGGCCCACAATTCATGTCCGCAGAATTTCAGTCATTCTGCAAGGCCAATGATATTCAACATCTGATGTCCGCGCCGTTTTCGCCACAGTCAAATGGTGCCGCTGAACGATTGGTCAGGACCTTCAAGTCACAGATGTTGAAGTTGAAAGCGTCGCATTCTCGGGAGGACGCGTTATTGCTCTTTTTGTCCTCGTATCGCTGTCAGCCCCGAGATGGTTGCTCGCCGGCTGAGTAGCTCCACGTTCACCCTCATCGAACCTTGATGTCTTTGCTACATCCGCCGCATCAGGTTCCTGTGCAGTGGCAGACACCTGCTTTTTCTCCAGGCGACGTTGTCTACTATCGTCACTATCGAGGTTCACGGCGTTGGCTCGAAGGGCGCATTATTCGCTGCCCCGGCCGCGCTATGTATCTGGTTTTGGGAGCCTCTGGTGAGGTGCATCGACATCTCAATCAGCTGCGCCTCTGTCGTCGCACAGGATCTGCTGCTCCCCATCTGCTTTCAGCGACGGTGCCATCCGGTCAACGCCCTGGGGACCCATCTACTGGCTCGCCTCAGCCCCACGTGTTACCGGCGCTGCCTTCCATTTTGCCCCATGGCGACGCGCCGCCGCCGCCTGTTCTCCCGCCGGCGACACCCGCATGTGGACGCGTCGCTGCAACCGCCGGGCGCCTCCCTGGGTCAAGCGCCGCCGCTCGCTTCCCGTGATCGGTTGTCCTCCGAAATGGAACTTTTGCCCGCTCCGGACCATATATCGTCTTCGCCCGTCGGGTGCCCCGGCCCGATGGAGGTCGGTCGACCCTTCGGCCCCTCCTGCCTCTCTGCGCGCGCATACTCCGCATGTTGGCGTGCACCCTGGAGCAGGTTTTCTAGCGTTTCCTAGCTCCCCGCGGTCCGAATGGCAGGGTGCGGGTGGCACAGCCTCGCCTGTTGTTAGGCTCCCCACCTCGTCCCATACGTCAACATGGGGTCCTCCCCACGGCGGGCGGAAGCCTTATGCCACAACCGTGCGCCGATTAGCGGGGGAGGAATGTGGTGTCACCGCCAGACACCACACTTGCTAGGGGGTAGCCTTTAAATCGGTCGCGGTCCGTTAGTATACGTCGGACCCGCGTGTCGCTACTATCAGTGATTGTACACCGAGCGCCGCCACACAGCAGGTCTGGAGAGACTTCCTAGCACTCGCCGCAGTTGGACAACCGACTTTGCTAGCGATGGTTCACTGCTTCTCAATTGCCGAGACGATAGTTAGCATAGCCTTCAGCTACGTCATTTGCTACGACCTAGCAAGGCGCCATTACCAGTTACTACTGATACTGAGTCATTTACAGTCAAGAGCGACACTCATCATTAATGGATTAAAGTTAAGTATTCCACCAGCTACGTCCGTTTCTCTAAAGTCTAAATTCCTTGTCCTGTTCCAGACCTCACGCCAGCCTGCGTGAGCTAAAACGCGTGCCTTTCGGCTTCCTCTAGTACCCGGTGTTGGCTCTCCTGCCAACCCACAACAACCTCTCCATGCAAGATTTCTTTCACCTTTACAAAACTTAACCTTAAATCGTGCAGATTGCTTATTTCCACCATAAGATACCAAAATTCCACTATATGGTCATCTAAATGCAAAGATAAATCAGAAATTTTTTTCAAAAAATCTTGTAACGCATTCTGCAACTTTGCGAACTTGTTGTCAGAGATCATCCGCCTGGCCTCACTATTACGATCTTTCTGGTTAACTTCGCTCCAACAGCACTCAGTTTTCTACTACTGGTTTTAACCATCCTTTAATGGTAATCCTATAGGCCCCTATATGCCAGTCAACCTGTAGTTCAACTGGCCCTGTAAGACTGATTCCACAGTCCCGGGCAGCAGTCGATTTCTTTCATCAGTCTACTGGGCTGACATGGGCGAAAATATGGTTTCCTCAATGACGTTTCGTGTGGGAATAGAAAAAACATACTCGCATAATTTTAGCAGGTGGTATTTACGTTTAAGTTTTTTGGTCTCCTTAAGAAAGCAAATCCACCTTTCTCCCATTGTCCATTCGTTAGTGAAGCCTCGTTTCTAAAAAGGTGTTCATACACATATATTTCTGAAAACAATTGTCGCCTGAAACCTTCCTTTCATTCATTTTTGAGTGACGATTAATTTATCTATTTCACTTATCGGGAATTTATTCTTATCCTCGATTTTTACAGAGCCACGTTTGACTACAGAAACGTGAAGTAAATTTCAGTGGTCGGACTACTGAAAAAAATCAGAAATTATTTTAAGTGGTATGTTTGCGGCGTCAACAAATCGTCTTAATGGAATCGAGAGCTTAAAAATTCTCTCAACTGCGTTTGTTAACGACCGCCATGTTGTTTCTGTCAGATAGAAATCTACATAATCGTACAAGCATAATTCTTTCGGCTTCTCTGTCGTTCTGTGTACATTGAAAAATAATTAAATATTTTCATGAGTTACGGAAAGAAACCGCTACACGTCTCACACAACGGATCCTGATTCGTACTTCCTTTCTCGACAAAAGGTAACATTTTGTGCAATCATCCGAAAAGCGGCACTTTCTCTTTCCATCCTTAGGCATTTTCGTAAGCTATGATAGGGTTATTAGACGGTTCACAGACAACAACAACATTTTAGTCATCGAAGTACACTGCACTATACATTTCACGTCCTACACACCGGCAGCATACACTTAAGACATTACTAACTTACTCCCGCTGTTCGTATTAGGTTTAGAAAGCATCGTGTTATCAGATTGCTGTTCAATAGGGAACAGACCGATTCTTCGCTTGGTGCTGCTTCAGTAGTTCCACCCCCCCCCCCCCACCCCTACCCCCCCGTCGTACTACTGGAGAAATCTGGTATTTTCTCAAACGGTGGTGCTAGATGTAGAATGTGTATCATCTACACAGGATGCACCACATGCAACGCTATCTATGAGATGGCCTTGTCGACATAAACTTGTTGACCTAATTAAAACTGACTCAGGCTGCATTTACATGTTGTGCTAACAGATTGTGTTACTTCAGTACTTGAGACAAGCTCGTAACATTATTTTGTAAAGTCGGGACAAAATTAGGCCTTGTCGGGATATCGGGACAAGAGGATCCATAACGATGACGATCCCGATAAATCGGGACGGATGTCAACCATTGCTCTACATGGAATGACGTCAGTTTTGACTGACGGTGGCTCTAATTGGTACGCCGTCATTATTGGCTTGAATTGTGAATGAAACCTTATTGGGCTGTTCAGTAGAGACAGTCACACTGTGCATGCTAAGCCGTTAATAAAAACCTAATCTTGAATGAATGAACTGGTTTATACCCAACGGTGACAATACAAAACAGCGAATTGAAGCTCTAACCATGAAAAATTCAAATGCTTCTCATACTGAAAAGCGATTCCGTTTGATGTAATATATAAATGTGTACATGCAGGTTGACAATTGTTCAACTATACGGAAAGCCAGCCGGAGTGGCCGAGCGGTTCTAGGCGCTGCAGTCTGGAACCGCGCGACCGCTACGGTCGCAGGTTCGAATCCTGCCTCGGGCATGGATGTGTGTGATGTCCTTATGTTAGTTAGGTTTAAGTAGTTCTAAGTTCTAGGGGACTGATGACCTCAGATGTTAAATTCCATAGTGCTCAGAGCCATTTGAACTATACGGAAAAAAAGTAAATTAGTTGAAACTACGGCGTGCACACACTTTATTCATCATGTAAATGTCACTACCGATATTTGTATTTAGGTTATGACACGTTCGATACTCCTATTGGCGATGATGTGGCGCAGACGAATAGCGAAATTCTGCATGATCCGCTGAAGCGTCGGAATATCAATGCTGTCGATGACCTCCTGAATGGTTTTCAGATTAGCAGTGGTTTTGGGGTTGTTGCTGTACACCTTGTATTTAATGTAGCCCCACAAAAAGGAGTCGCATGTGTTCAGATTCGGAGAATATGGCGACCAATCGAGGCCCATGCCAGTGACTTCTGGGTACCTCATAGCCAGAACGCTGTCCCCAAAGTGCTCCTCCAGGACATCACTCTCCTGCTTCGATGGGGTGGAGTTCCGTGCTGCATGAATCACATCTTGGGGAAATCAGGGCAGCCTTAGATAATGGGAATGAAATCCTCTTCCAAAACCTTCACGTACCTTTCAAAAAATGGTTCAAATGGCTCTGAGCACTATGGGACTCAACTGCTGAGGTCATTAGTCCCCTAGAACTTAGAACTAGTTAAACCTAACTAACCTAAGGACATCACAAACATCCATGCCCGAGGCAGGATTCGAACCTGCGACCGTAGCGGGCTTGCGGTTCCAGACTGCAGCGCCTTTAACCGCACGGCCACTTCGGCCGGCCACGTACCTTTCGGTAATGACCGTGCCATGAAGGAATATCGTTCGATTATCCCGTGACGGGACACTGCACACCACACAGACACACTTTGAGCGCAAAGAGACTTCTCGATTGCGAAATGGGTATCAAAGTCCCCAAAGTGCGCCAATTTTTCTTATTGACGAACCGATCCAAATGAATGTGGGCATCGTCACTAAACCGAACCATACAGCGCATAATAATTCCCGTCACGTGCCTCGGCCAACCGTGCAATTTGAACGTCCTAACGCAATCCGTTCAGAGGTTACTACGATCTCATTACATGTAGTTCAAAGTGTCACCGGCCGCTGTGGCCGAGCGGTTCTAGGCGCTTCAGTCCGGAAACGCGCTGCTGCTACGGTCGTAGGTTCTAATCCTGCCTCGCGCATCGATGTGTCTGATGTCCTTAGGTTACTTAGGTTTAAGTAGTTCTAAGTGTGGGGGACTGATGACCTCAGGTGTTAAGTCCCATAGTGCTTAGAGCCATTTTTAACAATTTTTCAATTATTCCAGCTATTTAAAGCGTTATTTGTGCATTTAGACTGCTTCTTTCTGTATAGCCTGCATGGATCATGCACTACTTATTAGTAATTGTGGCGTACAATTCCGTCATGCACTTGGAAACCAACGAACTGAGGTAACTGTGGGAAGCCTAGTAAACCGCAGTGATGTTTTCTGCATATCGCTCCACCTGATGACCTTCAATCAAGAGGATGAGCACTAATAAGAGTCCTAATCCCGCCGGAAGGCGTCGCCTGTGCCGTTCCTTTGGTTTCAACACTTCAGGTCATCGTCTGGCACAACATATGACAAGTTCTGAAATTCTACACGTCATGAACTAGGACACTTATTGTCTATACCACAGGAAGATATTTATCAGTTAAGCCTCTTCTGCGTGAAGTCAGCATATCTTTAAAACAGAAATCTATGTCATAGCCAGCCATTCAAGGGGCGATGTAATAGTTTAATTTTTGTCGTTTAATTAAGTACCTAGCAGAATGTGTACAACCTTTGTCTCGATACATTAGAATCAATGGACGACATAAGTTTTCTCTGTGCGGTACCGCGTCATAATGTATAATACTACTGCTGCTGGAGAAAAACCAACGTTTCGGCAACGGTTGCAGCGGCCTTCTTCTGAGTCTACTGGTGCGTTCTAGCTATGCAGAGTCCCTTATATTTTGTTGTTACTGTTCACTGCGCATGCAATTACATCATAATTTTAAAAAGATAGATCGTTTCATTGGACACTTAAGGAAGAATGAGAGGCAACTTTATTTTAATAGGTTGTTGCGGTGGAGGGAGAACGTAACCTCTGTTGTCTATTGGTTCTTGTGGTATATGCCATGATTGGTGGTCACCGTCGAATGAGAAGTTGGTTGCTGTTTACCAACTGCTGCATGCCATGATTGCCATGATTGGTGGTCACCGTCGAATGAGAAGTTGGTTGCTATTTACCAACTGCTGGACGTCGGCCGCGCGGCGGCAGTTACTCGCCAGTAGTGCTCGTGCCTCGTGTTGACAGTGCGGTCTGTTGGGCTCTGATTGCTGGCAGCCGAGATGTGGCAAGCCCGAGTCCATCCTCCCTATTCATGTTATTTGGGTGTTTAAGTATTTCGATAACCTCTGATCTTACGTTTCGTCATAACCGGCTGTTTGGACAACACACAGGCTTCGCTGAATTTTATTTATTTTCCGCAGTCTTGCTGATGTTTCGCCTCTGCAGATTTGTTGTGTTGCCCTAGACGAATATAGCGCTCGTGTTCCCGAATGCGCGTTGCTTTTGGCCTGCTAGTCTCGCCGATGCATGCCTTTCCACATTCGCATTCCACCTTGTACACGCCTGCAGTGCGTAATGCATCCACCTTGTCCTTAGTATAGTCTAACACGTCATTCGGTCAGTAACATTTTTCACATAAAGTAAGCGCACTGTTGGCTGCCGTTTGTCTATTTGTTGCTTATCTTTCTTCCTTGTGTTCGTCGACAAGGCTGTGTAGATGTAGAATCAATGGATTATTTTTAATTTTCTTTTATATGAAACATTGGAAGTTCCTTATACTCGTACTTCTTTCCACCCCTTCTCCCGTCTAAACTACACTTAAGAACGCATATTTAAGTATTTAAGGTAATTGTGAATAATTTGTTTTTGAGTTAAAAATACATCAGCGCAGTATCGTAAGCATGTTTGCATCCTTTATCTTAGAAGCTGCAGCCTAAATTGTTTATTCGAAGTCCAATTATTCGTCCGGTACGCAGTAAAATGTTTCGTCTCCTTGTAATACATGTTAACGCGGTCAATCACCCAATGCATCCTTTTTTTTTTTTTTTTTTTTTTTTTTTTTTTTTTTTTTTGCAGCGGTTTCCACATCTGGTTTGATCAGAAAGGAAAGAGTGATAGCAACCGGGGGAGAGTCAGCTACATAGAAGCTTGTTGAAATCATGTCTTAAATTAAAACTGAATTGAATCAATTTGCTCCCGATGCAGCCCTTGTGGTTTTCCAACCCTCACAACAACAGTATTCTGAGGGACAGTGCAATGTAGTATTCCATTTTTGTTCTGATAACACAATTACGTTTTCATGGGGAAATGCCACAATATGTAACTTGTTCAGTGTTTCATTATTGAAATCAAAAATGGCACAGTTGCAGGTGTTCTAAACGCATAGATTATAAAGAAAACATGAAGCTACTGCACCCTGTTCCCTTGAATAAGACTGCATCTGGAAAATCTGTTATAGCAGTTTACCACCAGTGTAACGTATGGCCAGTCGCCAGATATCCTTGAAACTGAGCCTTTAACTGTTTGGAGGTCAACAAAGATAGTCCGGTCTGTGGCAGTACGTGCACGCGAACCTACCCAACTGCTTCGGCAGGAAGTGCGCAGCAGTGGCAGCTGTCCACCTTGATGTCGCCTGGCTAATTCCAGCTGTACCAGCGCCAGAGGCAGCCGTACCGCGAGGGGAGAACACATTGTATAAGCCACTGCAAACGCAAGCCTTCCACTGCACTCTTACGCCATATTGCAAGATGGAGTTTATTTTGTCCGATATCATTAGATCCCTCGGTAAAAACATAAAGTATAAAAGGGCAGTGCACTGGCAGAGGTGGATTTGTGCCCACGTGATTCTTGTGAAATGATTTCCAACGTCGTTATGGGTGCACGACGGAAATGCACAGACTTTGAACGTGAAATACTACGCTACTGGACATTAAAATTGCTACACCACGAAGATTACATGCTACAGACGCGAAATGTAACTGACAGGAAGAAGATGCTGCGATATGCAAATTATTAGCTTTTCAGAGCATTCACACAAGGTTGGCGCCTGTGGGGACACCTACAACGTGCTGACATGAGGAAAATTTCCCACCGAGATCTCATACACAAACAGCAGTTTTGACCGGCGTTGTCTGGTGAAACGTCATTGTGATGCCTCGCGTAAGGAGGAGAAATGCTTACCATCACGTTTCCGATTTTGATAAAGGTCGGATTGTAGCCTATCGCGATTGCGGTTTATCGTATTGCGACATTGCAGCTCGCGTTGATCGAGATCCAATGACTGTTAGCAGAATATAGAATTGGTGCGTTCAGGAGGCTAATACGGAACGCCGTGCTGGATCCCAACAACCTCGTATCACTAGCAGTCGAGATGACAGGCATCTTATCCGCATGGCTGTAACAGATCGTGTTACCACGTCTCGATCCCTGAGACAACATTTGGGAACGTTCGGAAGACAACAACCATCTGCACAAACAGTTGGACGACATTTGCAGCAGCATGGACTATCAGCTCGGAGACCATGACTGCGGTTACCCTTGATGCTGCATCACAGACAGGAGCGCTGCGATGGTGTACTCAACGACGAAGCTGTGTGCACGAATGGCATAACGTCATTTTTTCGGATGAATCCAGGTTCTGTTTACAGCATCATGATGGTCGCATCCGTGTTTGGCGACGTCATGGTGAACGCACATTGGACGCATGTATTCGTCTTCGCCGTACTGGCGTATCACCCGGCATGATGGTGTGGGGTGCCATTGCTTACACGTCTTGGTCACCTCTTGTTCACATTGACGGCACTTTGAACAGCGGACGTTACATTTCAGATATGTTACGACCCGTGGCTCTACCCTTCATTCGTTCCCTGCGAAACCCTTCATTTCAGCAGGATAATGCACGACCGAACGTTGCAGGCCCTGTACGGGCCTTTCTGGATACAGAAAATGTTCGACTGCAGCCCTGGCCAGCACATGCTCCAGATCTCTCATTATTTGAAAACGTCTGGTCAATGGTGGCCTAGCAGCTGGTTCGTCACAATACGCCAGTCACTACTCTTGATGAACTGTGGTATCGTGTTGAAACTGCATGGGCAGCTGCACCTGTACACGCCATCCAAGCTCTGTTTGACTCAATGCCCAGGCGTATCAAGGCCGTTGCTACGGCCAGAGGTGGTTGTTCTGGGTACTGATTTCTCAGGATCTATGCACCCAAATTGCGTGAAAATGTAATCACGTGTCAGTTGTAGTATAATAGATTTGTCCAATTGATACCCGTTTATCATCTGCTTTTCTTCTTGGTGTAGCAACTTTAATGGCCAGTAGTGTAGTGGCAGCTAGGCTCATGGGACATTCCATTTCAGAAATCGTTAGGGAATTCAGCATTCCGAGATTCCCAGCGTCAAAAGTGCGCTGAGAATACCAAATTTTAGGTATTACACAACAGTGGCCGACGGGATGCACCTGATGACAGAGAGCAGCAGCGTTGCTTAGAGTTGGCAGTGCTAACACACAAGTGTCACTGCGTGAAATAAACTTAGAAATAAATATCAGACAAATGAGGAACATATGCGTTATGATAGTTTGGCGAAATTTTACGTTAATAGGCTATGGCGCTAGACGACCGAAGTAAGTGCCTTTGCTATCAGCATTATGTCGCCTGTAACGCTTCTCTAGTGCTATGATCATATCGGATGTACCCTAGGCGACTGGAAGACCGTGGCATGATTAGATGAGTCCAGATTCCAGTTGATAAGAGCAGATCGTATGATTAGTGTGTGGCGCAGACTCCATAAAACCATAGCCACTAGTTGTCAACAAGGCACTGTGAAAGTTGGTGGTAGTCCCATAATGCTGTGGGTTGTGTCTACATGGAATGGAGTTTGTCCTCTGATCCAACTGAACTGATTGCTGGCTGGAAACGGGTATGTTCAGACTTCATGTTACCATACAGCGATGGAATTTTTACGAATGACAACGCGCCATGTCACCGACTCAAAGTATTTCGCGGTTGGTTTGAATAACATTTTGGACAATTCGAGCACATGATCCGGTCACTCACATCGCTTGACATGTATTCCATCGAATATTAGTGGGACATAATCGATAGGCCAGTTCGCACACAAAATCCGTTCGGAACTAACCACCTCAGGTAGCGGAGTGCTATCACACAGTATCGTATAAACGGCGCGGTTATAATTGCAGTTCAACATCCCACCAAACCTCAAATTACGCTGGCTCGGTTGTAGGCAACCATAGCAACCTGAACAGTTTTTAAACATCGTTGTACCCATATTTTCGTAGTTTGTTTGCATAGCAATAAACGTAGGTATTTATTTTATTTATTTATTTCATTAACAGTACAGAGTAACCCACCGCCTTGAAATTTAAGGTGGATCATATGCTTCTGAATCTAATAGCAAAGACCCATTGTTACAGTCTTATTGGTATACAGTTGTTAAAAAAACCGTAGGTATGCCCAAACTGGGTAATTCACAACGATGTCCAAAATACAAACGCAAACATGAAATTATTCTGCATTTTCAAGGCCGGCCGTTGTGGCCGAGTGGTTCTAGGCGCTTCAGTCCGGAACCGAGCTGTTGCTACGCTCGCAGGTTCGAATCCTTCCTCGTGCGTGGATGTGTGTGATGTCCTTAGGTTAGTTAGGTTTAAGTACTTTTAAGTCTAAGGGAATTAAGTCCTATAGTGCCATTTGAACCATTTGATTAATTATTAAATTGACTATTATTTGCCACTGATGTGCACCAGCGGTATTTTCTGCCCTGTGGCCTTTAACGCCCCAGTTACCTGCCCTGGTCGTTAGCGTAGTCTTTCGGCAGGGCTTATGGTCAGCACAGCGCTCTCCCGACCGTTGTCAGTTTTCGTGACCGGAGCCGCTACTTCAGTCAAGTAGCTCGTCAGTTTGCCTCACAAGGGCTGAGTGCACCCCGCTTGCCAACAGCGCTCGACAGACCGGTTGGTCACCATGCGAGTGCTAGACCAGCCCGACAGCGCTTAACTTCGATGACCTGACGGGAACCGGTGTTTCCACTGCGGCAAGGCCGTTGGCACATATCCCATCAATGGGAAACTGTATTATCTGAAGCACTAACCAGGCGCACATTGTCATTATACGCCATCTCCAAGCGACCAATTTGTCCACCATGAGTTCGTTAAGAACAGCAGGTTAACTCCCTGCCCGCCCCTCCCAACGCTTGGTGACGGAAGAAAGAGTTCAAGGGGTACCTGAATCGACGTGGATCGACTGCGTCTGGCTCTGCTCAGCGAAAAGTGTAGGATTTATCTTTCGCCTCATGATAGACATAGAATATGCAGGTGTAGAGGTACGAGTGCAAATCTCAGGCATTTTGTCCCAAGTCTGGCTCGGGAAATAAAGTGGATCAGAGGTCTTACACTGAGAGCGGTTCTGCAATTAACGGGCCGTCCGCCACATCATACATTGTGACGCGAAACCGTGGTCTCCCGGGTTGTATAAAAGAGCAGAGCAAGACCACAGACGGCCGATTCCACTGTACCACGTCCTTAAATTTTCATGTGAAATTCTATCCACCTGTTTAACAACAGCTCTCGCATGTGGACTTGGTTTTGTCCAGATTGTTCCTTTTACCTGTCTTATCAAATTTACGCTCCCCCCATGAACCATGGACCTTGCCGTTGGTGGGGAGGCTTGCGTGCCTCAGCGATACAGATAGCTGTACCGTAGGTGCAACCACAACGGAGGGGTATCTGTTGAGAGGCCAGACAAACGTGTGGTTCCTGAAGAGGGGCAGCAACCTTTTCAGTAGTTGCAAGGGCAACAGTCTGGATGATTGACTGATCTGGCCTTGTAACATTAACCAAAACGGCCTTGCTGTGCTGGTACTGCGAACGGCTGAAAGCAAGGGGAAACTACGGCCGTAATTTTTCCCGAGGGCATGCAGCTTTACTGTATGATTAAAGGATGATGGCGTCCTCTTGGGTAAAATATTCCGGAGGTAAAATAGTCCACAATTCGGGTCTCCGGGGGGGGGGGGGACTACTCAAGAGGATGTCGTCATCAGGAGAAAGAAAACTGGCGTTCTACGGATCGGATCGTGAAATGTCTAATACCTTAATCGGGCAGGTAGGTTAGAAAATTTAAAAAGGGAAATGGATAGGTTAAAGTTAGATATAGTGGGAATTAGTGAAGTTCGGTGGCAGGAGGAACAAGACTTTTGGTCAGGTGACTACAGGGTTATAAACACAAAATCAAATAAGGGTAATGCAGGAGTAGGTTTAATAATGAATAGGCAAATGGGAATGCGGGTAAGCTACTACAAACAGCATAGTGAACGCATTATTGTGGCCAAGATAGATGCGAAGCCCACACCTACTACAGTAGTACAAGTTTATATGTCAACTAGCTCTGCAGATGACGAAGAAATTGAAGAAATGTATTATGAAATAAAAGAAATTATTCAGATAGTGAAAAGTGACGAAAATTTAATAGTCATGGATGACTGGAATTTGGTAGTAGGAAAAAGGAGAGAAGGAAACGTAGTAGGTGAATATGGATTGGGGCTAAGAAATGAAAGAGGAAGCCGCCTGGTAGAATTTTGCCCAGAGCATAACTTAATCATAGCTAACACTTGGTTCAAGAGTCATAAAAGGAGGTTGTATACATGGAAGAAGCCTGGAGATACTGACAGCTTTCAGATAGATTATATAATGGTAAGACGGAGATTTAGGAACCAGGTTTTAAATTGTAAGACATTTCCAGGGGCAGATGTGGACTCTGACCACAATCTATTGGTTATGACCTGTAGATTAAAACTGAAGAAACTGCAAAAAGGTGGGAATTTAAGGAGATGGGACCTGGATAAACTGAAAGAACCAGAGGTGTACAGAGTTTCAGGAGAGCATAAGGGAACAATTGACAGGAATGGGGGAAAGAAATACAGTAGAAGAAGAATGCGTAGCTTTGAGGGATGTAGTAGTGAAGGCTGCAGAGGATCAAGTAGATAAAAAGACGAGGGCTAGTAGAAATTCTTGGGTAACAGAAGAAATATTGAATTTAATTGATGAAAGGAGAAAATATAAAAATGCAGTAAATGAAGCAGGCAAGAAGGAATGAGATCGACAGGAAGTGCGAAATGGCTAAGCAGGGATGGCTAGAGGACAAATGTAAGGATGTAGAGGCTTATCTCACTAGGGGTAAGATAGATACTGCCTACAGGAAAATTAAAGAGACCTTTGGAGATAAGAGAACCACTTGTAAGAACATCAAGAGCTAAGATGGAAACCCAGTTCTAAGCAAAGAATGGAAAGCAGAAAGGTGGAAGGAGTATATAGAGGGTATATACAAGGGCGATGTACTTGAGGACAATATTATGGAAATGGAAGAGGATGTAGATGACGATGAAATGGGAGATAAGATACTGCGTGAAGAGTTTGACAGAGCACTGAAAGACCTGAGTCGAAACAAGGCCCCCAGAGTAGACAACATTCCATTGGAACTACTGACGGCCTTGGGAGAGCCAGTCCTCACAAACCTCTACCATATGGTGAGCAAGATGTATGAAACAGGCGAAATACCCTCAGACTTCAAGATGGATATAACAATTCCAATCCCAAAGAAAGCAGGTGTTGACAGATGTGAAAATTACCGAACTATCAGTTTAATAAGTCACGGCTGCAAAATACTAACGCGAATTCTTTACAGACGAATGCAAAAACTGATAGAAGCCGGCCTCGGGGAAGATCAATTTGGATTCCGTAGAAATGTTGGAACACGTGAGGCAATACTGACCCTACGACTTAGAAGAAAGATTAAGGAAAGGCAAACCTACGTTTCTAGCATTTGTAGACTTAGAGAAAGCTTTTGACAATGTTGACTGGAATACTCTCTTTCAAATTCTGAAGCGGGCAGGGGTAAAATACAGGGAGCGAAAGGTTATTTACAATTTGTACAGAAACCAGATGGCAGTTATAAGAGTCGAGGGACATGAAAGGGAAGCAGTGGTTGGGAAGGGAGTGAGGCAGTGTTGTAGTCTCTCCCCGATGTTATTCAATCTGTGTATTGAGCAAGCAGTGAAGGAAAGAAAAGAAAAATTCGGAGTAGGTATTAAAATCCATGGAGAGGAAATAAAAACTTTGAGGTTCGCCGATGACATCTTAATTCTGTCAGAGGCAGCAAAGGACTTGGAAGAGCAGTTGAACGGAATGGATAGTGTCTTGAAAGGGGTATAAGATGAACATCAACAAAAGCAAAACGAGGATAATGGAATGTAGTCGAATTATGTCGGGTGATGCTGAGGGAATTCGATTAGGAAATGAGACACTTAAAGTAGTAAAGGAGTTTTGCTATTTGGGGAGCAAAATAACAGATGATGGTCGAAGTAAAGAAGATATAAAATGTAGACTGGCAATGGCAAGGAAAGCGTTTCTGAAGAAGAGAAATTTGTTAACATCGAGTATAGATTTAAGTGTCAGGAAGTCGTTTCTGAAAGTATTTGTATGGAGTGTAGCCATGTATGGAAGTGAAAAATGGACGATAAATAGTTTGGACAAGAAGAGAATAGAAGCTTTCGAAATGTGGTGCTACAGAAGAATGCTGAAGATTAGATGGGTAGATCACATAACTAATGAGGAAATATTGAATAGGATTCGGGAGAAGAGAAGTTTCTGACACAACTTGACCAGAAGAAGGGATCGGTTGGTAGGACATGTTCTGAGGCATCAAGGGATCACCAATTTAGTATTGGAGGGCAGCGTGGAGGGTAAAAATCGTAGAGGGAGACCAAGAGATGAATACACTAAGCAGATTCAGGAGGATGTAGGTTGCAGAAGGTACAGGGAGATGAAGAAGCTTGCACAGGATAGAGTAGCATGGAGAGCTGCAGTAAACCAGTCTCAGGGCTGAAGACCACAACAACAACAACATCTAACTTACAATATTCTAGTCATGGTCTGGACACGGCTACAAATTCGAATTTCGCAGTACACATACGATTATTGTATCTGTGAGAATTTTGCAAAACTGAGAATATTAAGTGTACTATGCAAAATTCAGTGCTTACAGAACCGTTCGCATGATTCAGTAATTCTGTTAGTGGGAGGAAGCAGTAGTTATTCTCTAAAACAAAATTTTCGAATATATCTGGTTATCCTAAATTAGGCTCTCTGTGCTTTGCCTTGGTCAAGCAAAAAGATTTTATGGATGCGCCAATAGACTGCCAAAGAAGGCATCATTGACTCATTCGTCTTCAGCTTAGTTAGCGCTCATTCTGACTATCTCAACTTGCACAAAGCATTATATTTCTCTTTCATAATCAATTTAATAGCGTTGACGATAAGAGGAAGGGCATGATACAACGCTGTTGTGATTACTTCTAATCAGGATATATAAAATTCCTATGTGGACTCTACTTAGATGAAATTGAATAAAATATATGATTGCCATACAGTGTTCGAGAAGAAGTATGCAGTCGATCACTCTTTATCGCAGGAGATCGAGATCCATCTTTTTCAAGTCTAATGTGTTGACTGACTACGTGTCGTAGCTTCGTAGTTTCTGCGGTTTTATTTATTTATTTATTTATTTATTTTTTTTGAGGTAGCCATATCTGTGGATGACATGTACTGACTAAAACGGATTGGAGTTTTCAGACTTATTTGCTTAGCTATTCGTAAAATACACCATTCATTTTATCAAACTTTATGTATTTCTCCCAGACATTCATTAAGAACTTTATCACAGTAAATCTCTTCGCTCTAATGTCCATAATTACTGGTGCTGCACCCGCACGAAGAACTATGACATTAACAAGGTGTGTACCAATGACATGCATACATTAGCTGAGAAACCTAGCGGTTCCCAGGTATTTAGTTATGACAATCAATGTTCTGCGTGCAACGTTTGTTTGAAATCGACCGAGGGGCTGTTAGTCATATATGTCTGAGTCTCAGCTTTTTTACACTATATGACTCCAGAGACGATCTAGGGGCTGATTCAATATATATGTTTAATTTCTAGCTGCCTTACACCATATGACACCAAAGATGGTGATAAATTTATCTGTGGTATTCAGCCGTGTGACTTGATCTTCGGTCCCGGAAAACACTGATAAAATTATTTTGACTCGCTACAGTGCTCATTCTCGCTACCTGTTTCATACACTGGAAGGCACAAATAACACACAAAGTACAAGCTATCGTTCAAAGAATACTCCATATAAACTGTTGTTGTGTTCTTCAGTCCAGAGACTGGTTTGATGCAGACCTCCATGCTACTCTATCCTGTGCAAGCTTCTTCATCCCCCTGTACCTTCTGCAACCTACATCCTTCTGAATTGGTTTAGTGTATTTATCTCCTGGTCTCCCTCAACGATTTTTACCCTCCAAGCTGCCCTCCAATACTAAATTGGTGATCCCTTGATGACTCAGAATATGCCCTACCAACCGATCCCTTCTTCTTGTCATGTTGTGCCACAAATTTCTCTTCTCTCCAATTCTATTCAATACCTCTTCATTAGTTATGTGACCTACCCAGCTAATCTTCAGCATTCTTCTGTAGCACCACATTTCGAAAGCTTCTATTCTCTTCTTGTCTAAACTATTTATCGTCCACGCTTCACTTCCATACATGGCTACAATCCATACAAATACTTTCAGAAACGACTTCCTGAGGCTTAAATCTATACTCGATGTTAACGAATTTCTCTTCTTCAGAAACGCTTTCCTTGCCATTGCCAGTCTACCTTTTATATCCTCTCTACTTCGACCATCATTTGCTATTTTGCTCCCCAAATAGCAAAACTCATTTACTACTTTAAGCTTCTAATTTCCAAATCTGATTCCCGCAGCATCACCCGATTTAGTTCGACTACATTCCATTATCCTCGTTTTGCTTTTGTTGATGTTCATCTTATATCTTCATTTCAAGACACGGCCGCGGTGGTCTCGCGGTTCTAGGCGCGTAGTCCGGAACCGTGCGACTGCTGCGGTCGCAGGTTCGAATCCTACCTCGGGCATGGATGTGTGTGATGTCCTTAGGTTAGTTAGGTTTAAGTAGTTCTAAGTTATAGGGGACTGATGACCACAGCAGTTGAGTCCCATAGTGCTCAGAGCCATTTGAACCATTTGAACCATTCCGTTCAGCTGCTCTTCCAGGTCCTTTGCTGTCTCTGATAGAACTACAATGTCATCGGCGAACCTCAAAAATTTTATTTCTTCTCCATGAATTTTAATTCCTACTCCGAATTTTTCTTTTGTTTACTTTACTTCTTGCTCAATATACAGTTGAATAACATCGGGGATAGGCTTCAACCATGTCTCACATATAATTAAATACAGGAAATAAATACTACAGTTATTTACGTGTATTTTTACCTCATCCCTTCTCATCCACACCCCGTCTCCAAGTGGTAGTGCGTAGTCTTATTCCCACAGTGTTTTCATGGAAATAGTAGATCATGTAGCTGACGAACTCGGATGACATTATCCAAGTGTTCTTGAGTTATGCTTCAGTGGCACACCCGTTTCATTCCCATTCCTATGGGATGTATGTGGTTCTAATTTGCACAGCGCTTCTTCACAGGTAGGATATGACTAGTAAACCTCATATTCCCTTAATGAATCCGGCTCCCCCGTATAAAAGAGCTTCAGACTTCTGATTACTTTGGAAATGAGTTAATATATTAAATACTCGACGTTCAGCAAGTAAACGAGAAAAAGTTTAGTAAAGATTTAAAACAACGATGAGTACAGTGCGGATAACTTGCGCTATGTCTTAAGAAAACCTAGTTTCCCTCGCATCACTGTGTTAGTCACATCTCTTTAACCATGTGTCATACAAAGATATAATTTTTCACTTAAATTCAGTGGTGTTAGATGTTGGAACTTCCTGCAAAATGTTTTGTGAACTGAGTTAGTACTAAAGAAGTATGATGTTTGGAAGAACTCCGCTCACAGCTGGTACAATTATTGTCTATTAAAACACGACCGGATTGATGGCTTTAAGCCGCATCATCAGGTGAACCTACGTGGTAAAAAGCAAAGTAGTATCACTACTTTTTACGGATATTAAAGTTCATAAAAAAAATGTCTAAAATATACACACAGTATTAAAAGATCATTAGCATACCCATCGCTCCTAGTTCTAAAGTTACTGTTCAGAGAATATTGTAAATATTATGGCGAGCGAAAGGTAAAGAAGAAATGCCCCATTCTTTAAAATTTACCTGCATTTAAAAAGAGAAAAGAAAATACTTAAGAGTGAGCGGACGATAATTTTTTTTTAAAAAAGGAGGCGGATTGGCGATAAAGAATTGTCATTGCTTATATGATTAGTCGCGGCACACGCAAATTTGATGTGGAAAGTATCAGGTGCCAATGTCTTACCAGCATGAGAACAAGACAGCTCAGTGCAGGGAAAGGCAAAAGCAGCCCGCACGACCGATTGAGACTAGCTGGCTCGCGGAACGGAAGCCATCCATGTGGACAGCGCGAAGTTGCATACTTATGAATAGGAGCGCTGGGTTGTTACGTTTACAAGCGAGAAATAGTACAGAATTTTATTACCTACTAGCACCTAACCATACAAACAACCAAAATTAGCCAGAATGCTATAGTGCTTTAACTCCAACTGGTTATTCAACGTGAACTGTGCGTTTACTTTTTTATGTCTAAAAATTTCCACTTCCTCTAATACATTCGAAATGTGGCATTTTTCTTTTCTGTGCAGTATTTTTTTTTTCTGAAGTGCTTGTGATGCTGTGCCCTTCTTCGGGTAATTGCGCTGTTGACGCAAAGCGGGGATTATATAAGTTAAGGTGTTCCTGAAATCTTATTCGAAATTATCTGCCGGTTTACCCTATATATTTTTAAGGCAATCATTGCATATAATGCAATATACACACTCTTCATTATGTTCACTCACCACAGATTTTTTCTTGTGCCTGAGCTTTCTGCCTGGATCTGAAAATGTAACATACGCTGGAATAATGTTTTTGGATCTCGTAAGTCTCCAAATTTTTTTCGGATATCGCACCCAGATATGGTATTCTACCAAAAACAGAGCCTTCCTTTGTCTGCTCGGCTCGTGTAGGCGTTATAAAATCTATCTCTAATGCGCTATGGGAAGGAAGATTTGTCTTTATCGGTATACTTCTATGAACTACGTTAACAATTTCTGGGTCGTGACCGTTTTGATACGCTGTATACTGTGTAACTTCATATTCAGCCACTAGAGCTTCTCTGGTAAGAGGCACTTCATACATATGGTTGAACATGACTCGAAATGTTGCGGATGTATATTTCAATGGATGACATGACTGCCTGTGTATAACAAGATCTGTCGTGGTTGGCTTTCGGTAAATATCGAAGCCTGTATTTCCATTTTTTACGGTCACTTGGAGGTCCAAAAACGGTAAGCTGTAATTCTCAGCGCACTGCCCAGTGAACGGTATCTTTTGGTTCGAACTGTTTAGATCCCGAAGAAACTGGTCACTTTCAACATGATTATCGTCGTATAATATGAAAAAATCTTCAACATATCTATTCCATAAATTATCTTCTAGCATTATAAGGAAGTTTTGTCATAAATTCTTCCTCACAGTTGGTCATAAAAAAATTTGCTATGTTATAAGCAAGTGGAGAGCCCATGGCTAAGTCTTCTTGGTGTGAATAAAAATCATCCCAGAATTTAAAATAATTAAAGCGGCTTAAAGCCGCGCAACCGGTCGAGTTTTAATAAACAACAATTTTACCAGCTGTGAGCGGAGTTTTCCCTAACATCATGCCTTTCAACAGCTGCGGAATACAAAATAGTTGGTGACTAAAGAAGTAATAACTTGAAACAGCAAGCCTGATGCGGCATTTACGCTGCGTGGACAGTGTAAATGTAGTAGCCGAAAATTTACACGTCTTGCACTTTAGTGCAATTACTTCACATATTCGTAGTTACAAAACAAATTAATGTATTCTAATTTCACTTTTGAATAAAATATAGAGAAAATATTGTTGGATGCGACTCTGTAAACGAAATTATTAATCATATAAGAATTGGTCCCTAGAAAATATAAATGAACGGATATCCCATTCCACAACACGAAAATTTGAGACAAGAATATACTGACGCCACATCGCAAAAATAAGTGAATCCCTGTATTGGAATAATATCCCAGATAACATTGTACCGTACACAATGTAACATGGATTTTATGTCGCAATCGTGAAGGAATATCAGTACATACTTCCTGGTTGGTAGAGGTATTTGCCATCCTTCGGAAATTTACGGGATCTGGAAATGAGTTTTGCTTCAGATTTATAAACTGCTACCTTGATGGATAAAACCTGATGTCTCGTAGTGGTCTGCGACAACATCCGCCAGTATTGATGTGAAAGAAACCGAGTGTCGAAACCAGAAGCGTGAATTGATGTATATTATACCGTTAATTTTATTTTATATTGTGGTTTTATAGACTAGATTAGCATGTTTGGGTTTCCAAATGATGTACACAAATGTTCATTGAAACTAAGCTCGCTATGTGTGTGTGTTTTGCCGTATTGTAATATGTTGGTAAAAGACTGTCGCAGGTATCTTATTGTGTGCTCTTGAGTGTGTTGAAAGTCGCCATGCTTATTTGCAGGTGAGTTCACCAATCTCCTTAGCGCCTCTCCAACTCCACTTCGACATAACATTCCTGAAACACTATAGAGAAATTAGAAGGACCAGAAAGGGTAACATTTACGTTCGAGTCTCACCGAATTATTTATCAGAGATAAGTACGCGTTTATTTCTTCCTTGAATACAACCTTTATTTACTGTAGAGTTGTAATACGTAATATTCACAATTATACATTTCCTTCGTCTTTATCAGAGCAAGAGCAAAATCGTAATCATTAACATTACATTCAATAATAGAGGCAATAAAAATTAGAGATAGTGCAATGACAATATTCGCTTTTCATTTGTAAAGAGTCTCTGGTTCCTACGTACAGCACACCATCGGTCACAATTATTCCCGTAATAAAATGTCATATTACAATTGCGTCCCCAGGAGTACAGCAGACTGAGTTACGAATCGATGCTGAACACCTGCATCAGACAGTTCTGAGCTCACGTTTCAATTACTGAATGCAATATTCTTCACACTTTTTCACACCCCATCATTGGTAGCATGTTTGATAGTTTACACACCAATGTTCAGTTAAATGTTGTTCATGTATTTCATGAAAATTACGTATTAATCTGCTTTTGTACTCGCATGTTGTGATGTAGGTTTGAGATTTGTGTGATGTTCACTATGTTTCATTACAGTTCTCAACACTGGAAAAATATGTGCTGGATTATAACGTGCCTCCTCACTCGAGCATGGATGAATGGGTTCAAAAATGGCTCTGTGCACTATGGGACTTAACATCTGAGGTCATCAGTCCCCTAGAACGTAGAAATACTTAAACCTAACTAACCTAATGACATCACACACATCCACGCCCGAGGCAGGATTCGAACCTGCGACCGTAGCAGTAGTGCGGTTCCGGACTGAAGCGCCTATAATCGCTCGGCCACAACGGCCGGTACTGGGTGAACGGGAAAACTAGGAAATACCGTACTGAGGTCTTCAGCATTGAGAGTTGCAACGTGTATCAATGTATGTTGATTTAACTAACTATATTTGCCGAATAACGTCCGATAAACCTTTCAGTGTCCTAGTCCTAGGCTAGTTACTCAGATACATGTCTGATATCAAAACCACTGAACTTGAGATTCTTCTGAATATACTATTGTCTTCTATAGACGTGACGGTGATAAATGATGAAGTTGACAGAGCAGTCGGCCAAAATATTGATCGAAGGAAGACGTGTTCAGGATGGACGTTTGACATGGACCGTAACTTTCCATTGGGTGGGTACAGGTACAGCTCGATGATGAGACATGGAACAATCATCGTAATAGCATATTAGAATTTCTGTGAACTGTGCTTCTTAGAATTGGATGACATCTTACATATAATCCTTTCTCTCATGACGAATCTCCGGTCCTTAGAGATTCGGATTCAGGTTTGCCCCTGAGAATCGTAGGAATTGTTAACACAACCAATGTGTAGCCTCTGGTCTGCATAAATTAGCGGAACTTCAGAGCACATTGTTCTTTCAATCATCATGAGCAAGTAATGTGTAGCCTCTGGTCCGCATAAATTAGCGGAACTTCAGAGCACATTGTTCTTTCAATTATCATGAGAATACCAAATGGTTTAGTGATTGCATCATTTAATAATTGTAGCACAACACTCGTGGAAATGTTATGATCTATTACGACATGACAATTGCAGATAGTAGTGCAAAGAGACTTGATCACAATACGTAACACTTATTTAGCATTCTTGCCAGATCATATTACATCACGTGGTAGCACAACTTATCACAAAATTAGAAGTTTAACTGTCTTGGGGTAACACCAGTTTCAATACGAAGTTCGTGTTAACCACTGCACAGAGTTTATACATATCATTATGTGTCTTTGAAAGTCATTGCACAGGAGCTCATAGTAGTAAATTGTTCTATGAAAACACTGTACCCGAATGTATCTATAATACAGATAGTCTGACAGTCAGTTTTTGTACATGCACGTCGTTACACTCTTTATTACAAGGGAGCTAAAGTACTCAAAATTACAAAGGATACTAGCATTATATGTGCATTTTCATATCCATGTTTCCCGACTAACCTTATGGTGATTGGTATCCCAACCACAAAAAAAAAAAAAAAAAAAAAAAAAACTAAGGGCAAAAAGTGCCCAATTGAGTCGAACAGAGATCACTCAGATCTTTGTATTAGTCATAGTTAGACACAGCTAAGGTTAAAGTATGTGGAGACTTCGTTAATTGTTTTTTTTTCTGTGGATGTCCTGCGCAAACAGATCACTTGAATTCTCTGCAGTGGTAGTGAAAACCTATCACTAATAATGTACCACTAAGAAAATGTAAGAAAATTGCTTAATACAATAGTTGCAATAATGTCACATACACTTAATATTAATGTGCATGGAACACAGACCACATAATACATATAATGAGAAAATTATATCTCAGCAAATGAAATACATATAAAAACTTTATCTGTCTGTGACATGTGAATGTAGTTCAGAACAAAGGCTAACGCAAAAATTATCACTAAACGATATAAAAAATATTACTCTCGCTGATTACATCAGTCTTTACAATACTATGGTTTTGGATCATGATGAGGGTACATCCTGTTCACCTTATTACTGTTGGGGTAATAGAAGACATATGCACTAAGATTCGGTACTGATATAATGTGATACGTTCCTGAGTTCGCAAAAGTTATTTTTTTTTTGTTTTCTCAAATAATGACTCCCTTTGGTGACTCTTTAGTAACACCTTTCTTCCCACTGAGTACAGTTGCATCCACTTTAACTGTTGGTCGTAGTACTTGTTCCTTTGTTGTACCTTTGCCTTCATCATATCTAATGCTTGACGAATCTTGGCCTCCCTACATTCTTCTATAACCATTATCTTTGGTAAACGACTGGTTGCACAAATTGTTTTCCATTTTATTTAACAGAAGTTCTGTTGGCGTAGCCCCAGTTGTTGAGAGAGACCAATTGTTGTATACTTCGTCAAATGGCTGTTGATAGTCCACTCACAATGTTTGACTATGGGGCCAATAAGTGAGGATAAACCTGTTGAATTCACGAAAACACCTCGCTGTTGGGTTGGCTTCCAGATGGAACCTGGTGATCAGAATTTGCCTAATCCCGTTGTTTCGTAAATATATTCGCCACCTCTGTCCTACAAAGTTGGCAACACCGTCTCACAATAATAAGCGTGGCTTGCCAAAGCGCAGAATGTAATAATTAGCGAGTTTGTTGTTCATGGTCTGCTTGGTACACGACTAGATAATATACAATTTTAAAATTTGGTAAATCTGTCATAAAATCCTACAGTTTCCTCTTCCACGAGTTGGGGGGCTCATTACGTCAACAGTCACAACCTGTAGTGTTTGTTCCATGATGATCGGATGAAAAATTCCTTGGGTGCTATGGTTTAAAGGTTTAGCCTTTTGACACACTTGACTTTTCTATATTATTTGCTGGACACTTCTTCTTAGATCAAGAACATGAAACTATCTTTTAATCTTTACTGAGCATCTGTAAAATCCACAGTGACCCCATACTACGTGTGCAAGCCATATTAGATTTTCCTACAAAGTCTAGTGGAATGCAAACGCATCGGTTGATTGGATGAAATATGTGCCATGTTTCTACACAATCTAAGATATGCTCGACAGTTTGCTACATCCTTCGTAAGCGAAACTTTGAACTCTATAGTTTGTTCTTCTCTAAGTAGCATCTGTTAATGTTTGTGGAAATGTTGACAAGGCATCTGCAGTAATATTCCTGTAGAACAGACGTCCATTGCGCTAATCGTGGATGTAAAAACTCGAAGTTATTCAAAAAGCTCTGTGCTTGATTATCGCAATATATCTTCGTATCTGCTCCAGCCACGTAATAATGAAATCTGTGAAACGCCTATAACACCGCCAGTGTTTCCAGTTTTGTAGTTGTGTATGCTTGTTCAGGTTCCAAGCGTTCGACTTGCAAAAGCTATGGGGCAAAAAGCAGGTAATCCATCGCCAGACAGAATCTAAATTAGGCATGCTCCTAATCCACAGAACGATGCGCCCATCATTAATTCAAAATCTATTTTCATATCAAGATCCTGTAACATTACTGGATTGACGAGTGGTTTTTTGTATTGTCAAATGCTATCTGGTACTTTAAATTTAACAAAGCATGTAAATTTAGGACTTGGTTTGGCATAAGACGTTGGGAAAATGAGGCTAATTCTAAAAGTGCCTTGAACTACGTTTTATTGTATGGTGGTGGTGCATTCCTTGTTGCAGTAACCTTTCTCCTCATAGGCAAAATTCCATATGAAGAAATTAAATGTCCAAGGAAACTTTAACTTCTTTAGACCGGCAGTCACCCTGATGTCGAAAATTTTCCAGGACACGTCATATAATCTCAATGTGTTGCTCCCAAATTGGTGTTTCAGTTAACATATCATCAGAAAACAGTTTAACTAAACCACATAACTCAGGTCCTAACACAGTGTCTAGTGCTGAAATGAATACACCCCAGCTAACATTAAGACTGAATGGCAATGTTGTATATTGGTAACTGCATCACAAGTAAAGGAATGCTGTATACTTTCGTAGTTCCATGTCTAGTGCTACTTGTCAATATGAAGAGCTTAAATCTATTGTTGTGAAAACCTTGATATCAGGAAACGACTGAACTACCTCTTCTGTACTTGAATGTGGTGTCCTCACTGGAAGAATTATTTTAGTTATTGCTCTGGCGTTCAGAACTAAAAAAGACTCCCATGTGATTGTGGTACCACGAGTAATGGGCTACAATATTGGCTACTGGATCGTTCTATAATGGCCCAGCTGAGCATTTCTTGGTCAGTGGCTGCTCTTAGCGCCCATGGAATTATTAAAACTTCTGACACTATATTTTATGCAGTTTCACATTTAGATGACATTGATATAAAAATTCTGGCTTCTCGTAAAATACCACAGCATATTCTTGTAGCAACTGTCTTAATTCTATCTTTTGCTGTGGCATCAGGGCATTATATTCAGTCATCTTTTGGTTAGTTTGTTCAAATATTCTTAAACTAGATGAATTGCTCAATGGGATGATCCTCCTGCCAGTATCACGAGTAATTATTTTTACTGCAATTCCTTGATAGTAGCGTCCAGGTAATTCTTTTTTCTGAACCAAATTGACTGTTGAAAGAACTCCATCTCTAGTTAGCATGTGTTTACTGGAGGTGAAGTCTATTGTTGCATCCATCTCTCTCAGTAATTTATGCCACAAAATCAAGTCCACAACAAGATTAGGTACCAATTGCAATCGACAGTCCCATTATCAAAGCCCATTTTAATTCATGTGCGTAGTTTATTAGTGCGAGAGCATCCTCCTAAAGCATCAAGCATTTTGCAGGTAGCCAAAGGCCAGGTTGGCGAATTAGGTCGTTCCTGGAATCACTTCATAAGAGCTGTGGAGACACCTTCCACACTTACACCAATGTCTAGGATTGCGAAAACATTGAATCCCACAATACTAACATTAATAGTCACTTATGGCATATTTTTTGGTTTAAAATTAAGGGTTGCGCACCAAACAATAGTTCGCTCCTAATGTTAGCTGCATTGTTATACTGTATCATCTTCATATTACTGTCACAAACCTATTCACTTACTCCTACCAGCCTTTTGGGGCTACAGTTCGACGCATTTAGTTTTTCTGATGTTGATTGATGAGTATAGTTTATTCATCAGTAATGTCAGTAGTAAGAGGGGAGTGACTTCTACATCATCACTTGTCACATTATGATACAGTTGATTATTGGAATTCGCATTCGAATGTGGTGTTGCTAGATTTTTTTGATAGCTGGGACTGCAGCGTCTATCATATCTTTTCTTCCTGTATTTACTGCCATTGTTATTCCCACTTCTATTTCTTGAGCTACTCATTTTAATGTACGTAGTATTGTGAGAACCTCCTTGTTGAATTCATCAGCATTCGAATAGTACTGAAAGTTATTTGTATCCCTATTTGAATAATTCTTTGTATTAGAACAGTTTTAGCAATTGCCATTAATACCTCTCGCCTTTACGACTTCCATCAACATGCCTACTACATCCAGTGCAGAAAAAAACTCGTGAAAATTGATATTTATTTCATAATGTCAATTGGTGGCTTCGCTTTCAATATTCTAATAACATCTTTGGCGGATACTGGTTCCTATAAATATTTCGTCTCATTTCGGTACCACTGAAAGTATCTGCGTAGTGCTTCTAACTGTGAATTGTACAGTTCTGCATTGTAAATCTACTTATGAATTCTCTCTTCTATCGAAGCTGATCAAAACTTTGCAATAAATGCGTTCTCGAATTAGATATATGTATTGCATGTTTCTGTAGCGTCAACTGGCCACGGCGCTCAATCATCTGTGGTATGTCCATTCATATAACTTATCTTTTGACTTTCATTCCAGGTTCTAGGTAAAACACCTTTAAATGGGCCGACGAAAACGATTGTGTGTACACCTCTTCTCCGGATTAAAAGATGGAAATTGTCTATACTGAATCATTTTTTCTTCCATATGTAATGCTGAATAATCACTCACATGATATGGCGTTACATTCGCATAAGGTGATGCTGGTGTCTGTACTTGCTCAAGTTGTTTAAAAGATTGTTGTGCAGGGTCTGTGTTCATTATCAGCAACGAGTGAGTAATTATGCTGCCAAGTATGACGTAGATTGTTGATTTGCTGACTGACATCTTCCATCTCGTAATCTATAGTTACACGCCATTCACATAATTGTTCGCTTAATTGAGTTCGAGCATCCCGCAAACCCCTGAAAAACTTTTCATTGCCAACATTTTTATATGACGGGACTTTATTTACCGCTGACTGAACCTTCTGTTCAACAGTAGTTGTCAGCTGGGTATCTTTGTCTTCTAGCTACTGGTGAGAAACTTCCGTAAAATGTTCTGCTTGTTGGCTGAGTTAGGTATTGATAATATCATGCTGTCCACAAGTAATTTCTCCTATTGCTTGTGACAGCTGTCGGCGGCAATTCTAGTTAACTCAACTTTGTTTTATCTTCATATTTTCAATATCCAATTTAAAGTATGAAATGCTTCTGCAAATGTTTGTATTGATCACGGAACTGTACGAATTCGTCAGCTAAACTTTCCTGTGCACTTGAAATCTGTATAATGGCACTATTAAGTCTGTGATCCTATGACCTGATGTTGTAGCATTATCTTAGTGGCCTGTATTTCTGTCTGCAATCCCGCCTGGCTGTTCACAAAGTCGGTTTTCAGTCCGGTTGATATCTGCTCAATACGCGCCAACATTTATGTACTGATCCGCAACCTTCTGTACCTTCACAGCCTTCTGAATATTTTGTTGCCACTGTTGCGTCATTCCAGTCTTCTGTCTTGTTTTAGCGATAAAAATTTTAATCCCCTTCTCAGATTCTCGTAATCCGTTCAAAATGATTAAATCAGTTACAGCTCAGTCATAAATGTTCTGTTGTATAACGTGCTTGAGTGAGCCTTTGAAAAGTCACTTCACAAACAATGTAATGTGGACCCTGTAGCAACAACGTCGCACATATAGTTGACATAAAATAATTATTAATACTAACTACGTCCAACCTAAAAAAAAGGATGTGCCTATCTATTAGTAACAATTCCCTCTTCTCCATTTAGAAGAGTCATCAAAGATATAAATGAAGATATACACCTGGTTTTCGTAGCGCGTTGTCGTCCGATGTTACAATTATTATTATCTTAATTTTTTATCATGTACATATATCTTCTCTGAATTACTCCAGCAATCGTAAATACAAAAAAATATTCTAATGTTATCTTTCTTGAATTTCATGGTTTTACACACAAGATTATCATGTTTTCTTGGTTTTCAAATGATGTATTGAAATGTCCATTGAACTTAACTCGCCTTGTGAGTGTTTTCTCGTGTGGTAACATGTTGGTGAAGAGCAGTGGCAGTTTACTTGTAGCGTGCTCATGAGTCCGTTGAAAGTCACCTTGTTTATTTGCATGTTCTCGCGTAATATTTTATCAGAGATGAACACGTGTTTATTTGTCCCTTATATAAAACTTCAACTGTCGAGTTGTAATATGTAATATTCACAATTATACGTTCCCTTCGACGTTATCAGAACAAGAACAAAATCTGAGTCATTAACATTACATTCAACAAGAGATAATAAAAATCTGAGATCATGCAATGATGATGTTTGCTTTTCTTAGCAAGGAGTAACGTCTTTGGTTCCTACACGCAGCATAGAACGTGACAGTTATTTCCGTAATATGTGGTCGTATGAGACGCAAATCTTATATCTATGGGTGCCATCGGATAGAATTTCATCAATTGAGTTGCCACTCTCCGACCACAGCCGTTAATTATACATGGTTCTGTGTTGGTCACGTTGAGGTTTTCACTGACACAGTTGTGACAGGACTGCTACAGGCACGTGGTAATACAGCAATCTAATTGGCGTGCGAACGCTAAGCAAAACTATTCAAGCAGCAGGTCCCCATTACGGCTAAAAAGAAGTAACAACAATCCGCCCCGGGCCCATCAAACGCCATACTTGAGACAATTGTTCGTGTTATTTACATAGAAAATAGGCAAGGATCCTTCACTGGAGGCAACCAGAATTCCTATACAGGGGTTGGACAAAAGTATGGAAACTCCACGAGAAATGCAGCTCAGAAGTATATGCAGTTGTTAGCCAAGACTGCTGGTTGTACTGTTTTATTTCACTAAGAAACGGCATCTACGTAGTGCCCTCAGTACGTTGCAGCTGTCAGTCGCACCAAAAAAACTCGAAGGGAGCTCCAGAAGCAGGAAATTACAGAGCGAGCTCGACTTCCAGAACCACTCGTCAGTGATGAAAATGGCCGTAACAGGACATCGTGGAGCCTAAGACATAAAACATGCACTGTGAGGTAATGGAAGGAATTAATTTGGTCGGATGAGTCTTGTTTCACTCTGTTTGCAACTTCTGGCCAAGTTAACGCCCCAAGAATGCAACATGGTGACGGTTCGGTGGTAATTTTGGCAGTCTTGCCGTGTTATGACCCCATGGTTACTCCCCAGGGTCGCATTACTACCAGGGATTATGTGGTCCTTTGGTTAATCAGGTCCATCCCATGATACAATGTTTGTTCTCAAAACGTGGTGCTGCATTCCAAGACAGCTCGCATCATTCGGGACTGGTCATATGAGCACGAAGACAAACTGTCGCATCATTTTTTTTAAAATAAGGTTAATGGCCCGACCATCATCAGACAAGATCACACTGTGTTATGGGAACGCCATGGTGTAGTGCTACAAGATCAGACGTCTAAGGGACAAGCCGTCAGAGGACCATCTTACCGGAATTTATACGACGTCATGGGAGGTTCAATTGAAAAAAAAAAGTCCTAATGTCTGTGAAATCTAATGGGACTTAACTAAGCTTACACACTACTTAACCTAAATTATCCTAAGGACAAATACACATACACCCATGCCCGAGGGAGGACTCGAACCTCCGCCGGGACCAACCGCACAGTCCATGACTGCAGCGTCTTAGACCGCTCCGCTGATCCGCGCGGCTGGGATTTAACATCTGAGGTCATCAGTCCCCTAGAACTTAGAGCTACTTAAACCTCACTAACCTAAGGACATCACACACATCCACGCCCGAGGCAGGATTCGAACCTGCGACCGTAGCAGCAGCGCGGTTCCGGACTGAAGCGCCTAGAACCGCTCGGCCACAACGGCCGGCGTCGCATCTCCCCTGGCGACTACAGTCACCTGATCCCAATACTATACAGCCTTTGTGTTGTATTTTGGTGAGAGTGGTACGATATCCATTATAATCATCGTTAACCGAACTTGCCTTTAAAAACCGTCCAAGACCGGCATTTATTAATCCTGAGATGACTGGAAACTGTTTCGAATGATTTTCCTACACCACGTCAGGTGTGGTAATAGGTTGTATTTTTCGTGTTTCATTATTTTTTGCCTACCTCCTTTCGTTCCGTGATGATTTCGGAAAGACTTCGAACACTATTGTATACCTGTTTCAACTTCAGGGGAAAGTGGCGAAAGGAGATCCTAGCCTCTGAAACACTACGTTTTTTGAATAGATATTTCTCTCGGCTTCAGTTACAGGTGAGCCGAATCTGTGACGGTGAATTCAGACCAATGACGTAAAACTTCTTTTCACAATCCCTCTGCACCACATTCCATTTCCTTCGTTGCATATGATAAAGGACGCTGTTGATCCATGGCATTTCTCTTTTCCGAAGATTTCCTCTGTTATTCTAGTCTAATACACGTGTCCGTTGCATAGGACACACAGCGCACTTCGTGTTGACCTCACGTACACTGCTAAAGGTGACGAACAGAGCTTCTGGTCAGAAAAATCTTGACTTCGATCTTGACTTCCTGCTTAGCAAACGTCCTTCGTTGCTGGCAGCTACTTAAGAATAACGTGAACTCGCGTGGCAGAACTTTCTTCAGGCTCTTCTGAAACGTTTCTTACATACCACATAACATTTATCACTGACACATTTATGGGCAGACATTAACACTTGACGGCCACCGTGGTGATGTAACACACTGTTTATTGCGCTCGTGTCTGTGATGAACAACTACTGATGACCTTAAGGGAAGGCTAGCTATGCTGCTGTTACCGCTAGGCACAGAGCGGCCTCGGATGTGTCCGTACTGTGGAACGCTGTACCATAGTAACATGTTTTTGCCGGGAGGTCGGTAACATCGTATCAGTGACCCTGTGCACACAACAGCAACACTACAAGCGATGTCATAAGAGTCAACAATTTCACTAGCATTCGAGATATAATAACGAACAATATAATAAAAGCTATTAAACAAGTTGGCAGTTACCAGTTTAACGTAACGAAGTATATCGTCTTTCTGTAGCTTTTTACGAGATGGATAGTCAAATGGGCAAAATAAAAGCCTTGCATTTCTTCTCAAGTAACAACATTGCAGAATTAGACAGAAGTATCTCAGCTTTATTATGTCCGAACAGGCCTGTTAAGGCTCAACGGTACCGACTGACAGTCATGTCATCCTGAACCCATAGGCGTCACTGGATGCGGTTACGGAGGGGCATGTGGTCAGCACACCACTCTCGTGGCCGTTGTTAGTTCTCGTGACCGGTGCCGCTACTTCTCAATGACGTTGTTCCTCAAATGGCCTCACAAGTTCTGGGTGCAGCCAGCTTACCAGCAGCGCTCGGCAGACACAGACGGCGACCCACCCAAGCTCTAGCATAGCCCTACTGCACTTAATTTCGGTGATCTAACGGGAACCACTGTTACAAATGCGGCAAAACCGTTGGCTGAGTCTATAAATCGGTTTGTGGAGGAACTACCGAAAATTATTTGGTTGGGTTACGTCTCTTCATTTTAAGCACACACTGGAGATGCCGTGCCGGTTTATCTTGGATGTAGCTCGGTCTTTCGCAGGTAGCAAGGGACAACCACAGCGGAAGTGACCAGGAAAAAGCTATATCACTAGTGTCATGTCACGATAAGTGGGAAACGACTAAAACTCTTACCCGGCCGGGAATCGAATTCGGGCCCTTTGCTTATCAATCTGATGCGCTGACCGACCAGCTACAGAGGCGACTGCGGAACTATGAGGACCGTTTAATAAGTAATGAAAAACAGTTTTTTCTCTCTGCTGATTTTAGTTGAAAAATGTAGAATTTGTTGTGAGAGACATCGTGGAATATTTCCGCTTCAGCCTCTGTGGTTCATGAAGTTCCGATAAGTGGCGACGCTATCAAAATGGCATCGGTAACAGAGGTGCGTTCCCAGCAGAGAGCTGTCACTCAATTTCTTTGGGCAGAAAAGCAGGTCATGACAGATATTCATAGGTTCTTGTAGAATGTCGATAGAGACCCGGCAGTGAACAAAAGGACAGTTGAGTGGTTGGGCGAGGCATCTGCCATCATCGCAACAGGGTCGCGCAAATCTGTCCGATCTCAGGCGTGCCGGACTGCTGCAATGTGATGTCGCCACAGAGATGCAAACAAACTCGTACTTCTTCACTATAACGCAAGGCCTCATACAAATCTGTGCACCCGAGAGAACTTCACAGAAATTCATCGTACTGTTCTTCTTCATTCAGCTGCCGAGAATTCTTCCGGGTTGTATGGCCGTGGTCCATGGAACTCTTCTACCCTGACGTTTCGTACAAAGCTACGTTGGACATCTTCGGAGGTGCTCCTGGTTGTGCTGAGTCTTGCCGACTGACGAGTCGGACGTCGAAGAACGGCCTTAATACCATGGAAAGTGGGCGTAGCCTGGATTTCACGGGATAGCAGAGATAAACCTTGTCAAGGATAAAATATAACTAACGATCATAGTACGTCAAAGATAAAAACTTCTCATCGATTCTGTAGCGCCACTATCCATATATCGCTGAGTTTCATAGCTTCTTCTTTTCTGTTAAAATTATCCCCATGTTTATATATTTCGAGGGCTTCTGTATATAGCCGTAGATAATAGTTCGTCATAGTACATAAAACTTCAGTTTCCGAAAATTTCATTACGTGATCACGCCACGGCCACGGCTGACTTGTCTGTTTTCCCTAGTCGGCAAAGACTTTTATGTTCCTTCAACCGCGTATTCGCACTTCTCTATGTAGGTCCAATGCAGACCCTACCACATGTACACAGAATCTTGTACACACCACTTGCAGACAGAGGGGGACGTTTATCCTTAACGGAACGAAGTGCATGGCCTATTTTCTTAGTTGGTCTGCAAATCGGTCGAACATCATGTTTCCTTAAAATATTACCAATCTGAGTGGTTACTTTTTTGATGAATGGTAGAGAGACCGTGTTGTTCCATCGCTGTGTCCTATTGTTGTCCGTAGGCCTCCTGTTATTCGGCCGCAAAACTCTATTTCTTTACCAGAGTACCAATTCTTCCCAAAAGCCAGCCTTAGATGTTTTAACTCGGCGTCCAGGTATTCCCGCGCACAAATTCTTTCAACTCTGTCCACTATACTTTTATTTACCTCTTTTCTGTTGTGGATAATGACTGGAGTACTTATGCAAGTATCTGTCGGTATGTGTAACCTTCCGAAAGACATTATGTTTCAAGCTGCCATCAGTCTGTCCCATAATGAAGACATTATGGCGTTCGCTGGGTTATTCAGTGATTTGGTATTTAACTAATTTGTAAATGGAAATGATAATCTTATTTTATTACATTGAGTAATTACTAAATAATTTTTCTCCCGGCTAAAGATTTGATCAAAAGTGTCACTAAATCACAGTTCATACAACAGATTCCTTACGACTATTGATTAAGATGGAAGCAGTTATCTTCAGCAAAATGATCATTAAAACCACCGAATATCAGCCGCGCACAACACTGACGTATGTTACCTGAAACAATATTCTTCGCAACTCGTGCGCAATTAATTTCGGCTCCATACATCAGCTGGAAAAGTATGTTATAACGTTCGTGCTATGAGCACTGTATTTTAAGAACCAATCCGATTCGAATTATTTTCATTAAAATGAGTTCGGGACCACCAGTGAACATTTATTTTTTCACATTTGTATCACCGTCGGCATTTATTCTGCAGAGTTACGTAATTTGAATTTGTCGCTGAGATAATTGTTAAGATGGCGGCAGACAATTGATAGAGACTTTCTATTGTTAGAGCAAATAAGTAAATATTTAAAATGGTTATTAAACGCTATAAAATCTACTTTCGTATTGTGCACTATTTAGACTTCATCAAGCAAACATTTGATTTGTTTCTAAGGAAAACACAGACACGCGATACAAATCGCTATCATCAATGGCTGCGCTCGTTGCAGCGGAAGGAAATAATTAACACAGATAATGCTTACTGAGAGAGGAGTTAGAGTTACAAATGATTAATCACTCATATTTATAATAATAATGAACTCTATTTTCAAGTAATACTTAACAAATGGTTCTAGGCGCTGCAGTCTGGAACCGCGAGACCGCTACGGTCGCAGGTTCGAATCCTGCCTCGGGCATGGATGTGTGTGATGTCCTTAGGTTAGTTAGGTTTCACTAGTTCTAAGTTCTAAGGGACTAATGAGCTGAGGAGTTGAGTCCGATAGTGCTCAGAGCCATTTGAACTATTTGAACTTAACAAATAATTACAATTTCTTAACAGACCTCAGTTTGATATGCGTCCGCAACTAACAAAAGCAACCAACAAAAGGTAAAAACAAAGGAAGACAAACGCAGATCAAAGGAATTTACAATTATCATTGTCTTTGTATGATACACATCGATATGTCTAATTACATCATAGAATATTTTATAAATAATTAATATTTATAAGTTTTCACTGCTTTTTCGTACGTCGAATACATAATGTTTATAACTGTTACAGGCATAATTTCCTCTCGTCGCACTGTAGCCAAAAATTTATCTCGTGGATGTTACAACATCCAAGAAGGATATTGCATTGTCTTTCTCCATCCATGGTAAACTGGATTTTAGGATTTATACTATTTAAATCACAAAAGAATTCCTCTAAAGCTTTTTTGCCATGTGACCAAACCACAAATGTATCTTCCACGTATCGATACCATCGACATGGTTTCTTATTCGCTTTTTACAGAGCTAATTGTTCGAATTTTTCCATGTAAAAATTGGCGAACGTAGGACTCAATGGGTTACCCATGGCCACACCATCAACCTGCTCATAAAAGTCATCCTCCCACTCGAACTGACTAGAGGTGAGACAGTGTCTGAAAAGAGCAGTCAAATCTGTTGGGAAAACATCCGCTGTCTAAACCATAAATTCGCTAAGTGGAATCACCGCAAGTAAAGACATTATGTTAAAACTGACAAGAACATCCTGCTATCACGTGAACTTTCCACGGTATTTAGGTCGTTCTTCGACATCCGATTCGTCAATCGGCAAGACTCAGCACAACCTGGAGCACCTCCGAAGATATCCAACGTAGCTTTGGACGAAACGTCAGGGACAGAAGAGTTCCATGAACCACGGCCATACAACCCGGAAGAATTCTCGGCAGCTGAAACATCCGGTCGTGGAAGCCTTCATTGTACTTCCTCATTCACCCTACAACTCGAATCCGATTGTCGCTTCTTTGCCCAATAAAGGACGCACTCCACAGAAAGCAGTACGTGGATATGGAGACGTTACTGATGCAGCAAGAGGTTGGCTCCGATGTCGACCAGTGCAATGGTAGCATGTGAACAGTCCGGCACTCACGGTAAAGTGGCTTAAGACCGTCGCATTGAATGGCGGTTACGTTGAAAAGTAGGTTTCTGTAGCTGGGAGTAATATGATATACTGGAATACTGAATAAAACCAACCTGCTTTCAGAAAAAAAAAATGCTTTGCATTACTTTTTGAACATTCCTCGTACATATGATCTACCAGCACGGGCTCGAGTTCACCACCTGCAATGGAGAATGAAGCTTTGGTAACGCCACTCACTTGTGCTGGCGAAACACCAGAGAAATCATCTAACACACTTTCAAACACTTGGTGCCGAAGAATCCGAGACAGAAGCCAACAGGCGTTATGTTAACAAGTCTCAGTAATTTTGTAATTATGTATGACGTATTTCCAGTGGTATATCGAATTAGAAACAAGGAACCGAACATTCAGTGTGTGCTTCTGTGTTATACACAGAAACTGCTGTATAATACACCCTCGTCCATCAGCGCCGCTGAAGAAGTTGTTCGAGCACTCTATGGATTCAGCAGGGGAAACAAACTTCAAAAAATAAGAGAGGAATCTTCTCGAGTTGTTATGGAAGATCATCCGCGAAGGAGTAACATATACACGACAGAGAGGACTGCACTACGGAACCTTCGACAGGATACCCAAACGGTAGTTCTTCCACCTGATAAAGGTTATGCCTTTGTTGTAACGTCTCTTGACGACGCGGTTATGTGTACTGTTAAATGTCTTAAGGCAAGTATCGGAAGGTCGATAAAGGACCGACTGACTGGTTGGTACGGAGGACAGCTTCGCTTCTGACCGCCTCCTCCTTCCCACCATAAACTGTGCGAAGACTGGAACAAAGGGCTACTGTTCTTCCGAAGTTTTCTGAACTTACAAAGCTCCGTAAGAAAGAATTTCATTAAATTGCTTTTCCACATTATGAGTGCGCCCAATACTTAGCCTTGTTATTGAGACGTCTTGTGGGGAAATTATACTCACCACATACGTAACTCTGCGGGGTTTGTTGGCAGTTTAAGGCACTGGAACTCAAATATTGTGATTTATTAGTTAGCTTCTATATGTTATCATTATTCACAAATGTTTCCATCTGAGTCTTCATCTCTTATTGGCAAAAGGCTAGATAAAAAGGTTTCAGCTTTGTTCAGGTTTGTTGTGACATCAACTTACTGTTTATTTAATAAGGAGTTTTTTGAACAGACTGGATAGTTGGATAGTTGATCATCGTTGGTGGCGAATTTTTTTATGCATGTCTTCGAGGAAAAGGCGCTGGAACCTGAAAGTCTGAAGTCCACTGTATTTTCAATATATCTTGACGACACGTTAGTAGTGTGCCCGCATGGTGAAAATAAATTACAAAAATTTTTAAACTGTCTGAAATTTGAGCAACAAATCCAGTTTACGATGGAAACAGAAATGCAGGAAGGTCATTTTTAGATGATTTCGTCTGTCATTGATCGGGAACACATTTACGTGCAGAGAACTGTCACTGTCCTTCCTAGACAATTAGTGATCCCAGAACTTTGGTTCACACATAAAACCTCATTGTTGAGGAACTCAGTCAGCAGGATGAGTTTCTACATATAAACTGAGTTTTCAAAGCCGGCGGGTGTTCTCCACAGCACAGCGATAAGGCGCTACGACATAATCCCGAGTTGGGCGTAAAGAATGCAGGAAAAGGCATACAAAGGTTTAAATCCACGAATTTCCTGCCATTCTAGGGACGCCTCCCGTCAGAAATAGGAGGGATCCCCAGCAAGCGCTAAGTGAAAGTGATTTTATGCCCTTCACCGAAGGCAGCAGCACTCTTGAATTCCGTTAACGATTGTTTGATACTCCGGTAAGCTGGGGTTTGCAAGATATCTTGCGAGTGTGGCCCTTCGAACGTCGGGCAGACAATCCATGAAACGTCCGATGAACACCGTAGATACACGCGGCGCCTACAGCCCAATAAATCAGCGTTAACAGATCACTGCGTTGACTTCGACCACCCTATGCTGTTCAAAAATATCAAAATTCTAGCGTTGACATCGTCATTTTCAGACCAGACGGTAGAATAACCAGTTGAAATTCATTTGCCATAGAGTTTTTTAAGAGAGATAACGATTTCCACTTGGAGAAGTTGCGAAATCTGGCGCTGTCTTTAATAAGCTTTCAAATCGCAAAAATTTTGCCACATTGCAATTCACGATGCATTGACTTCCCAGGGTGGATCGACGACATAGGTACAGTCAATTCATGCCTGCTTCGTAGGTGGCAATCGACGTCTCTGACTCACGTTTATCTAATTAGATATTTTGCTACTCATTTTCGCAATTCTTGTTGGTATACTAGACAAGTGTGCTAAACTCAATGATGAAAATAACTTTCGTATGATATGTCACTGCAGAATAACATATTTCTGTGAAAGTTAGACCACACATAGAAAGAACGGCGATATGTAGTACAGAAGGTTGCTGAAAGGAATATTCAGTGAGACGAACAGAAATGAAAATTTTATTCAAAGTCATTAATGAAATTGATATCACTACGAATCCCGATTTAGGTTTTCCGTGGGAACCACGGATGGGAAAGAAACCTTTGCAACCGTGCCCCATTCCGGCCATAAAGCTGGTCAGGAGTTCTTGCGGCAGGGCATGCGTTGAAGTCGTGGAGACAGAAGGACCACAACGCCCAGCGGCAGCGCCCTCGCTGGTGGAACTGCAAGACTCAGCTGCCGTCGGTACTGTCGCTGGCTGCAACAGACGTAGTCTTCTGGCCTCTTCTTCTCGAGCAAATTTTGGGGATGGCGGGATTCCACGCGTTATTCAATTGGTAACCACTGTCACGGTTCATTAGATTTCCTGTGATGCGTGTTTCAACGATTCCTTGATAATGGAGTCCCAGAAAGTTCTTGTTGTTGTTGTTGTGGTCTTCAGTCCTGAGACTGGTTTGATGCAGCTCTCCATGCTACTCTATCCTGTGCAAGCTTCTTCATCTCCCAGTACCTACTGCAACCTACATCCTTCTGAATCTCCTTAGTGTATTCATCTCTTGGTCTCCCCCTACGATTTTTACCCTCCACGCTGCCCTCCAATACTAAATTGGTGATCCCTTGATGCCTCAGAACATGTCCTACCAACCAATCCCTTCTTCTGGTGAAGTTGTGCCACAAACTCCTCTTCTCCCCAATCCTATTCAGTACCTCCTCATTAGTTATGTGATCTACCCATCTAATCTTCAGCATTCTTCTGTAGCATCATTTTCGAAAGCTTCTATTCTCTTCTTGTTCAAACTATTTACCGTCCATGTTTCACTTCCATACATGGTTACACTCCATACAAATGCTTTCAGAAATGACTTCCTGACACTTAAATCTATACTCGATGTTAACAAATTTCTCTCCTTCAGAAACGCTTTCCTTGCCATTGTCAGTCTACATTTTATATCCTCTCTACTTTGACCATCATCAGTTATTTTGCTCCCCAAATAGCAAAACTCCTTTACTACTTTAAGTGTCTCATTTCCTAATCTAATACCCTCAACATCACCCGACTTAATTCGACTACATTCCATTATCCTCGTTTTGCTTTTGTTGATGTTCATCTTATATCCGCCCTTCAAGACACCATCCATTCCGTTCAACTGCTCTTCCAAGTCCTTTGCTGTCTCTGACAGAATTACAATGTCATCGGCGAACCTCAAAGTTTTTATTTCCTCTCCATGGATTTTAATACCTACTCCGAATTTTTCTTTTGTTTCCTTTACTGCTTGCTCAATATACAGATTGAATAACATCGGGGAGAGGCTACAACCCTGTCTTACTCCCTTCCCAACCACTGCTTCCCTTTCATGTCCCTCGACTCTTATAACTGCCATCTGGTTTCTGTACAAATTGTAAATAGCCTTTCGCTCCCTGTATTTTACCCCTGCCACCTTTAGAATTTGAAAGAGGGTATTCCAGTCAACATTGTCAAAAGCTTTCTCTAAGTCCACAAATGCTAGAAACGTAGGTTTGCCTTTCCTTAATCTTTCTTCTAAGATAAGTCGTAAGGTCAGTATTGCCTCACGTGTTCCAGTATTTCTACGGAATCCAAACTGATCTTCCCCGAGGTCGGCTTCTACTAGTTTTTCCATTCGTCTGTAAAGATTTCGTGTTAGTATTTTGCAGCTGTGGCTTATTAAACTGATTGTTCGGTAATTCTCACATCTGTCAACACCTGCTTTCTTTGGGATTGGAATTATTATATTCATCTTGAAGTCTGAGGGTATTTCGCCTGTTTCATACATCTTGCTCACCAGATGGTAGAGTTTTGTCTGGACTGGCTCTCCCAAGGCCGTCAGTAGTTCCAATGGAATGTCGTCTACTCCGGGGGCCTTGTTTCGACTCAGGTCTTTCAGTGCTCTGTCAAACTCTTCACGCAGTATAGTATCTCCCATTTCAGCTTCATCTACATCCTCTTCCTTTTCCATAATATTGTCCTCAAGTACATCGCCCTTGTATAGACCCTCTATATACTCCTTCCACCTTTCTGCTTTCCCTTCTTTGCTTAGAACTGGGTTTCCATCTGAACTCTTGATGTTCATACAAGTGGTTCTCTTATCTCCAAAGGTCTCTTTAATTTTCCTGTAGGCAGTATCTATCTTACCCCTAGTGAGATAAGCCTCTACATCCTTACATTTGTCCTCTAGCCGTCCCTGCTTAGCCATTTTGCACTTCCTGTCGATCTCATTTTTAAGACATTTGTATTCCTTTTTGCCTGCTTCATTTACTGCATTTTTATATCTTCTCCTTTCATCAATTAAATTCAATATTTCTTCAGTTACCCAAGGATTTCTACTAGCCCTCGTCTTTTTACCTACTTAGTCCTCTGCTGCCTTCACTACTTCATCCCTCAGAGCTACCCATTCTTCTTCTACTGTATTTCTTTCCCCCATTCCTGTCAATTGTCCCTTTATGCTCTCCCTGAAACTCCGTACAACCTCTGGTTCTTTCAGTTTATCCAGGTCCCATCTCCTTAAATTCCCACCTTTTTGCAATTTCTTCAGTTTTAATCTACAGGTGATAACCAATAGATTGCGGTCAGAGTCCACATCTGCCCCAGGAAATGTCTTACAATTTAAAACCTGGTTCCTAAATCTCTGTCTTACCAGTATATAATCTATCTGATACCTTTTAGTATCTCCAGGGTTCTTCTATGTATACAACCTTCTATCATGATTCTTAAACCAAGTGTTAGCTATGATTAAGTTGTCCTCTGTGCAAAATTCTACCAGGCGGCTTCCTCTTTCATTTCTTAGCCTTAATCCATATTCACCTACTACGTTTCCTTCTCTCCCTTTTCCTACACTCGAATTCCAGTCACCCATGACTATTAAATTTTCGTCTCCCTTCACTATCTGAATAATTTCTTTTATTTCCTCATACATTTCTTCAATTTCTTCGTCATCTGCAGAGGTAGTTGGCATATAAACTTGTACTGCTGTAGTAGGTGTGGGCTTCGTATCTATCTTGGCCACAATAATGCGTTCACTATGCTGTTTGTAGTAGCTTACCCGCATTCCTATTTTCCTATTCATTATTAAACCTACTCCTGCATTACCCCTATTTGACTTTGTGTTTATAACCCTGTAGTCACCTGACCAGAAGTCTTGTTCCTCCTGCCACCAGCCGGCCGAAGTGGCCGCGCGGTTTTGGCGCTGCAGTCTGGAACCGCGAGACCGCTACGGTCGCAGGTTCGAATCCTGCCTCGGGCATGGATGTGTGTGATGTCCTTAGGTTAGTTAGGTTTAACTAGTTGTATGTTCTAGGGGACTAATAACCTCAGCAGTTGAGTCCCATAGTGCTCAGAGCCATTTGAACCTCCTGCCACCGAACTTCACTAATTCCCACTATATCTAACTTTAACCTATCCATTTCTCTTTTCAAATTTTCTAACCTACCTGCCCGATTAAGGGACCTGACATTCCACGCTCCGATCCGTAGAACGCCTGTTTCTTTTCTCCTGATAACGACATCCTCTTGAGTAGTCCCCGCCCGGAGATCCGAATGGGGGACTATTTTACCTCCGGATTATTTTACCCAAGAGGACGCCATCATCATTTAATCATACAGTAAAGCTGCATGCCCTCGGTAAAAATTACGGCCGTAGTTTCCCCTTGCTTTCAGCCGTTCGCAGTACCAGCACAGCAAGGCCGTTTTGGTTATTGTTACAAGCCCAGATCAGTCAATCATCCAGACTGTTGTCCCTGCAACTACTGAAAAGGCTGCTGCCCCTCTTCAGGAACCACACGTTTGTCTGGCTTCTCAACAGATACCCCTCCGTTGTGGTTGTACCTACGGTACGGCTATCTGTATCGCTGAGGCCCGCAAGCCTCCCCACCAACGGCAAGGTCGCTGTGGCCAAAATCGAAGTTTTGTCATACTCCATTGAATGTCCGTTGGAAATACAATGTTCTGCAACTGCAGACTTACTGGTTTGCAGTAGGCGAGTGCCACGTTGATGTTCCGTACAACACTCTTCCTCTGTACATGTTGTCTGTCCTGTATAGGCCATACCACATTGGCACGGTATTTTGTAAATTCTCGTCTTCCGCATTAACAAATCATCCTTTACTGATCCCAACAAATTCGAAATCTTAGAAGGTGGACGAAAAACCTCTTTCACATGAAAATTATTAAGAATCCTCGCATTTTGAAAGAGATATTTGCAACAAAGGAAAGGAAAGCTAGGGACTTGGCTGGGGCGTTCTCCTCTTCATCCACATCCCGGGTCCTGGCTCTAGTTGCAAAGGCCATGTTGATTTGCCAGGTCAAGTATCCATTGTCTCTGAAAACCATCCTTAAATGTGTAAGTTCCTTAGGCAAATGCTCTGCATCCGAAATCGTATGTGCCCTGTGCACAAGGGTTTCAATTACACTCATGGTCTGGGATGGGTGATGGCAACTCGTGCAGAGGGCACATACGGCGTCGGATGCAGAGAATTTGCCTAAGGAACTTGCATATTTAAGGACGGTGTTCAGAGACAATGGATACTCGACCCCGCAAATTAACAGGGCCTTCGCAAGTAGAGCCGGGAACCGGGATGTGGTTAAAGGGGAGAATGAGCCAGCCAAGTCTCTAGCTTTTCTTCCATTTGTTGGAAATATCTCTTTCAAAATAGCGAGGATGCTTAATAATTTTCAAGTGAAAGTGGTTTTTCATCCACCATCTAAGATTTCGTATTTATTGGGATCGGTGAAGGATGATTTGTTACTATGGAAGGCAGAAATTTACAAAATACCTGAGCCGTGCTCACTCCGAACTATGCGTTTCCTCGAATTTGGCTGTCTACACTACCGGCCATTAAAATTGCTACACCACGAAGATGACGTGCTACAGACTCGAAATTTAACCGCCAGGAAGAAGATGCTGTAATATGAAACTGATTAGCTTTTCAGAGCATTCACACAAGGTTGGCGCCGGTGGCGACACCTACAACGTCCTGACATGAGGAAAGTTTCCAACCGATCTCTCATACATAAACAGCAGTTGGCCAGCGTTGCCTGGTGAAACGTTGTTGTGATGTCTCGTGTAAGGAGGAGAAAAGCGTACCATCACGTTTCCGACTTTGATAAAGGTCCGATTGTAGCCTACCGTGATTGCGGTTTATTGTATCGCGACATTGCTGCTCGCGTTGGTCGAGATCTAATGACTGTTAGCAGAATATGGAATCGGTGGGTTCAGGAGTGTAATACGGAACGTCGTGCTGGATTCCAACGGCCTCGTATCACTAGCAGTCGAGATGACAGGCATCTTATCCGCATTGCTGTAACGGATCGTGCAGCCACGTCTCGATCCCTGAGTCAACAGATGGGGACATTTTCAAGGCAACAACCATCTGCACGAACAGTTCGACAACGTTTGCAGCAGCATGGACTATCGGCTCGAACACCATGGCTGCGGTTACCCTTGACCCTGCAGCACAGACATGAGCCCTTGCGATGGTGTACTCAACGACGAACCTGGGTGCACGAATGGCAAAATGTCATTTTCTCGGATGAATCAAGGTTCTGTTTACAGCATCATGATGGTCGCATCCGTGTTTGGCGACATCGTGGTGAACGCACACTGGAAGCGTGTATTCGTCATCGCCATACTGGCGTATCATCCGGCTTGATGGTATGGGGTGCCATTGGTTACACGTCTCTAGCAGCTCTTGTTCGCATTGACAGTACTTTGAACAGTGGACGTTACGTTTCAGACGTGTTACGACCCGTGGCTCTACCCTTCATTCGATTCCTGCGAAACCATACATTTCAGCAGGATATTGCACGACCGCATGCTGCAGATCCTGTACGGGCTTTCTGGATACAGATAATGTTCGACTGCTGCCCTGGTCAACATATTCTCCAGATCGCTCACCAACTGAAAACGTCTGGTCAATGGTGGCCGAGCAACTGGCTCGTCACAATACGCCAGTTACTAATCTTGATGAACCGTGGCATCGTGTTCAAGCTGCATGGGCAGCTGTACCTGTACACGCCACCCAAGCTCTGTTTGACTCAATGCCCAGGCGTATCAAGGCCGTTATTACGGCCAGAGGTGGTTGCTCTGGGTACTGATTTCTCAGGATCTATGCACCCAAATTTCGTGAAAATGTAATCACATGTCAGTTCTAGTATAATATATTTGTCCAATGAATACCCATTTATCATCTGCATTTCTTCTTGGTGTAGCAATTTTAATGGCCAGTAGTGTAGATGCCAAGCTGTTGATGTGTTTCGAATGGTTCTTTTTAGTCGAGTCCATGCAAAACATACTTTCTCCCATGCCAAAGCTGACTGCCGTGTTTCTTGATTCTTCTAGCCGTCCAGTCAATGCGATACGCTACCTTGACGAATTTCGGCACCATGCGTCCTTCACGTCACCTCACAAGCGATGTAAAGACATTCAGCAAACGGTTCTTCCAGTGGTTCAGCTTGTCAGGTCTTTTCTTGCTGCGGTACATCCCTGGGTAAGGACTTATGACGTGATTTTTTAACATCTCCCAGCATAAGCCATGACGAAATAGTTCGTGGGTGAAAGTGACCACATCATTTTCGCAACTCGATATGTTTTGTAGGGCGTCTTAACAATTTTAAGCTTAGTGATTATTAAATTCTCGTGAGCCTCAACGTTATCTCTCTAGTCACCAGAGTATCTTTAAAAGAATACTTGAAACTTATTCGTCAAATATTTGACGTACAGATGACTGACATTTTTGGGAGTATCTTGACGTGACTGCCTACTACGAGAAAAAGTTACTACGAGAGAAAGTTGGATGAATCATCGGGAGTCGGCTTCTACAAGTTGTCGCCAACACGTGTATGAAACGACTCGAGGAGGAAACCCTGGAATCAGTCCAACGGAATCCTATATATCTTTTCCTTACGTCAACCACACCCGCGTCATATGGCCACATGCTGGAGACAAACAGAATGATAACATCTCACATCCTGAGTGCAATAGTGTATGAAATTGCTAGTGGCGGAATACTGCCTATCCTAATTACACGGAATGAATTATCGTCATATTAAGGGACTGTCGCACTCGTCTCTCTTCTGGAACTGTGTTATTGAAGAACCCATTGTGGTTCGATAAATGGAGCAGCTGATCAATCGTGACGGTGGCTGCATCCTTTGTAAGGCCTGGAAACACACACTTTGACTATTTAAGAAGAGGATGGGTTAATGGGTTGTTTGGGGAAAGAGACCAGACAGCGAGGTCATCGGTCTCACCGGATTAGGTAAGGACGGGGAAAGAAGTTGGCCGTGCCCTTTCAAAGGAACCATGCCGGCATTTGCCTGAAGCGATTTACGGAAATCACGGAAAACCTAAATCAGGATGGCCCGACGCTGGATTGAACCGTCGTCCTCCCGAATGCGAGTCCAGTGTGCTAGCCACTGCGCCACCTCGCTCGGCGAAACCATGGACAACACAACACTCAGTCCACGAGCGGAGAAAATCTCCAACCCGGCCGGGACTCCAGCCTGGGCCCACTGCATGGGAGGCCAGCACGTTACCACCCAGCTAAGCAGGCGGACGAAGAGGAAGGAGATATCCCACAACGAATTTACTGTGGGCAAGACGGAGCAATAGCCGAAACGCTACAAGCTTCTGTTCTACAGCGCGGATCGGGGTCGGAGCGACGTGTCGACGGGAGGAGTGAAAATAAGATGCTGGACACGTGAACACAGGTGGGTGCGGACAACGACCAGAGACTGAGATGCAGCGAGAGGGAGAGGTGATATGTAAGCCTTGTGCCAGCTCCTAGGCAATCACTTCAATAGCGCATCTGATAACAGCAAACATGGTCACTTGTCGAAATAATGTGCCCATAGAACACTGACATCCAGTCTTTCATTCATGAACATATTTGTCATTCCACCTCCTGTTAACCTACCCTGAAGTGCAGAAGTTAGGGCGGAAGTAACTTTCGAATGATGAATCACACCCATGTAAAATAACTTGATGAAACAGGTCATATTACGTGGAAAGAAGTATTACAGTATAGTACAGAAGCTAATTAAAAGAAATACACAAGTGACTAAGAGATATAAGCTTTTATTCAAAGACTATCACACTGAAGTCATCGCGATTCATGATGGAACTATGGACGTTGCTAAGGGCGGGACATGCTTCTCAGTTAAGTGAGTGACCACCACGGACGGCAATGTATGCTATGCAACAAGCTCCAGCTAAAACGATCACGTTCACCAACGTTCGTGGGTGCATTACGTGTTTCAGCCAGTCGCCATGAGAGAGTACGTTATTGTCTATCGTGATCATTTTGGTGGTCTAGGTGTTACGTTGTGGTGAGGCATAACGTTGCGTGAGCGCACTGACCTCTAAATATTTGAACACGGTTCACTTACCTATAAAAGTTCTTGTGACTACGCCTTCCCCTTTATGCGTTTTTTGAAGGGCGAATGATAACACATGGCCGCATGGAACAGCGCAGATGTGGGAGTTCTTGGAAAGAGGGAATATTCGGCCACCGTAGTGGCTATCCCATGGATCACGTGTCAGATGTGGTGGGAAAACGCACTGCAGCGCGTCGGTTTACACCAAAGACCATCCAGCAGTTTTCAGCCAAGCTGAAGTTGTGTTTTTCAATCATAGGCTTTCAGCTGTCTTAAAATTAAAATTCCTTACTTGTTAAGAATTAGATTGTTTGGGCCTTCAGCCTCCTTTTCTTAAAAAATCATTCAAGGATAAAGCTTTGGGACGTCTGCCTTTGAAAATTTATTGTAGTGCCAGTTACACTCGAACACATATAACTTTATTTAGTTGGCGAAATATTACAGTCCAAATTTCCGAGCTTAACTATCGACTGAATATGTCACACAGTCTAATGGCTTAAAGGCCCAACCTCTTTGATTTTTAAAACGGCTGAAGGCCCATGATTTCCAGCACAACTACAATAACTTTTCAAAAGGCAGAAAGCGCAATGTTTTATCCTTAAATAATATTTCAAATGAGGCTAAAGGCCGAAAAAATCTAAGACTTGACAAGTAACGAATTTTAATTTTAAAATGGCAGAAGGGCTATGATTTAAAAACACAACACAATAAATTTTTCGTTTGTTTGTAGGTACATGTCAGCGGCCCTGATATGAACTCAAGTCCTCGCCGCTGGAACAGGCAAGACATAATGGTGCAACCATTGATCAAGTGGGCCGTGGTGCAGTAATTCTGTGTCTGTTTTTGGAGGGGAAGATTACTGCAACAATCCATTCTAAGTTGGTGGAAATGTACGGCTGCGAAGCTCCACCACGTGACACAATCAGTCCATGTTGGAGGCGCTTCAGGTCTGCTCAAACAAGCTTGAGTAACGAAGAACGGAGTGGCGGATCACCAGTCTGTGAGGAACCGGGAACCACAGGAGAAGTGAAAGCCTTGGTGCTCGAAGACCGGAGCATCACAGTGGAATAAGTGAGATACAGTCTTCGATTACATTGTAACATCTTGCGCGTAATTTTGGACAAGACAATATCGCAGCCCGATGGGTTGCGGAACTGTCCGCACCAATTTTATAAGACCGCCAGAGCATGACCATAGCGAAAATGTTGCAGCCGTAGTAGATGAATCCCGATGGCTTCTTTAGATGCCTAATCATTATGGACGAGTCGTAGGTGTATAACAGTGACCTAGAATTACACGAGCAAAGCAGGCAGTGGGAAAAGTCAAACACCCGACCATCATCAGAAAAGATCATACTGTGTTTTGGGAATGCCATGGTGTGGTGCTATTACTCGTAGATCAGATTCGTAAGAGACAAACCACCAGACGACCATCTTACCTCGATTTATACGACGTCACGGGAGGCTGTAAAGACGTAGCCTCAGCTTATTCTGCAAAGGGCACAGTTTCATTGAGCTATCGAGTTTTGCCTCATCCCCCCGTATTCTCCTGAAATGACTTCCAGAGCCTTCTTCCTCGATCCTCGGGCGAAGAAACCATATTGTTGCACGAATTTTCAGAATTCGTTGAAATAATCAGCAGGCAATCGAACAATAGAAATTTTATTCCTTTGCCGGATTCACGCACCTAATGCCCTTCTTCAGTAGTTTATAACTATCACATTATTAGCCACCGTCAAAAATAACATGTGTTCGAATGCTTCATACATCAGCTTAATTTCGACGCTCACGAATAATGCAAATTTTGAAGGAGGACATTAGGTGTCTGAAACCGGTAAAGGAATAAAATTTCTTTTGTGCAAATGGTTGCTAATTATTTCAACAGAATAAGTATAGATGCTGAAAATAGATAAAACATTACATTTCCAGAAAGACGACGATTTGATTTTTCAGGTGGAAGTTTTCTCAATTATCAAAGTGAAGACTTCTAGCAACAAAGTACCGCCAAGTCATAGAGCTCTGATAAAAATGTGCGTCATTGAAGCGTTATTATGTAGAGAAGTGCTAGCACCATGGTTCCTTGTCGCAGTTTGATTATTTCGAGGTGATAAATACAATTTCATCGGTAACCTATTATTTCAGTTAACAAGTCTTTGGGAAAATGGGCAGAATGTTTTAACCTTACCCACACCATGGCGTACTGCCATCTGCTTTCACCTGTTCGGTTCAATTAGGGGCAGTTTTCACTCACAACGAGTTACTGACGCGGACGACGCGAATTGGGCTGCGAAGGAGTCAGTATTAAATTCCACATCGTACTCGTTACAAGTACAGTTACAGTGTTAGCTTCAGAGAGTATCTAAATGCATAGCACTGAACTCTCACACCGTAGACGGCGTCGCTAATGCTAGTCTATGCTGTGACGGTCAATTCGGAGGCATGACGCTTCGAATCCTGGTGGTGGATAAACTTTCACTGCCATAATTTGGCCAGAAGAGGAGACATAACCATCCCCAACAGTAGTCTTGGCGACAATGCCACGTGTTAAATTCCAAACCCATCTGCAGCGTCAAATGAAATGAGTACATGTAACATCCGTTCTTCGGATGAGGGCACTGAGCTCAATGGAACCCTTGGTGGTCTTCTAGAGCAGTAGGCTGTGGACGAGCACCGGCTTACACCCTCTCCCTTCTCTCATAATTATACAACCCAAATACATCATCAGACCACCATTAACACATGCGTTAGTCACTTTCTTAATAGTCTACAAATACATATCAGAGTTAACTCCCACATTTCCGCAAGGAGAGAGGAGCGATATGCGCGAACGAATAACAGCATTTCTGACATGTGCTGAACACATACCGTAGAAAAACTTAGCCAACAAAACCATAAGCTACTTCCATTTTTATATACAGGGATTGGACAAAAGTATGGAAACAATGCGAGAAATGCGCTTCGATATAAACGCAGATTCTAGCCTACCCTGAAGGTTGCACCGATGTATGAGAACACGAACGGCACCTATGCATTGTCATCAGTACGTTGCAAATGTCACTCGCGGACAGAAGACTGTTCCGTGTAGTTGCAAGTGCATTATGTCTGAGCTAAGTGACTCCGAACGTGGTGGAATCGTTGGTGCTCCTATCGTGGGTGCTTCCGTGACCAAGATAGCCGAAGTGCCTGGTGTTTCAAGAGGCACTGTATCGAAGATTTATACCGCAGAAAGGAAAATCGGGGAAACATCAACCGCTAAGTTTTATCGAAATGATGTGGAATGAGTCGGTTTAAACGATATGTGTATATGGTTACTGTTAACTTTAACGAACACATTGTCATTTTATTCCTACTCATCCAACTACGCTTAAAAAGTTAACAGTTTTTAAGTAGAAATTCGTCAATGGCATGGAAGGAGGTGTCCCAGAGAAATGATTTAAATTAGATTTGAAACTTCTTTCGCTACCCGTCAGATATTTTATGTTATTGGGCAAATGATCAAAAACTTTTATTGCTGCATATTGAACTCCTCTCTCAGCCATGGGTAATAAAGGTCCTAATTCCCTCTAGTGTTTGACACATTCCTTTACCAACAGTATGTATTGTGATGGCACAGTTATAATGCCTAGCTCCTTGAAATGGTACCTACGTAACGTCCGTGGGTAAACACAACATATTACCACCGACTGCGACATAGTCGCGCATACAAACAGTGATCCAATACTGTCAAATGTTTTTTTATTCCAGTCTTTGATCACAATATCAATTCTTTAGACGATGACCGGTTTCAGTCCGTAATGACCATCCTCAGATCTACAGTATACAAATATATACACCTAGAGAGCAGTATGTCTTTCAACATAATACACCAATACGTATGACAATACACTATCATGCAACCAGGGAAATGTGCAGATTAAATACAGTAAAACGTACCTTTTTTACACCATGTCCTAAAGTGATAGGGCCATAATGGCATCGTCAAAACATATAAATATGATCAGCACTGCATCGTCTAAAATAAGGTGCAGAATGGGCCACATCGTCCACACAATCAATAGTGCAACTAGCTACTGAAGTACAGTAGCAACCAGAAACCTGTATGCCTTCATCCTCCCTAGATGTCGCTACTGTGGGCTTAGATGTAGTCATCGTTTACGCAAAAACATAATCTGATAAAAACACATTATGTAAAATACATGCAGCAGACTTTTAAAATTGATAACTATCATAGAAACCAATTGTGATACATTAAAAGACAATTACAGTTACCCATATAAAAGTATTAAAAGGAAATATATGAGTGGAATAGGTCCGACCCTTTTTATGGTGAATTTACAGTCAACAATTAATATACATAATACACTGTCTGTAGCAACCTATAAATTGCCTATGAAAGATAAAATGCCTATATGACAGCTGAAAAAAGACAGATCAACGATCAGCGCCCTCTGTTGGGTCTGCCGCCAGGATGTTATGTAGGTGCGCACCGATCGTAAGAACTTCACCACTAGAGGGCTTTACATACATCGTGATATGTCTCCAACAGAAAACGTTTAAGCAACATATCAACAGTCAATAATTAAAGTTATTTAGTGTGGCTGTACATTCCATGAGTATGTAGGACATAATCAGTTACAGGATTAGAGCGACTAATGTATGGAAGTAAGGCAAATGCCTACTGTTCTCGACATAAATCAAGTAAGGCTAGGTATAAATACGCGATGCATTTTTCGGTTATTCACTTCCTCCGGCAGTGCCCTAATCTCCAATCCCCTCCCTCCTGCAATACCTGCAACCTCCCCCATCCCACGTACTCCCAAAAATGTAAAGCCCGACCCCCTCCCACCACTCCTGAACTCACCGTCCCTGTCCGTCCCCTGGACGCCCCCACCCCTCCTGGCAATTCCCTTCGTCCCCCCCCCCCCCCACTGCTGAGGACATCATCAGGTTCCTCACCATCGTCCTCCAGAATGTCCATCCCTTTCAGCGCCCCCACACCCTACAACAGATCTCCCTCGCCGCCCGTTCCATATTCCACCTGAAAATGTTCGCCACCTATTCCAATAACCAGGCCCATTTCACCTTCTCCCGCCTTGACACCCTCGTTTAAATCCTTGTCATGGCGCGACAGCATCGTATCCTTTTCAACAACATCCGCTCCCTCCCCGCCAACAAGAACCTCTTTCTCCATACCCTTGCCTCCCACCGCGTGGACGCCTTCATCCTTAATGAAACCTTCCTCCAACCCCACCACACCGTCCACACTTCGCCCTACCTCCTCCACCGCTCCGACAATCCCCTCCCCATTGCGCGTGGCGGAGTTGCCATTGGGCACCATCGCCAGATCCCCGTTCGGCTCCAACCTCTCCTTCCCGACCCCACCGAACACCTGATCCTTAGTCTCTTCTTCCCTGGCCTTACCGTTACCTGCGCCACCATCTATGTCCGCCCTAACGCCCCTATTCCCTTCGACTTCCTCTCCCACATTGACCGTACCTTCTCCTCCTACGTGATCGCCGCCGACCTCAACATCCATAGTCGTTCCGCCGCCCAGTTACGGCGGTGGCATCGGTTCCTCTCCTCCCTTCAAGGCGACCTCATTCCCATCCCCCAGCACACCCGTCCCGAATCCAACTCCACTCCTGATGTTATCCTCTCCTCCCCCAACCTCCTTGGCCGCATAACGGTGGATGTCCTGGAGCCTATTGGTAGCGACCATCTCCCTGTCCTCCTCACCGTTTCAGACGGTCGTCGCCCTCGCCCCGACCCTCGTACTGACCCTCCCCCTAAGTATGTCCACGACTATTCCCGCGCCGACTGGAATGCCTACCGGGATACCCTTTCCGCCCAGGTCGATAGCCACCCTCTCACCTACCACCACCCGGACGATGTCACCCAAGCCGCCTCCTTTCTCCAGCAGACCTTGTCTGAGGCCGTGGAGGCCCACGTCCCTACTGTCGCCATCCACCCCCACCGTCCTACCTTGCCCCCACAGGCCGTTCTCCTCCTCCGTGAATCCCGTCGTCTCTACCGTGCCTTCCTCCGCACGCGTGACCCGGACACACTACGACGCCACCGGCAACTCCAGCGACACATTCGTAATTTGCTTGCGGCTAAGAAACGCCGGGACTGGCGGCAGACATGCACCCGGTTAAATGCTACCCTACCAATCAACTCGTCCAAGTTCTGGTCGGCCTTCCGTCGCCTTACCGGAACTAAACCCTCCCCCTATTATCCTCTTCTCCATGATGATCACCCTTTCCCTGACTCCCTTAGTAAGGCCAATCACTTTGCCTCCTACCTCTCCGATGTATCTTCCATCCCCGATGATCCCCAGTTCGATTACTCCCTCTTCCCGGATATCCGCGATCGAACTGACACCTCTTCCCCTCCCCTCGCTCCTGGTTTCCAGTACTTGGACAACATTGCACACACGGAACTCAATGCCCCTATCACTACACAGGATCTCATTGCTACACTCCGCACGAAACGCAACACCGCTCCTGGTCACGATCGTGTCACCTACCGTCACCTTCGTGAAGCTCCTGTCTCTTTCCTCTCCACCCTGGCCAGGCTCTACAATGTAGTCCTGTCCACCGGTTACTACCCCGACCTGTGGAAAACCTCCCGTATCCTCATGTTCCTTAAACCCGGCAAACCACTGTCCGCCGTCTCCTCCTACCGCCCCATCAGCCTTACCTCGGTCTTCAGCAAGGTCCTGGAATCTATCCTCACCCACCGCATCCACCAGCATCTCCGCCAGCACCGCCTTCTTCCCGTTACCCAGTGTGGCTTTCGGCCGTCCTTCTCTTCCAACGACCTTCTCCTTCACCTCACTCATCTCCTTTCCGAACAGCTAAATTCCCGTCGCTCCGCAATCTTCCTCTCCCTGGACCTCGAACGTGCCTATGACCGCGTATGGCATTCCGGTCTCCTCTTCAAGCTCCAAACCTTCGCCCTTCCCATTAACTACGTCCGTCTGATCGGCTCCTTTCTCTCCCGCCGTCCTTCCTATGTCACCATCCATAACGCAGATTCCTACACCTTTTTCCCCTCTGCCGGTGTGCCCCAAGGCTCCGTCCTCTCCCCCCTTCTGTACCTTTTGTACACGGCGGACATGCCGCCGCCGCCAGCCCCCGTCCACCTTCTCCAGTTTGCCGATGACACCGCCTTCCTTGCCCTTGCCCCCACCCTGCAGCGCTCCCAACACCTTCTCCAATCCCATCTTGACCGGTTCACCGCTTGGTGCAACCAGTGGTTGCTCAAGGTCAATCCCTCCAAAACCCAGGCGATCATTGTAGGCAACACCACCCCTTCCTTCCGCCTCCTTGATTTCTACATCACCATCTATGGCCGTCCTATCGCCCTCACTCCTACCCTTAAGTACCTTGGCGTCACCCTCGACCGTCGCCTCTCCTGGACTCCCCACCTCCGGACAATCCAAGCCAAGGCACGCTCCCGACTCAGTCTCCTCAAGCTCCTCTCCGGCCGTACGTGGGGTCTGGACCCCTCCACCATCCTCCACACCTATAAATCCCTCATCCGCCCTATCCTTTGTTATGCCCATCCGGCTTGGATCTCCACCCCCCCCTCCCTTTTATAAATCCCTCCAAATCCTTGAACGCCATGCTCTCCGCCTCACCTATCGCATCCGTCTCCCCTCCCCCACGCGGATCCTGTATGATCTCATCCCCTTCCCCCACCTCCTCCTTTTCCTTGAAAGGATACGTATCCTGTACACCTCCCGTAAACTCGACCCTCCTCACCCGCTCGTCTCCCCGATCCTCTCACACCCCCGCCCGCTGCCGCGCCTGTATTCCCACGTCCCGCCCGGTCTCCATCTGTCCACCCTCCTTACCCTCTCCCAAGGTGGCTTCCGCCAGCTCCCCCTCCCTGATGATGCCCTCCTCCCCTCCATCTACCCATCCTACCAACTTTGATCCTCCCGCCCTCCTCCTGTGCTTGCTCCTCTGGGCGCCCTCCTCTCCCTCCCTCCTCCTTCTCTCCCCCCTCCTCCCCCGGGCCTCCCCTCCCCTGTCCCTCTCCTCCTGCCCCCGTCTCCTCCGCCATTGGCATCCTTTTTCCCCCCTCTCCCCCACCTCACCCCTGTTCCCCTCTTGGCAGGTCCCCGGACTCGCACACGCTAAGTGGACATTCGCGCGCCGGAGATCACCGCCATCAGTGTTTCGTGTGTGCCGTCGTGTTTAGTGTTCAGTGTTCCCCGTCACACTCCCTCGTTCACCAGTGCCATCGTCATCTTCAGTGTTTGTGCGTCGTCTCATCAGTTAGCAGTGTGGTTTATCGACGAGTGTGAACGGCTCCGTGTTTGTCTCTCTGTGTCTCCTGTTTTATTGCCCACCATTCTGTAACTTATGTGTCTTCACCTGTTTACTGCTTGTATATTCTATGGCTGAAGAGCAGCGCAGTGTGCTGCTGACAGCCTGCCTGTTGTCCGGGCTTTAAAATAACAATAAAGTAAAAAAAAAAATTCGGTTATTCTAGTACGTAATCAAACAAAGTAAAGTAGGTGATAGGCCCAAGTGGGCTCATGCTCTTTGTCTTTGAAAATCTCCAACAAGTCGACAGCGCAACCCTTCTCTGCCCTGTGTAGAATAAGCATACAACTTTCGATGTTACCTGCAGTGTTGCCGGTTTCTGCCAAATGTATTCCCAATGCAGTTTTGTTATGTGGCTGCGAATGCTCCCTGAATCTAATTTTAAAAGAACGGCAAGTTTGACCGATGTCAAATTGGTCACTACTACTACAAACAATCTTGTGAACCTGGTGTAAAACATAGTTTGAGTAAAGATTCTGATAAATATGACGGTTCTGGGGTTGGGATGTAGGCAAACAGATTTATGGTAGCTACTGTGCTTCAGTAGCCAGTTGCAAAAATGACTGTGTGGACGATGTGGCCTATTCTACACCTAATTTTAGATCTATGTGACGATGCTGTGCTGATTATATTTATATGATTTGACGATGCCATTATGGCCCTATCACTTTAGGACATGGTGTAAAAAAGGTACGTTTTACTGTATCTTATCTGTACATTTCCCTGGTTACACGATAGTATATTGTGATACGTATTGATGTATTATGTTGAAAGACACACTGTTCACTAGGTGTATATATTTGTATGTTGTAGATCAGGACTGAAACCGGTCATCGTCTAAAGAATTGATATTGTGATCAAAGACTGGAATAAAAAACATTGGACAACATATTATTCTTACTGTTAGCTTTAGTGCAATCAATATTTTCATCCTTTGTGTGACTGATTACATTATGCCATACCTAATTATAGGGTGGAAATCTGCAAAATATGTCAGGAGATTAATTGTTTCTTTGCAAGGTTTCGCAAATATACGAAGAGCAAAAGTGGTCAACTTAACTGCTTGAGAAACTCACTAGTAGGCGTCTCATATTTCAAGTTTTCATCTTTATTTATACCCAAACATTTGGAACATTCTACGCTTCTTATTGATTCCCTGTAACGCACTACATCAATTGTTGGAATGACACTATTTCTTGCAATGAACGGCATGTAGTGTGCTTTTTCAAAATTTAGGGAGCATACATTTTCAGAGAAACAGTTAACAATATTTTGTAAAAATTATTTCCTAACTCTTACGTTGCTTTCTCTGTAATGGGATTTATTATAACAATAGTGTGGTCTGTAAAAGGTTCTAATGTTGAATGTTGAGTGGAAGGTCATTCACATATATAAGGAATAGGAGTGGACCCAAAATTGAACCGATTGGGATTGCCTTTGTGATTTTACCCCTATCACTAAAATGTCGTACTCGCCAATCCTATCAGAACCAAAACATGAAGGAACTCCATAAGCAGGGAAATGCAGGGCCAGCTAGAATTCCAAGACCACTCATCAGCGATGAAAATGTCCTTAAGAGGAGAAGGTGGTGTCCGAATCAGGCAGTGGAGCAATGGAAGAAAGTCATCTGGTCGTATGAGTATTGTTTGACACTGTCTCGAACATCTGGCCGAGTTTACGTCCCAAGAGTCAAACTTGACGTGGGTTTGGCTAGCCATATCATGGTACTCCATGAGCCCCATGCTTACTCTGTAAGGTAGCATTACTGTCAAGGATCATGTGACCGATTTGGCCGATGAGGACCATCCTCTTGTACAATGTTTGCTCCCACATGGTAATGCTGTGTTCCAAGAGGACAGTTAACACAAACTCACATCGTCCAAGATTGATTTTTTGAGCACGACGATGTTAGTCGCCACGTCTACCAAATCTCAGTATTTTCTAGCCTTTTGTCTACTTTGGAGAGAAGGATGTGCTCTCCACTTCCATAATCGCCACCAGCATCTTGTTTTGCAGGAAGAATGATATAAGATTTCCTTCATAACCACACAGAACCTGCATATGTCAAGTCCAATACGACTGGAACCTGTTTTGAATGCGAGCTGGTTTTTTCACCATATTAAGTGTGGTGGGGTTTCCATAGTTTTGTCGAACCCCTCTAGTATCGAATAGGAATGACAGGGAGTGGTAATTTTGTATTCAGGAAGTATCTGTAGCATTCAGGGAAGACAATAAGTAGTTTTAGCGTTACTTTCGGAACAGCTCTCGTATTATCATGAAGGGAAGCAGTGTTATGCGGCAATGTTACATGCGGCGTGTGGAAGGCAGTCACATATCTACCGAGACTTCTGAAAGATGTGGGCGTGCTTATGCATACCAATGAACACCTGTCTCTTATTGGCCTCTGGTGGAGGTCACGGGCGGCACGGAAAAGTGCGATCAGGCCTCTCTGCTCTGAGAGGTGCCAGTGACCGGTCCCGGGTGGGGACACCCCATGGCCCACACGTTTGTTGCTGCTGCGTCACGTGCAGTCGCTGACGTCACAGTGGCGGCTATAAGAGGCGGCGGCCGGCCAGCACGGTACTTCATTGCCACCGACCACGGACCGCGGACATGGCCAGAATCCTGATCGCCTGCTGCCTGCTCTCGCTGGCCGCGGTTGCCACACGCGCGGCGCCGCAGCAGGACAGACTCGACAGAGTCGACATAGACGAGGTGCTGGGCAACGAGCGCCTCTTCAGGGCCTACGTGCAGTGCCTCCTGGACGACGGCGACGGCAAGTGCACGCCAGAGGGCAAAGACCTCAAGAGTGAGTACCGCCGTTTCGCACCTCGCACTCGCCTTTCTCTGCCACCTCTGTCGGCCATTTGATAGGTTTAACTTCCTCTCTAACTCTTCTTCTCCTTCTTCTGCTGACTAGGGATTCCCCTGTTTGTCTGCTGACGAGTGGTAGTAAGGGGCCGACTGCTGTTCAATTTGGGAGGTCGTCCAGGTAACCGTTTCCCTTACGGTCGTCCATGTTTTAGCTAGTATTCAAGGGTCTATCCTTTCCACACGACCCAATTTCCTTCCTTTGTCTTCGTCCTTTTACTTCGATTTTGTATTCCACACGGTTCCCTTATCGACCTTTACTCCTTGGAACTATCTTAGAATCTTCATTTCCACTACCATTAATTTTTGTTTTATCTTTTTCGTTTCTGCTCTAGTTCCTGACAGATATGTCAAAACAGGACATCCCATTGTTTTATATACTCGTATTTTTATTTTCCTCTCAGCAGCCATAAATTTGTTTCTCCATACATTTGGCTACCTTTACTGCCTCTGCCACTTGATTTTTCACTTCCACAGTTAAGTCTTTGTAGCTAGTCATAACAGTGCCTAGATAATAAAAGTTCATCACCTGTTCAATTGACACACCATGTGCATTTAACTTACTTCGCACAGGTTCTTTTGATGTTACCATACTCTTAGTTTTTTAGTTAAGGTTTCCATAACTGATAAGCTGTTTTATTAAACTGATGAAGTTACTTCATCAGTGATGTTGTCCCTTATTAAGCTGAACACGAGTTTGCTTAATGAATCCCTTTGTATAATTCCTTTATTTAGTTTAATTTCGTGTGTAAATCTTTGTTGTGTTTTAATTCTAATTCCAGCACACTAAGGGCTAGTGGGAGGTATTCAGTTATCGTTGCTTAAGGAACCTTCCTATAATGCCAGTCTTATGAAAATTGAGAAAACGTACGTAAGGAAGACCAGGTTGTAATTTGAGCTGGCTGCTCGCAAAGGGAAGCAGTGTTACGGGCGCATTTGTGTTACATGCTCATATCTACCGAGACTTCTAAAAGGTGTGTCCTCGATGCTGAGTGTTCATCGGAGGTGAGGGTGTCATCTGGAGTGCCCCAGGGAAGTGTGGTAGGTCCGCTGTTGTTTTCTGTCTACATAAATGATCTTTTGGATAGGGTGGAAAGCAATGTGCGGCTGTTAGCTGATGATGCTATGGTGTACGGGAAGGTGTCGTCGTTGAGTGACTGTAGGAGGATACAAGATGACTTGGACAGGATTTGTGATTGGTGTAAAGAATGGCAGCTAACTCTAAATATAGACAAATGTAAATTAATTCAGATGAATAGGAAAAAGAATCCCGTAATGTTTGAATACTCCATTAGTAGTGTAGCGCTTGACACAGTCACCTCGATGAAATATTTGAGCGTAACATTGCAGAGCGATATGAAGTGGGACAAGCATGTAACGGCAGTTGTGGGGAAGGCGGAGAGTCGTCTTCGGTTCATTGGTAGAATTTTGGGGAGATGTGGTTCAACTGTAAAGGAGACCGCTTATAAAACACTAATACGACCTATTCTTGAGTACTGCTCGAGCGTTTGGGATACCTATCATTTCGGATTGAGGGAGGACATAGAAGCAATTCAGAGGCGGGCTGCTAGGTTTGTTACTGGTAGGTTTGATCATCACACGAGTGTTACGGAAATGCTTCAGGAACTCGGGTGGGAGTCTCTGGAGGAAAGGAGGTGTTCTTTTCGTGAATCGCTACTGAGGAAATTTAGAGAACCAGCATTTGATGCTGACTGCAGTACAATTTTACTGCCGCCAACTTATATTTCACGGAAAGACCACAAAGATAAGATAAGAGAGATTAGGGCTCGTACAGAGGCATATAGACAGTTATTTTTCCCTCGTTCTGTTTGGGAGTGGAACAGGGAGAGAAGATGCTAGTTGTGGTACGAGGTACCCTCCGCCACGCACCGTATTGTGGATTGCGGAGTATGTATGTAGATGTAGATGTAGAAGAAGAAAAATATAAATTAATGACCCATCCAATACACTACTCCACTCCATTTTGGCTTGGTGCAGCAACAGTGGTTCAATGTTCCGAAAACAGAAAACAGACACTGTTGCAAGAGATTCATTATTAGCTACGCGTTTCGCGTCGTTAACTCGTCTTGAGATTATCTGGAACAGCGGAGACGGCATTAGGCATATTTAAAAGCCATTGACATGGAGTTAAGGTGAACTTTTGTTGCGGTCATCAGTCCGATGGCTAGTCTGATTCAGCTTTCCATCCGACTCTATCCTGTGCAAGCCTCTTCATCTCCAAATAAGTACTTACAACCTACATCCTTCTGTATCTGTTTGCTGTGTTCATATCTTGGTTTCCCTTTATCTCCCACACTTCCATCAAACACTAAACTGATTATCCTTTGCTGTCTCAGAATGTGTCCGACCAACCGAACTCTTCTTCCAGTCAGGTTGTGCCACAAATTTTTCTGCCCAATTCTATTCAGTAACCTGTCCTTAATTATGTGATCTACCAATCTAATCTTCAGCATTCTTCTGTAACACCACATCTCAAAAGCGTCTACACTCTTCCATGTTTCACTACCGCAAACGGCTACACTCAATACAGATACTTTCAGAGAAGAAATATCAATACTCGACGTTAGCAAATTTCTCTTCAGAAATGCTTTTCTTGCCATTGCCAATCGGCGTTTTATATCCTCTCTACTGCGACCATCTTTAGTTATTTTGCTGCCCAAACAGCATAACTCATGTACTACTATTAATGTCTCGTTGCGAATCTAATTTACTCAGCATCGCTTAATTCGACTACATTCCATGGTACTGGATTTGCTTTTGTTGATTTTAATCTTATATCCTGCTTTAGAGATACTGTTCATTCCGTTCGTCTACTCTTTCGAGTTCTTTACAGCCTCTGACAGAATTACAGTGTCATCGAAGAACCTGAAAGTTTATGTTATTGTAATTCCTACTTCAAGTTTTTCTTTGGTTTCCTTTACTGCTTGGTGAGTGTATAGACTGAATCAACGATAATAATCTACAACGATGTCTCACTCCCTTCTCAACCACTGTTTCACTTTCATGCCATTGGCTGTTAAAACTGCTGTGTGTTTTATGCACAAGTGGTAAATAGCCTTTCGTTCCGTGTATTTTACCCCTACTACCTTTATAATTTCAAACAGTATACTCCATTCAACATTGTCAAAAGCTTTACCTAAGTCTACCTGTCCTTCACCTATCTTCAAAGGTAAGTCGTAGGGTCTACATCGCCTTACGCGTTCTCTCGTTTCTCCAGAATTGAAACTGATCTCTCCGAGCTCAGCTTCTACCAGCTCTTCGGCTCTTGCGTTAAGAATTCATCTTAGTATTTTGCAACCATGACTTATTAAACTGACAGTTTGGTAATACATCCGTCAGCACCTACTTTCTTTGGAATTGTAATTATTGTATTCTTCTTTATGTGCGGATGTATTACGTCAGTCCCCTACATCTTGCACACCAGATGGAAGAACTTTGTCGCGGCTGCCTTTCCCAATGCTGTCAGTAGTTTGATGCAATGTCGGTTACTTCCGGGACCCTGTTTCGGCTTAGGTCTTCTACTGCTCTATGAAATTCTTCTCACAGTATTAAGTATCCCATCTCATCTTCATCTACATTCCCTTACAGTTCTAGTGACCTCGAATTTACAAAGTACAGTCTCTAAATGGCTTAATGTTTTAACAATTATCTTTATAGGTTTCCTTCACGCTGGTATTTCTGATAATGTGCAGAATTAGCTGATAGAAGTTTCTCTACTGAGAAATTCATTAGCTATACAACGGCAATTTTTGTGATACATTTGGCGCAAATAAGTGACAAAAATCTGTAGGAAGCATAGTCAGTAACCTTTTGATTACAGACATTGTTGTGGATTGACCATTGGTACCGGAAGTTTCCCTTAGTGAAATGAATGGATACATTTGTGTCTAGTACTTGAATAACGTAAATCTTGCAGGAAGCTTCACAAATGGGTTCGTGAAAGCAGCTCACCTGCCTTTAGACGCACAAAATCGTAAGGCTGAAACGGAATCAATGGACACTCCGTTTATATGGGAATTGAACTACGTAACTCGTTTCAGCAATGATTGCCACTCTTTAAACAAGGGCCGTCGACGTAAAATGATCTGGTGTCAACTGGGACTCTTCGTTATTTATTGAACGTTAATGAAAGAAACGGCATCTACTTGGAATTATGTTTCTCTTGATTGCCAATGTCAAATATCTTTTGAGAGACCTGTACTCGCTCCTACGTGGACTCATGAATACTAGAATGCCATCTTAGGTGTCGCGAGAACAGTTTTAAAAAGAAAAGCTATTTTTCAAGATGATAATGATTCTCCTAATGGGTCTGTTATTCAGAGTATAGAAAGGCAGTATCCAACGACTGGAAGGACCTTCCCAGCTTTTGACCACTGGATTTCATGGAATGAAATATAAAGGCTTCCTGACTTCGTCCACATGTATGGTATTTCTTCCGTTATATAAGGGCATATGGTTTATTATCTTGGAAACTGAATTCTGCTTCGTTGTAAGGACTATGATGGAGTTCGGAGGACAGTGTATCTCGCGCAAATGTTATGAAAACTCTTACTTTGTATAAAATTCTTTTGAATTCGAATTCGTGCAGCTTGTTTTCCTACAAGAATTGCTATTTGAATACACTGTTTCAACGGAATATATAATCATAATTTTCGCGAGGTAGAGCGTGATCTAGTCTGCCTCCGTAGCTGAATGCTGACCACAGATGGCTGCCTTACGGAAGACCTTCGTTCGGTTCCCGGTACTGCCAAGGATTTCTCCTTGGTGGGGAGACTGTTACAGGGCGCACTCAGCCTCTTGATGTCAAGTGAGGAGCTACTTGAATGAGAAGTAGCAGCTCCAAGGTCTGAGAAGTCGGCAAAACAGCTGGCAGAGCGGTGTGCTGAGCACACACCCGTCCATGCCGCATCCACGTGACTCAGCGAGGCACAGGCTGCGACGGCAGGCGGACAGTAGCCCTTGGGCCTTCACGGTCTGCACGAGGAGCTTGTTTGTAGGTAGAGTGGAACTTGCTCACCTGCAGCTCGGTTCCGTTTGTGTCGTACTGACGGACGGAAATACTTACTGGATGCACATTTACGAACCTGTTGTTCAGTTATTCAAAGAAAAATATGATAGTCCTAAACAGTTCTGTGGGGAAGTTTTCCCTATCCTGCAATTTAATTTCTTTGGCTTAAAATGTCGCTTACGAAAACGTGTCACAAAAAAAGTGAAGACGTTCTACTGCGCTAGAACAAGGTTACGCTTACGGACGCTCAAGTTAGGAATGTGAAGCGTACTGGTGGAGGTGTAGAAAGCTGTTTTGGCTAATACTTCAGCCAGAAAGACACCGTTAAACAGTCACGCCAACAATACTTTAGGGAAGAAAGCTCTGTTCGCTGTTAAATATTTATGTGGATCAGAGATGTTTAGTATGACAGTACCGAAACATACTATTGTATGGTAATGTGCCGCGTCGTGGGGAAACTAGAAAAGAAGATTCTGAAAAAAATTTGAAGTGTGACGATGCCCCAGGACATTAGAATTAAGAGGTCACATTATTTGAGAAATGTAAAACGGTGGGAAAAATAGGTGGCGTGAGGATCCTTACTGGATTTTTAGGCGAATGAGTGGGACAAGAGGTAAGCCATCAGTAAAGGTTATCTTGCCAGCTGAAAGCGCAGCGCCGCGTGGGATTAGCCGAGCGGTCTAGGGCGCTGTAGTCATGGACTGTGCGGCTGATCCCGGAGGAGTTTCGAGTCCTCCCTCGGGCATGGGTGTGTGTGTTTGTCCTTAGGATAATTTAGGGCTTCAAAAATGGCTCTGAGCACTATGGGATTTAACATCTATGGTCATCAGTCCCCTAGAACTTAGAACTACTTGAACCTAACTAACCTAAGAACATCACACAACACCCAGTAATCACGAGGCAGAGAGGATAATTTAGGTTCAGTAGTGTGTAAGCTTAGGGACTGATGACCTTAGCAGTTAAGTCCCATAAGATGTCACACACACCCAGCGAGGTGGCGCAGTGGCTAGCACACTGGACTCGCATTCGGGAGGACGACGGTTCAATCCCGCGTCCGGCCATCCTGAGTTAGATTTTCCGTGATTTCCCTAAATCGCTCCAGGCAAATGCCGGCATGGTTCCTTTGAAAGGGCACGGCCGACTTCCTTCCCCGTCCTTCCCTAATACGATGAGACCGATGACCTCGCTGTCTGGTCTCCTTTCCCAACCAAACCAACCAACCAATTCCACACACATTTGAACATTTTTTGAAAGCGCAGCGGAGCAGAAAATTGCAGAACTGGTTAATAATGACGCGGAAAACAGATTTTTCAGGGACTTAGATTTGCAGAGCTAGGAGGATTTGATCAAGGTTGGCCGCCGTAACGATGCTTTCTCATTGTAGCAGAGGATACGTTATTACTAAATGTTGACAGAGATTGATGTTGAGCATCAAAATGTGTGCCTTGGTTGCTCAATTACACTAACATACTGCCGAAAGACAACGACTTACGTTTTCGTTCCAGTCCAAGAGAAATGTCAGGGTAATAAAATCGTTTCAGAGACCCGGTTCTCCATCTAACCCACAGCGAGGTAGACCAGTTCCCGCGAGCGCCGTCGAGGCGAAGGCAAACTACTGGGTGTATGAAGTCGAAGACAGAAGGTCGCGTTCCAAATATGCAGTGGTCGCAGTTCCAAGGGCGTGCAGCAGCCAGTGGGTCATTGTCACGATAGCTATATTTATCAACAAAAATGCAGAGGAACAGGTACGGATGGGTACTTGCAACACTGTGTATCGATATAGGAGACGTGATTCAATGTTATTTCTGTGAGTCCCGTCAGAAACAAAAGTTGTGGTCTGACGTTGCGGGCAAAAGAATGTTAGCTCTAGACAATATTCTGCGATGTAGTAACTAAACTGTGGATTGGTTCCGTAACCAATTGCCACAGAAATGATGTACTAACCTCTCGAGAACAATAATCGAAGGCAATAACGCGTTTTCATTATTCACTTTTGGTTACTTCTGGCAGCTATTTGAAGATATCATCAGTATTTGTAACGTGAATCCCTTTCCTAGATCTTAACCCACGTCATGGGGTCACTGTTTTTCATCATTTGGCAAATTTATTTTAACTTTGTAACCAGTTCCCTTTCTTTTCGCCTCAAAACTCTGCTAATTTCAATCGCGTGCGCCATCTGTTAATGAATCGTGTAAAATTTATTCAGTACTTTGTCACATTTTACATGCTGTGCGTCATATTTTATGAGGTGGACATTGTGGAAAAGCCCAATATTTGCCTCAGAGAGCTTGGAAAGCCACTTAAAAAGGACACTCAGTCTGTCTCGTGTACCAGAACAACAGTTGTTAAGCCACTGCGCGGATTCAGTGAGAATCTAGCGTACCTCCGTGCCTCAAGGTTAGACACCATGTTACGCGCTGCGAGGAGTGATAAAGTCTTAAACACGGGATTAGAAACATAGAAGCAAGCAATTTGGGCCGTAGTAAATATTAGCAAATGTGTCACAGGCGCGAATATGCTTGCCTTCAGAGCATAATTCAGACTAGATCGTTGTTCATGTATTGGTAATGAAAATAAACCAATGACTTTTTACAGGCGTATAAAATGAAAGCAGCATTGTTAGAGGTGAAACCATGGTCTAGGCTTTCGTTAGTAAGCAAAATAGTCTGGGTCCTAGCTTCGATTCCCGTCATTGCATTAATTCTAGATAAAAAATGTCAGCAATGGCCGCCGAAGACTTCCGGTATAAGGAGTGACCCGCCTTCTCGTCAGTGAATGCGGGGAGCAGAAAGAAGTTCACTGTACCCTCCTTCTCTCGGGATGGGAGGTTGCCCCTCAAAGACGGAAGAGTCTGCAATGACCAATAGTACGAGGATGCAGAAGGTAAGTAAAACCATTGTCTTAAAGACATATGGTGCATCCGCAGAACAAGTGGCCTGTGATTGAAACAAGAGTCGTAATGATCTCTCAATGGGCATATTTTTCCGGAATTAAACTGCTTTCGTGTCAGGAAGTCATTTCTGAAAGTATTTGTATGGAGTGTAGCCATGTATGGAAGTGAAACATGGACGGTAAATAGTTTGGACAAGAAGAGAATAGAAGCTTTCGAAATGTGGTGCTACAGAAGAATGCTGAAGATTAGATGGGTAGATCACATAACTAATGAGGAACTATTGAATAGGATTGGGGAGAAGAGAAGTTTCTGACACAACTTGACCAGAAGAGGGGATCGGTTGGTAGGACATGTTCTGAGGCATCAAGGGATCACCAATTTAGTATTGGATGGCAGCGTGGAGGGTAAAAATCGTAGGGGGAGACCAAGAGATGAATACACTAAGCAGATTCAGAAGGATGTAGGTTGCAGTAGGTAATGGGAGATGAAGAAGCTTGCACAGGATAGAGTAGCATGGAGAGCTGCATCAAACCAGTCTCAGGACTGAAGACCACAACAACAACAACAAACTGCTTTCGGATCTTTGGAAAGAGATTGCCCAGAGAGAGGTAACCTCGAGGAAAATATCGAATTACCAACGAAATGATAACATTCTCCATCTGAGAGAGTGGAAATTGAGAAGTTCGCACGTGGTAGGGAAGCTAGAAAAACAGGAAACAAAAATGCAAAGCCTCAGTCTAGATGTAGCGGTTGTTAGGGAAGTATAATGGAAAGTAAATAAGAATTTATGGCCCAAAGAGCGTAGGATAATATGAACAGCAACAGAAAACTGTTTAACGGGAGTAGAACTCTTTATGAATAGGAAGGTACACGTCAAACAATTTCAATTATCTGTCTGTGATAGGCTTATTCTCATCGTAGTCGAGAGCAACACAACGACAAAAATAACATTTAAGATACATATATACACGCGTCACAAGCAGAATGTGAAGAGATTGAGGGTGTATACGAAGTTTGCGAACTGGTATTTCAGTGTGTAAAGGTAGACGATAAACTAATGACCATGTGGGATTGGAACGAAATAATAGATGAAAGAAGAGAAAAAGTTACGGTAGTAGTAATGAAGAGAAAGAGACTAAAATGACTTTTGCAGTCCAGTCCAGCTAATAACAACCGCTACACTAATCAGAAATCAAAAGGAAAGGACACGTATTGGAAAAAGACCCAGGACACTGAAAGGTTTCAGCGCGATTACGTCATGGTCTGAGAGACATTCCCATACGAGATACTGGTTTGCAAGGCGCAACCAGAAGCAAATACGCACTCGGATAGAAATTAAATAATTACGAGTAGAGTACACCGAAGTTTAATCGGTATGGAAGGAAGTGGGATACTTGGGTGCTGTGGAATGATGAGGTGCGTGTGAAGTTCTCTGAGCACGTAGATAATGCGATAGTGAATAGCAGTTAATCTGAAGAGGAACAGACATATCTAGAAATGGCAGAAAATTTGGAAGGAAGTATATAGGTACAAGGAAGGTAACCACGAAGAAATCTTGGGTAACATTAGAAATTTTTCAGCTGATCGAGCAAAGAAGGAAGTAAAAAAAATGTGAATGACTGGAATATGGTCATTTAGTCGCTTGGAAATGGAACAAACAGGAAGAGCAGGGTAGCCAAAACGAAATGGTCATCGGATGGAGTAATTCATCGTATAAAAAAGTCAAAAAAGAATCTTAAAATCAAGGATACTAACATTTAGAGTATAATGGACAATCCACTGTCAAAAATAGACGACAGAGGTGATAGGTAGAATGAATACATTTGAATCCTCTAGGAGAGAGGGAACCATCTGATGACGTCGTATAAGAAACAATGGGAGTCGATATGGAAGACAAAGTTGATCCGGCATTAGGATTTAACATAGTTTTAGAATACTTGCTATTAACTAAGGTAGAAGATATTGTAAACTTTCCTTCGGTAATTCAAAACCTCTGAACGATATGGTGAACATACGACTACTCGCGTCAGAGTGTAGGATCTGTGAGACTTCGAATGTATCAGGCTTCCGGATACATATCAGCCACAGAGCCCGGAAAATTATCGGATAAGTGCGAGAACTGTAGCACACTCATCTTAGCCGCACGTGTACTCAAATTACTCGCAAAGGTAATATACTAGGTATAGATAAGAAAATCTAGGATCTCACCGATATCGATCAGTTTGATTTTGGGAAAGGTATGGCGACAGACCCCCCCCCCTCCCCCCCCATGAACAATGGACCTTGCCGTTGGTGGGGAGGCTTGCGTGCCTCAACGATACAGATAGCCGTACCGTAGGTGCAACCACAACGGAGGGGTATCTGTTGAGAGGCCAAGGCCAGATAAACGTGTGGTTCCTGAAGAGGGGCAGCAGCCTTTTCAGTAGGTTCAGGGGCAACAGTCTGGATGATTGACTGATCTGGCACTATAACACTAACAAAAACGGCCTTGCTGTTTTGGCACTGCGAACGGCTGAAATCAAGGGGAAACTACAGCCGTAACTTTTCCCGAGGGCATACAGCTTTACTGTATGATTAAATGATGATGGCGTCCTCTTGGGTAAAATATTCCAGAGGTAAAATAGTCCCCCATTCGGATCTCCGGGCGGGGACCACTCAAGAGGACGTCGTTATCAGGTGAAAGAAAACTGGCGTTCTACGGATCGGAGCGTGGAATGTCAGATCCCTTAATCGGGGAGGTAGGTTAGAAAATTTAAAAAGGGAAATGGATAGGTTAAAGTTAGATATAGTGGGAATTAGTGAAGTTCGGTGGCAGGAGGAACAAGACTTTTGGTTCAGATGAATACAGGGTTATAAATACAAAATCAAATAGGGGTAATGCAGGAGTATGTTTAATAATGTATTACAAAAATAGGATTGCTGGTAAGCTACTACAAACAGCATAGTGAACGCATTATTGTGGCCAAGATAGACACGAAGCCCACGCCTACTACAGTGGTACAAGTTTATATGCCAAGTAGCTCTGCAGATGATGAAGAAATTGATGAAATGTATGACGAGATAAAAGAAATTATGCAGGTAGTGAAGGGAGACGAAAATTTAATAGTCATGGGTGACTGGAATTCGAGAGTAGGAAAAGGGAGAGAAGGAAACATAGTAGGTGAATATGGATTGAAACGGAAGAGGAAACATAGTAGGTGAATATGGACTGAAATGAAAGAGGAAGCCGCCTGGTAGAATTTTGCCCAGAGCATAACTTAATCATAGCTAACACTTGGTTCAAGAATCATCAAAGAAGGTTATATACGTGAAAGAACTCTGGAGATACTAAAAGGTATCAGATAGATTATATAATGGTAAGACAGAGATTTAGGAACCAGGTTTTAAATTGTAAGACATTTCCAGGGGCAGATGTGGACTCTGACCACAATCTATTGGTTATGAACTGTAGACTAAAACTCAAGAAACTGTAAAAATGTGGGTATTTAAGGAGATGGGACCTGGATTAACTGAAAGAACCAGAGGTTGTACTGAGTTTCAGGGAGAGCATAAGGGAACAATTGACAGAAATGGAGGAAAGAAATACAGTAGAAGAAGAATGGGTAGCTTTGAGGGATGAAATAGTGAAGGCAGCAGAGGATCAGATAGGTAAAAAGACCAGGGCTAGTACAAACCCTTGGGTAACAGAAGAAATATTGATTTAATTGATGAAAGGAGAAAATATAAAAATGCAGTAAATGAAGCAGGCTAAAAGGAAAACAAACGTCTCAAAATTCAGATCGACAGGAAGTGCAAAACTGCTAAGCAGGGATGGCTAGAGGACAAATGGAAGGATGTACCGGAACCGCCGGACTGCTACGGTCGCAGGTTCGAATCCTGCCTCGGGCATGGGTGTGTGTGATGTCCTTAGGTTAGTTAGGTTTAAGTAGTTCTAAGTTCTAGGGGACTTATGACCTAAGATGTTGAGTCCCATAGTGCTCAGAGCCGTTTGAAGGATGTAGAGGCTTATTTCACTAGGGTTAAGATAGATACCGCCTACAGGAAAGTTAAAGAGACCTTTGGAGAGAAGAGAGCCACTTGTATGAATATCAAGAGCTCCGATGGAAACCCAGTTCTAAGAAAAGAAGGAAAAGCAGAAGGGTGGAAGGAGTATATAGAGGGTCTATACAAGGGCGATGTACTTGAGGACAATATTATGGAAATGGAAGAGGACGTAGATGAAGATGAAATGGGAGACACGATACTGAGTGAAGAATTTGACAGAGCACTGAGAGACCTGAGTCGAAACAAGGCCCCGGGAGTAGACAATATTCGATTGGAACTTCTGACAGCCTTGGGAGAGCCAGTCCTGATAAAACTCTACCGTATGGTGAGCAAGATGTATGAGACAGGCGAAACACCCTCAGACTTCAAGAAGAATATAATAATTCCAATCCCAAAGATAACAGGTGTTGATAGATGTGAAAATTACCGAACTATCAGTTTAATAAGTCACAGCTGCAAAATACTAACGCGAATTCTTTACAGACGAATGGAAAAACTGATAAAAGCCGACCTCGGGGAAGATCAATTTGGATTCCGTAGAAATGTTGGAACACGTGAGGCAATACTGAACCTACGACTTAGAAGAAAGATTAAGGAAAGGCAAACCTACGTTTCTAGCATTTGTAGACTTAGAGAAAGCTTTTGACAATGTTGATTGGAATACTCTCTTTCAAATTCTGAAGGTGGCAGGGGTAAAATACAGGGAGCGAAAGGCTATTTACAATTTGTACAGAAAGCAGATGGCAGTTATAAGAGTCGAGGGGTATGAAAGGGAAGCAGTGGTTGGGAAGGGAGTGAGACAGGGTTGTAGCCTATCCCCGATGTTATTCAATCTGTATATTGAGCAAGCTTTAAAGGAAACAAAAGAAATGTTTGGAGTAGGTATTAAAATCCATGGAGAAGAAATAAAAACTTAGAGGTTTGGCGATGGCATTGTAATTCTGTCAGAGACAGCAAAGGACTTGGAAGAGCAGTTGAACGGAATGGACAGTGTCTTGAAAGGATGGTATAAGATGAACATCAACAAAAGCAAAACGAGGATAATGGAACGTAGTCGAATTAAGTCGGGTGATGCTGAGGGAATTAGATTACGAAATGAGACACTTAAAGTGGTAAAGGAGTTTTGCTATTTGGGGAGCAAAATAACTGATGATGGTCGAAGTAGAGAGGATATAAAATGTAGACTGGCAATGGCAAGGAAAGCGTTCTGAAGAAGAAAAATTTATTAACATCGAGTATAGATTTAAATGTCAGAAAGTCGTTTCTGAAAGTATTTGTATGGAGTGTAGCCATGATGGAAGTGAAACATGGACGATAAATAGTTTGGACAAAAAGAGAATAGAAGCTTTCTAAATGTGGTGCTAAAGAAGAATGCTGAAGATTAGATGGGTAGATCACATAACTAATGAGGAAGTATTGAATAGGATTGGGGAGAAGAGAAGTTTTTGACACAACTTGACCAGAAGAAGGGATCGGTTGGTAGGACATGTTCTGAGACATCGAGGGATCACCAATTTAGTATTGGAGGGCAGTGTGTAGGTTGAAAATCGTAGAGGGAGACCAAGAGATGAATACACTAAGCTGATTCAGAAGGATGTAGGTTGCAGTAGGTACTGGGGGATGAAGAGGCTTGCACAGGATAGAGCAGAATGGAGAGCTGCATAAAACCAGTCTCAGGACTGAAGACCACAACAACAACTTGGCGTCAGAGACAGCTGTGCACTAGCGATTGATAATGAAAGCAAGACCTAGGAGATTTCATGACTTTTAGTACGAGTTGTCAACTTAAGAAAAGCGTACGACAATATAGAATGGTGGAAGGTGTTCGCTGCTCCGAGAAAAATGAAAGTAAGCTATACACAAAGACGGGTAACATAGAGTACGTACCAGAATCCACACGCAACTATGAGAATATAGGATCCCGAACGAAGGAATCAGGTTAAGAAGGTTGTAAGGCAGACTATAAATCGGAGAATCAATGACGTAAATGAAAGTAAGTTTGAAGTATAGGATTAAAATGTACTGAGTAAGAATATCAGTGATAAGATTCGCTGACGACGTTTATTACTCGACTGAAAATCATGAAGAGTTATTACAAGGCTTGTTGAACTGATTCAACGACGATAATCGATCAATGAATAATCAATAAAACCAAAGAATGACGAAATTAAGGGGAAGAAGCAGATATTAGAATAAAGATAAACTCAACATTAGAATGGGTGACCACGAAGTACACGAATCCGATTAGCTACTAATCTGACATAAAAACTAGGTCACCAAGAAGTAGATGAAAGTGAGGAATTCTTTTACCCTGAAAAAAAAAAAGAAATAACATTATAACGGACGAAGCAAGTAGGACACAGAAACCATGCTAGCACAAGCAACACTGCCCCAGTTATTGGAAGACTCAATGATCCTTGTTTGTAGATCTCTGCTTTATCACGTCAGGAGACGCTACTCTTACCAAAGTGACGCCAAGCCAAAAGTTAGCGCAGAGCTCAAAACGTCAGGAAAACTACAGTAACATGTCCTAGTTTTATAGGTTTCTCCCATACTTTTAACGCTAATGTTTTATGTTCCCAAAGGATCACCAGATTACTCTTTTATTTAATAAACAGTCGTCTGATATAATAGGTGATAATCAATATTTAAGTACGGTCCCTCTGTTCATATTTTGGATGGATTTAATGCAATTTTCTATTATTTAGTCAATCCAATTAAAGCTTAAGAATTTTCAGTTCACCCTAATTTTACATCCGGAACTTCATTATTTTATCTCTTTGTATGCCGCTTTGTATCTGCTGCTGGGCTCATTAGAAAATTGGGGAAATGTTGAAATTTCCTGGCACACTGGAACTTTCCGTCGGAGCGGGACTCAAACTCGGGATCTCTGCCATGATGCTGGCGGACGTAAAGCTTTGAGCAGGGGACCTGAGTCGTGCTCGGTACCTGAATTAGTACCTCGCGAAAGGCAATGGTTCCGGATTCGAGTGCCGGTCGGGTCCACAGCATTAATCTGTCGAGAAGTTACAATACTTCCCTAATTATCAGATAAAGCGAGAAGCAGATATAATGTAGCGTATAAAGAGATCTGGCAGCGCACACTCTGTTACAGAGTGAAATTTCATTCTGGGAAAGTATTTTTTGAAACGATGATTGACTTACACGACTTGAAAAGCAACACATGAGAAGCACAGAAACTAACAATAAGATTAAAAGCAGTACAAACACGATGTTCTTTACCGTGGTGTCGTGGATCGTGATTGATTTTGACCATAAGAGGCAATAATTTATCAGTTATATACAATGTTTTCATCAAAGTGTTACATAAACTTCGAGCATTTTGCTGTTACAGTTGTATTCGACATTAGATTTCATATTTTTATTGTTCTGTATTGGTTGGACACACCCTAATCTATTCGCTAGACGCAACTATGTCTCGTCTGTTAGCCTCAATAACTTTGGCGTGAGATTATAGAAATCTGTTCTCTAATGTAGAAACGATATTAATTAACAACATGGAACTCCACTACGTTTCATTAATGAAATATTTTGGCACTCGTAGTTGTATTAAGCTGAGATAGGAACGTAGTATTCATTTTCAAAATAATGTTCTGTAGCGCATTAGGTTTTCTCATCTGTAATTTATGTAACCAGCAAGTGTTCAACAAATATCTCTCAGGCTACATGCTGTTTAATTAGAACGGAGGGCCTCAAATACTTCAGTTTCAAAGCATCAGTTCCATATCTGCACCTCAGATGTGCTTAACTTCAACTGCAAAGTTCGAGTACGCCATAAGAGTTTTTGAAATCTACAATTTCAGGACCTAAGTGTGATATATGTGTCTCTTTCTTCCCCTTTTTCCCTGGTCACTAATTCAATGCATTTCACTACAATTTCTTCTCTTGTAAAAATCTACTCATCTTAGAGCAGCACTGCTACCCATTTATATAATACGTTTAAGTTATATCTTATATTTGCCAGCAGATGCTCAGTATCGGTAATTGCATCTGGTTAAGCTTAGACGAAGCGACTGTCAAAAGCAATAAGTGGTTCGACATACTCCATTGTCGACTTCCTTCCTGTAGTGTGCGTGTATCAAAAGTAAAGGAACCCTATCGTTATTTCTTCTATCCAAGACTCCCCACCAACAACGAGAACGGTAACTGCACCTGTTCTCCTCTACTCACAGTACGTTGCAGTATCATGTAACTATAACGTTTACATGCTATCTACATGTTTTGTACGTCTTCCAGTTTACGAATGCTGCGTTCGTGAGGATAATAATTCTGTCATTATCGAATTCCTAGTCACTACGTATTTCTACCAATTCCAAAACTTGCTATACACGTGACTGATCATGTCATTGAAACTTCATAGTTTCGTGAACCGACTCATAAGTCTCTGGCTTCTTTGGGAGATCAGCTCTGTCGCGTGTCGACCACGTAGGCACTAGTTTTGTCATAGAAATGAAGCACCGTTCCCCTACCCATGGATACGATAAACAGCGACTGTTTCATCAGGTATCAAGACTACGTGCCGACCTTATCTGTAGATAAAAAACTGCTATCGCGTTTTTAAACCATCTCTCGTATTGCTTATTTCAGTGACATGCCTCCCGTTACCACAGAAAACAAAGAATTATTTACAACCGATACAACAATGGTGTCAATTACAAATGGAACCAGTACGAATCATATCCATTAAAGTATTCCTGCACCTCTGGCTAATGTGAAGGAGTCCTGGATCGTAAAAGTTAAAAAGAAGTACGAATTGCTAGTTTCCTTAAAACTTAGGTGTAGGAGGATTTGAACATTTCCACCAATAGCAGACACCAACGCGCCATGTAGCTTTCGCCGTTATCTTAGCGATGAATTATCCCCTCACTAACCTCTTTCAGCCACTTCATTCGTGACTTTGTTGTTTCACATTTGTGCAGAACTGCTCCCGAACCTGGTGGCGACCGGGTGTAACGACTGCTCGCCGCGCCACCTGGAGAGGACAGTCAAGGTGCTGAAGCACGTCACGGAGAAGCGGCCGCAGGACTGGGCCAAGCTGAAGGCCAAGTTCGACCCTGCGGGAGAGTACACCAAGAAGCACAGCGCCACCTGGAAGCAGCGAGGCATCAACTTCTGAGCGCCTCTGGGCTCTGCCAGGGGCTCCCGCAGCTGTCTGTGATAACTTACGTACATCATCCACACTCAGCCCACATCTACATCTCCAGCACCTCACAGTCTGCCGCGAGACAGGCCGTGTAGACTAAAAGATAGTGACCGATGAAGATACTATCTAACAAATCAGCTTAATATTGTTCATACTGTACATCCTCAGAGTACAAAAATAAATACTCCGTGACGGATTCATGTAAAGTGCCAATACTTTGTTGTACATTACATTTTCTGTGCATAGTAGTCTCGATTTTCTCCCATCGACTGATTCTGTAACATGTTTGGTTTTTCCAGTGAAGAAACTGACAAATATTAACACTTTCTACGTTTCCTTTCCTCTGCACTCAACTATTTCATGAGTATTTCCTTCCTTAGAAACAACTGATATTGCTGCATATGTTAATCCAGCATCTACGACTCTCATTTATAGAAAAAGAATTTAATGATCTGTGATAGCTTTCTATATTTAAAGCTGGCTAATGTCAAGGTTGAGATATACTTTGCATCTTTTTGCTAACGTCAGTGACAAATAAAAATTATATTGTGAAATGTTCTCAGAATTTATGTTTCCGCTAACTTATTACTATTTGCAGTAATTGTCGTATGGCTTTTGTACAGACTGTTAAAGATTCGTCACCTTTTTTTTTTTTTTGTATTCTCAGGACTGTGAACATCAGATCAGAATTGGAAACAAAGCCATTGGGACTTTATTCAATGCTTCTTGGACTCCCACTGTAGAGCAACAACATTACTCAACTGCTGCACTACCGTTCTTCATCCCTAGAGGTCTGAAATGCTTCATATCCTTATCCAAACGCTGCAGTACCGTTTAACACCTATTTTAAGTAGAAAAACTTATGACAGTAAGAAAATGTAGAGGAAGACATGACTAACCAATGTTTTAAATTATGGTGGAAGAAGACCGGTTTGTCTGTGTTCATGAGATGTAGAATAAGTGGTATCTACTATCGAAGAGAAAGAGTTAGATCTTATTAAAAGAAAATTTAAAAAAATTATAAATGTTGTGCGCAGATCTCGAAATAAGTAACTCTGGTAGTAAAAGTAGGTGAAGATAGGAAACACTTAAAAGATAAATCACCTGAACGACTTACAAGAGCGGTGCAGTTTGCTCAGCTGCAACGAATGTAATGTAAATAAAGTTCTATGATATCTTTTCGTGTCCGTAACCGGATCACACAATCGGCTAAACTCAGTATTTAAAAGGTCCACATGGCCACCATTTTCAGACGAGAACTCTGTTTGCTGATCTCGCCGAAACTGATTCACTGTATCTTAGTTAATCTACGATCCGGTTGCAGACCCGACAAACAAATCACAAGCTAATAAGATCGAAAGCGTATATAGTCAAACTAAAATTCCATAATTCAAAATTATGTGGACGAGACTCTACCACACAAATCGCTTAAACTGGAAATGCGAATACAATTATTTGCACCCAATTCCTCATATTTGCCAAAATAAGTAAGTTCTAAATTGGCTATGGGCCTGTTACTGTAAACCACTGTGGCCGAGGTACACAATTTGACAGAAACCTTAATTTGTAGTGAAGGAAACATCACGCGATCCAGTGACTTGTCGTTAAATGTGGATCTGGGCTTTATTCTGACTCTGCACCTGCTCATCTCGTAATTGTGAAGTTCTGGATCAAATGTGACTCACAGGAATTTACAGGTCCGTTGACAGATACATCAGCTGGCGTATAGTGAAGGGCAAACTGCCAAGTAATCATTATGGCTGCCTCGGGAAAAATTTAAAATCTCGATTAGTACACAACCACCGAAAATGTTACAAGTTCTTGGTGAATCAGTTAAAAAAACTGGTGAATCTGCGGGAACTCACGAAATGAAACATTGTGTAAACTGTGCCCCAATTTCCAAAATTTCGTAAGTCGACGCGAGTACAGACTTGAGACTTTAAATTTAAAACGAAACTAGCGCTTAGTGTAACGCCCAGTGACACCGGTCAGGCGTTAAAAGCCATTCAAATCCCAGGACAGACTTTACGTAAACACGCGTTGTTACGCTTACAGTTCCACTGCTACAAATTTACAGTTTCTGTCCTTAATGGAAGCAAAAATTTCGCTAAACAAGAAGCTTCAAGCTTTTGAAGCTTTTGTGCTGATTAATTTGTTGTCGCAACCAACGTTAAGTCACATAGTTTATCCACTTTAAACAAAATTATAACTACAAATTATCATTATTGTGACAGAAACGTGTTGATAACAAACTGGCACACGTTTCTTAAGAGGAATAATGTAACTATACCCCTTCACTTTCTACGAAGCAGATTTTTCAAAACGTAAACAGAATTTTAATTAATGATGATTTAGATGGAAATATCAAGGCATCAAATCAACTACATAAAAAGTGAAGCTTTGCTGGTATATGCTGTAACCTTAATAAGTGTAGCTGCCTCATCTGACTATTAAATTAAATTTTTGACTAGACGAGAAAATGTGTTTCGTCTACTAGCGACATTTGACGTTACTAACAAAAGTATGTAGCTTAGCATATGCATATTGTGATCCTACTCAAGGACATGTCAATCACCCTTCTATCTCATTTGTTTAAACAGTTACTAATTTTATAAGATTTGTCACACTATTTATTCTATGATTGTGGTCATGATTGTCTTCCACAGTACCTGCTAGGTACCATTATTTTTATTATGTCTTAATCGTACTGCGCCAGGGGCATTCCGTTTTTATTTACAAATCATCATCAGTGGTTGTTCTGTAAATATTTGATACCTAATATAATTCAATATTCTGCTATTTATAGATTTAAAAGAAAAAAGCGTATTAAAGCAACCAAATATAGAAACCTATTATATGTTAATAGGGTATACATAAAACGTTTCTATACTTTACTATTTACAGATTTTCTAACAAAAGCTATTTTGTATCTATATTTTATCTACAAGTAACTAAATAGAGAAATATTTAACGTATACTAACTAACGGAAACCAAAAGGTAAAAAATTTGTTATCAGATTCTAGAATCGATAGCTCTGTTACCAATAATCTATTGCCCTGAAGAACTGTCTCAGGCAGAATATATAGTCTACTGGAGATACACAAGGACAGGTGCCTGCTGAGTCTTATAGCGAAAAGCATTAGCACTCGAACTTCTTTTTTGGTAAGTTAGTTATCAGGGAAATTGAGACATCTAGTTTTGTGAAAGATTAGAAACATTTTTAATTTTACACACGTGATTGACGTTGTAAACTTTGATGTGAAATTCTCATTTCTGGACAACCCAATAGCACATACCGTAGAGCTCATAGGGAACAAAGCTGTTCCACACGTGTGTGACCTGATCGAATTATGCTTACGATCTAACGATTTTAATCACAATGGAGAACTTTATGAAGAATTCAAAGGTGTTGCTATGAATTGACCTTTGCTGCCAGAAGCAGCTGCCGTTTTTATAGAACATTTTAAAGCACAGGCACTAAGTAAAATGCCACAAAGGCCCTCATTTAGGTTCCACTGTATGGATAGTATATATTTGTTCTATCGGCACACGTTTAGAAGCGCTTCATAGATTTCACAGTATTTAAATGAGATTCATCCCAAAATTAACTTCACTTTGGAAGAAGTGACTGAGGTCGTTCTCTGGTCCTAGATGGGTTGATGTATAGGGGTCTGGACAACACTCTGACACATAACGTATAGAAAGTTCAGTGCATATCTTAGCCAAGTGATAGAGGATGAAAGATCATTATGAAAGATTTTACAAAGCAGGTTCATATTGGGATAATGGGGGGGAGGGGGGGAAGGCCAAATTGATAAGGATCTGGGTTGCAATATTGAATGCTGCCTAGTAAAAATAGCACCTGCAATGGACCATATAAATGTAGGCTTTGTGGATGCTATGGAAGTATGACTGGACCCAATTGAATAGCTCGGGAGGGTCAGTAAGGAAGCAGATCAGCTTCTTCAGACAGATACTTTTTGTCAAGAATAGGTGTGGTTGCTTTTGATGTTATTGGTAGGTGGAACTTCACAAGGCATCGCCTGCATCTCAGTAGGAAATGGAAGGTTAAATTGGCCAGAATGACAGCAAAATCTTTAAGGGGAGGCACTGAATCTCTTGGGAATATCGTTTTCTTTAGGCTAAGGTTAGTGTCCAATGATTCAAAATGGAATGAAATTAAGCTTAAAGAGAGGCACAGACAGGGCGTACCACAAAATCACCATAAAGTACATTGAAAAATATCATTAGTATGTCACAAGGTTCTCATAAAAGCACAGTGAAAAGTAATGTTAGTATACAGCATCAAAATATCAGGGGATTACAAAAAAAGTAAATAAGCTTCTTGGTTTTTTTTTATAATATGTAGAAACTGAGGATGAAATAGATTTACTATGCCACACGGAACATCATATAGTCACAGGTATCGAAAAGGTAAATATAGGTGGATGTAAGCTTTGAGAACATGTCAGTAGCGACACTGTGGAGAGAGGAGGAGTTGCCAGACATTTTAAAATTGATCATAGTGTGAAAAATGTAGAAACTAAAAAATTTTGTGTTGATCAACATACAGAATCATGTGCACAGGAGCTTCAAATAAATGGTACTTTTATAGCTGTAGTTGTGTGTAGGTCCTTACTAGGAAATTTTCTACTATTTTTGAAAATCTTGGATTCTTTGTCGTGCCATCCGTCAGACACAGGGAAGAAAATTATTGTTTGTGAGGATTCCAATGTAGATTTTCTGAAAGATTCTGACTGAAAGCTTGACCTTGAAGTATAACTTTGTTCCTTCAGTTTGTCATTAGTTATTGGTTTTCCTACTTGGGTAGTACACGAAAGCAGCACACTGATAGATAACGTTTCTATAGATCAAGATAAATTTAATGAAATTATAACCTTTCCTACTGAGAATGGTTTGTCTGATCATGATGTATAGCCAATTACAGTATATGACATAGCTCCATACAGCAATGCAAAACTGTGCTCCGAAATAGTGCATTCAATTAACAATTTAACAATTGCAAGTTTTAGGGAAAGTTTGCAACATTTAAACTGAGATGAGGTCTACAGGAAATCTGATTCTGATCTAATATTTAACCTATTTCATGATACCTTTTTGAGTGTATTTGAAAACATTTTCCTTAAGAAGACAATGGAACATAATTGTAAGAAATCAACTAAAAAACTATAGCTTACTAAAGGGATAAAAATAACTTGTAAAAACAAAAGGAAAATGTATCTTATAGACGGAAGGTGTAATGGTACAGAAACAGTCAAACATTATAAAAACCACTGCACTGTATTCAGAAAAGTTATTAAAAAGTCCAGAGTATGTGCATTATGTTTTAGATTAGCACTTCTGATATTAAAATTAAAGCAATTTCGAATGTAGTTAAATGGAAATAGGGCAACCGAGAGCGCGGGAAGACGGTATGTCTATCAAACTCAATGTCTGTTAACAAAAAAGTCAGAAGTAAAAGATACATTACAGGCCATTAAAATTGCTACACTACGAAGATGACGCGCTACAGACGTGAAATTTAACCGACAGGAAAAAGACGCTGTGATATGCAAATGCTTAGCTTTTCAGAACATTCACACAAAGTTGGCGCCGGTGGCGACATCTACTACCTGCTGACATGAGGAAAGTTTCCAACCGATTTCTCATACACAAACAGCAGTTGACCGGCGTTGCCTGGTGAAACGTTGTTGTGATGCCTCGTGTAAGGATGAGAAATGCGTACCATCACGTTTCCGACTATGATAAACGTCGGATTGTAGCCTATCGCGATTGCGGTATATCGTATCGTGACATTGCTGCTCGCGTTGGTCGAGATCCAATGACTGTTAGCAGAATATGGAATCGGTGGGTTCCGGAGGGTAATACGGAACGCCGTGCTGGATCCCAACGGCCTCGTATCACTAGCAGTCGAGATGACAGGCATTTATCCGCATGGCTGTAACGGATCGTGCAGACACGTCTTGATCCCTGAATGAACAGATGAGGACGTTTGCAAGACAACAACCATCTGCACGACAAGGTCGATGACGTTGGCAGCAGCATGGACTATCAGCTCGGAGACCATTGCTGCAATTAAACGTCATTTTTTCTGATGAATCCAGGTTCTGTTTACAGCATCATGATGGTCGCATCCGTGTTTGGCGACATCGCGGCGAACGCACATTGGAAGCGTGTATTCGTCAACGCCGTACTGGCGTATCACCTGGCGTGATGATATGGGGTGCCACTGGTTGCACGTCTCGCTCACCTCTTGTTCGCATTGACGGCACTCTGAACAGTGGACGTTACATTTCAGATGTGTTACGACCTTTGGCTCTACCCTTCGTTCGATCCTTGCAAAACCCTAAATTTCAGCAGGATAATGCACGACCGCATGTTGTAGGTCCTGTACGGGCCTTTCTGGATACAGAAAATGTTCGACTGCTGCCCTGGCCAGCATATTCTCCAGATCTCTCACCAGTTGAAAACGTCTCGTCAGTGGTGGCCGAGCAACTGGCTCGTCACAATACGCCAGTCACTACTTTTGATGAATTGTGGTATTGTGTTGAAGCTGCATGCGTACCTGTACCTGTACACGCCATCCAATATCTGTTTTTCTCAACGCCCAGGCGTATCAAGGCCGTTATTACGGCCAGAGGTGGTTGTTCTGGGTACTGATTTCTCAGGATCTATGCACCCAAATTCCGTGAAAATGCAATCACATGTTAGTTCCAGTATAATATATTTCTCTAATGAATACCCGTCTATCATCTGCATTTCTTCTTGGTGTAGCAGTTTTAATCGCCAGTAGAGTATTTTTAATAATTTTTTTAGCGTTGTAGAAAAAATAGCGTCCAACTAATAATTAGTAAATGAAAGGCTGTATATGGAAGACGCAATGCCTGTGCAATTTGATATAACTGAAATTCAACCCACCTCTCCTACTGAAATTAGGAAAATAATAAATTCACTTAAAAGGAAAATCTTGCATGGAACTGATGGCATTTCCAATAGAGTACTAAAAGCTTATCCCAACAGGTAAGTAGGTTTCTCATCTACATACATAGTAACTCACCGAAACAGGGAATTTTTTCCTATATATTGAAATATACTACTGTAAATCATTGCATGAAAAAGGGGATATGTCTGCTGCTAACAATTACCCCCTAACTTCACTTCTGACTGCTTTATCAAAAGTTCTTGGAAAAGTAATGTATTCAAGAGTAGCTTTACATATTTGTGAAAATGAAGTTGTAACAAAATGTCATTTTGGTTTTCAGAAAGGATTTTCAACAGAAAATGCTATATATGCTTTCACTGATCAGATATTAAATGCTCTGAATAACCGAAAATCAGCCATTGGGATATTTTGTGATCTCTCAAAGGCTTTTGACCATGTGTATCATGAAATTCTTTGGGATAAGCTTAAGTGCTGTGGTATGAGTGGAACAGTAAACAAATAGTTTAATTCACATTTAACTGGAAGAATGCAGAAGGTCAAATTTAGCAGTACAGATAGTTTGAAAAAACCAGCAGAGTCCTCGAAGTATGGAGATACCAAGAATGGTGTCCCACAGGGTTCAGTCTTGGTACCCATATTTATGATGATGATGAGGGTAACTGTTGATAGTGGAGACCAATGACGATGTTCATGACTGTGGTGCCCACAAGTCTCACGACAGCGATTTCTTCTGACGTAACACAGCCCTGAGTGACCAGGGGGTGGGGGACGTTCACCTCTTCACGTCGCACCTTAATGTTGGGGGGGGGGGGGAGATATAGTCAATATTGTTGTAGCTAGTACATTACCTTGCAGATGTTAGCGACTCCACCTTCAATCCTGGGTTTGTACCTCTCTGCAACACTTCTCAATGGTAGTAAAGGCCCTCCGTAATATCCTCCATGTTGTTCCGAAGCTTTCTAGCGATTTAATTGATTGATATTCTTATCAGGCGAGGTGGAATTATTTATAATAGAATTACCATCTTTCAGTCGTTAAATGCTGACTTTTTTTTTACTAAACTCTGGTTGCTTCAAGTATGTTCCATTGACCACTCAAGGATTATACTCCACTTAGCTTCGATGCATGTGATACCAGTACATAAACTGGAAGTAAATGCAGGCTTGAGCACATTCGGTCATACAAAGCATTAATGAATCCCACATACAAAAATAAACACATTCAAGATAGAAATTACTGTGCACAGCTACAATATTAAGATTATACAATGGTTTCATAGAGTTCTTAAATAAACAATTAGCTGAAAGTTACATACAGTACAAGAACTTGGAACATGGTGTACAATGTACCATACAGTCGCCAGTCACATTAATGTGACCACCTGTCAGAAGCCTGAATAATCATGTTTTACAGCATGGGCCGCTGCGAGACGTGCAGGAACAGTGACAGTCTCGTTCTGGAAGGTAACGACAGGGACATGAAGCCACGCCGACTCCGATGCTGTGGTCAGTTACACTATGTTTCTCATTTGAGGATCCGTGGCGCAAACAGCTCATCTTGGTGTTCTTCCAACCAGGCACGTACACTACGAGCTGTGCTACACATTGCATTGACCTGTTCGTAGATGCCATAGTGCCAAGGAAAAACAAATTGGATGTAGGGACAGACATGGTCCCAAGGATGGATGCGTGCTTATGTTGATCTATAGTGCCTTCCAGTATGACGATATCACCCTGGGAATGAAAAGAAAACATTACCCAGACCATAAAGCTCCAAAGAGTATCTCATGGCATTTTCTTTCAGAAGTTTCACACCGTACGCGCCGAAGGCCATCTGCCCGATGGAACATAAAACGTGATTCATCTAGAAATGTCCCCTGTCGGAACGCAATGGGTGTCCAGTTGCGGTAGTGTTCTGTAAATTCCAGCGTTCGATGCCGATGAACAGCCCATTCCAGAAAAAACAGCTGAAGATATTGTTAAGGATGTCTTTCAAACAATTATTAAGTGGTTCTCAAAAATGGACTCTCCCTTAATTTTGAGAAAACTCGCTATATCCAGTTCTGTACACCGAATAGAGCCATACCGACAATTGATGGAGCATACGAACAGGGCTCAGTTAACAGGGTAGATTTCTCCAAGTTTTAGGGTCTTCACATTGATGACAGCTTGAACTGGAAGAATTATATTACTGAGCTTCTCAAACAATTAAGTTTTGTAAAACAAAAGCAGACAGGCGCTTTTCATTTATTAAGTTCAACTTCTTTCGCTCTTCGTACACTACTGGCCATTAAAATTGCTACACCACGAAGATGACGCGCTATAGAAGCGAAATTTAACCGACAAGAAGAATATGCTGTGATATGCAAATGATTAACTTTTCAGAACATTCACAAAAAGTTGGCGCCGGTGGCGACACCTACAACGTACTGACATGAGGAAAGTTTCCAACCGATTTCTCATACACAAACAGCAGTTGACCGGCATTGCCTGGTGAAACGTTGTTGTGATGCCTCGTGTAAGGAGGAGAAATGCGTACCATCACGTTTCCGACTTTGATTAAGGTCGGATTGGAGCCTACCGCGATTGCGGTTTATCGTATCGCGACATTGCTGCTCGCGTTGGTCGAGATCCAATGACTGTTAGCAGAATATGGAATCGGTGGGTTCAGGAGGGTAATACGGAACGCTGTGCTGGATCCCAACGGCCTCGTATCACTAGCAGTTAAGATGACAGGCATGTTATCCGCATGGCTGTAACGGATCGTGCAGCCACGCCTCGATCCCTGAGTAAACAGATGTGGACGTTTGCAAGACAGCAACCATCTGCACGAACAGTTCGACGACGTTTGCAGCAGCATGGACTATCAGCTCGGAGACCATGGCTGCGGTTACCCTTGACGCTGCATCACAGACAGGAGTGCCTGCGATGGTGTACTCAACGACGAACGTGGGTGCACGAATGGCAAAACGTCCTTTTTTTTCGATGAAACCAGGTTCTGTTTACAGCATCATGATGGTGCTTCCGTGTATGGCGACATCGCAGTGAACGCACTTTGGATGCGTGTATTCGTCATCCCGATACTGGCGTTTCACCTGGCGTGATGGTATGGGAAGCCATTGGTTACACGTCTCGGTCACCTCTTGTTCGCATTGACAGCACTTTGAACAGTGAACGTTACATTTCAGATGTGTTACGACCCTTGGCTCTACTTCCCACCCGTGGCTCTACCCTTCATTCGATCCCTGCGAAACCCTACATTTCAGCAGGATAATGCACGACCGCATGTTGCAGGTCCTGTACGGGCCTTTCTGGATACAGAAAATGTTCGACTGCTGCCCTGGCCAGCACATTCTCCAGATCCCTCACCAGTTGGGAACGTCTGGTCAATGGTGGCCGATCAACTGGCTCGTCCCAATGCGCCAGTCACTACTCTTGATGAATTGTGGTATTGTGTTGAAGCTGCATGGGTAGCTATACCTGGACACGCCATCCAAGCTCTGTTTGACTCAATGCCCAGGCGTATCAAGGCCGTTACTACGGCCAGAGGTGGTTGTTCTGGGTACTGATTTCTCAGGATCTATGCACCCAAATTGCGTGAAAATGGAATCACATGTCAGTTCTAGTATAATAGATTTGTCCAATGAATACCCGTTTATCATCTGCATTTCTTCTTGGTGTAGCAATATTAATGGCCAGTAGTGTACAATGGCTAGTCTTCGTAATAAAGAGATGAGTTTCCTAACGTACTTTGCATACATCCACTCAATAATTTGTTATGGATTAGTTTTTTGGGGTAAGTCACCAGTTAGACATAAAGTGTTGATTGCACAAAAGAGAGCAGTCAGAATAATTTGTGGTGTTCACCCAAGGACGTCATGCAGGCACCTAATCAAAGAGTTACGTATTTTAACTGCACCACAAGTGTACATATATTCGCTAATGAAATTCGTTACAAAAATCTATCTCAATTCGCGAAGAACAGTGATGTTCATACGTACACCACTAGAGGAAAAAATTACCTTTTCTATCCGTTATTGAGCTGTCAGTTGCTCAAAAAGGAGTACATTATTCAGCAAGATAAATCTTTGATCATTTGCGCAACAACATAAAGTGTCTGACAGGTGGCAGATCAAGTTTTAAATCTAGCTTAAAATCATTGCTTTTGGAGAACTCCTTCTATTCCATGGACGAGTTGCTGTTTCAGAACTGGTAAAAAAAAAAATTTACCTCTAAATGTAGTTGCATGTGTGGAACTAAAAATTTCAGAACATTTAAGATTAGCACTATTCATCTGTGTATATATCTTGTAATCTGACTTTTTCCACATCATCTCGATAAAATAATTGTGAAAATGATCTGCAGAATATGACATAACTAAACTAGTCTATGAACATGAGTCAATGAACCAGGAGCCTGGTGCAGAGACCCACAAACAGAAATGTTCAGAGAGAGGTCGTTGCGGAAACACGTGGTTGATCGTGGCCGTCAGCTGCACAACAGTTGCACGTCTATTCGGCCGTACACATATCGGCAGCCATCGTCCACCACCTCTCATCGATGGCCTATGGGGCATCACAGCTGCATCGGCGCCGGTTTTGGATAGCAGCATTTTGCCACCCATGGTATACTTAAACCACGCGAGCAGTTTACAAATTTATCTGCTTCGCAAATGCTTCCATCCTCGACCCACAATTCAGTGATCATGCCGTTTTGGTCATCACACAAATCGGTCCTTCATTACGACAACGAGTGTCGTCGCTCCGTCATTGCGACAACGACTGCACTGTTTTCCGCTCTACTCAATAGGATGTACTGGATATATCCTCCACTTCTAATGCTGTTGCCTCCTACCTATGAGCGATTATTGCACGATGACGTCGAACGTAGGCGGAGGTCACAATAACGTGACTGGATCATGTATAAACTACGGACAAGACATTCTGAGTTTATAACATCATATAGCAGAAAATAATACAAATAATTTCAGTTCACATAAAACAATAATTTAGTGTACATAGGGTGAGGGAGATTATGACGATTACCTACGACAATATCTTTAGAAAAATACTTGGATTCATAGAACGGTTAATGTGGTATCATCACAGTGCAATATTTCTCTATGAATTCATGACAGCATTTCTTTATGGTCATTCCAGACATGTTTGGAAACGTCATTTGCATCTCTAACCTAGTTACTAACGCTAATTGAGAACACATACTACACAAAAAATCAGCGCGTGTGCCTCTAATTGGTCTAGACCATTCTTAAAGCTTGCGGGGTCTAAGACAATATGCTCCTGGGAACAAAATGAATAGAACCATAAGGATATACAAATTTCCAACGGTTACATTACTATTCTCACAGGACAGCTCCAGTGAAGAAAGATTACCATCAAAGCATCACTATTTCTAGCACTAACATGTGAATACTTTCATTGAACAGCAGAAAGAAAGAAACTTGACCAGCAGATCAGTGGACGTCCAGTCGCGGTACTGGCGCCTGGCCTTCGTCGCCGATGAACCAGGCGCAGCAACGTTTACTGGACGGTCGTTGATGAGACAACGTGGTCGCAGTGCCTCCAACTGTATGTGCTAGTGAAAATGATCCCTAAGGGTAGATTCATATTCTTGTTAATCCATTGTGCCTTCCAGAACAACGAAATCATCATGGGAATGACGTGAAAACATCTCTCTATCCAATGGAGCATATAACATGTTTCATCTGAAAAGGCCAGCCGGCCGCGGTGGCCGAGCGGTTCTAGTCGCTTCAGTCCGAAACCACTCGAATCGTGCCTCGGGCATGGATGTGTGTGATGCCCTTAGGTTAGTTAGATTTAAGTAGTTCTAAATTCTAGGGGACAGATGACCTCAGATTTTAAGTCCCATAGTGCTCAGAGCCACCTGAACTTTTTTTTTTTTTTTTTTTTTTTTTTTTTAAGGCCACTTCTCACCATTCAATGGGCGGAAAGTTGCCGCATTGACGTGGATGTTCCAGTATTTGTCACCGATGATAATAAACTAGATAGTTTACATCAAACCAAAAATATGTAACTTGGAGGAGAAATTGAATAATACTCAAAATATTCAAGACCTCCGTCATCAATTGTCTCAGACCACATACGTAAATTTAGAATATGTTATTGGATGCGTTTTCCATCTTAACTCCAACAAATCTTACACATCTCTTTGTCTTTGAGATGGCTAGCATCAATTTGGGAAGAAAGCAAGAAACAAAAAATATTGTTGTTTATTATTATATTCATTTCCAGCTTCCACTTTTCTACTACTATTTATTTTCAGAGCAAGTTCTTGTTTCGCAAATATTCTGGTGGTAACAATTTATTTCTTCGTAAGTTTCTCTGCATGTACAAGGTGATCCATTGATAGTGACCGGGCCAAATATCTCACGAAATATGCCTCAAACGAAAAAACTACAAAGATCGAAACTCGTCTAGCTTGAAGAGCGAAAACAGATGGCGCTATGGTTGGCCCGCTAGATGGCGCTACCATAGGTCAAACGGATATCAACTGCGTTTTTTTAAAATAGGAGCCCCCAATTTTTATTACATATTCGTGTAGTGGGTAAAGAAATATGAATGTTTTAGTTGGACCACTTTTTTTCGCTTTTTGATAGATGGCGCTGTAATAGTCACAAACGTATAAGTTTTGGTATCACTTAACTATCCGCCAGTGCGGGTGGTATTTGATTCGTGATACATTAACCGTGTTAAAATATACCGCTTACCAATTCCGAAAAGGTCGATATCGTGTTAATGTACGGCTATTCTGATCAAAATGCCCAACGGGCTTGTGCTATGTATGCTGCTCGGTATCCTGGACGACATCATCCAAGTGTCCGGAACGTTCGCTGGATAGTTACGATATTTAAGGAAACAAGAAGTATTCAGCCACATGTGAAACTTCAACCACGACCAGCAACAAATGATGATGCCCAAGTAGGTGTTTTAGTTGCTGTCGGGGCTAGTCCGCGCATCTTTAGCAGACAAATTGCGCGAGAATCCGGAATCTCAAGAACGTCGGTGTTGAGAATGCTACATCAACATCGACTGCACCCGTACCATATTTCTATGCACCAGGAATTGCATGGCGACGACTTAGAACGTCGTATACAGTTCTGCCATTGGGCACAAGAGAAATTACGGGACGACGACAGATATGTTGCACGCGTTCTATTTAGCGAAGAAGCTTCATTCACCAACAGCGGTAACGTAATCCGGCATAATATGCACTATAGGGCAACGGAAAATCCAAGATGGCTGCGACAAGTGGAACATCAGCGACCTTGGCGGGCTAATGTGTGGTGCGGCAGTATGGGAGGATGGACAATTGGCTCCCATTTTATCGATGGCAATCTAAATGGTGCAATGTATGCTGATTTGCTACACAATGTTCTACCGATGTTACTACAAGATGTTTCATTGCATGACAGAATGGCGATGTACTTCCAACATGATGATGTCCGGCACACAGCTCGCGTGCGGTTGAAGCGGTGTGTTTCATGACAGGTGGATTGGTCGTCGAAGCACCATACCATGGCCCGCATGTTCACCGGATCTGACGTCCCCGGATTTATTTCTGTGGGGAAAGTTGAATGATATTTGCTATCGTGATCGACCGACAACGCCTCACAACATGTGTCAGTGCATTGTCAACGCATGTGCGAATATTACGGAAGGCGAACTACTCGCTGTTGAGAGGAATGTCGTTACACGTATTGCCAAATGCATTGAGGTTGACGGACATAGCATTTATTGCATTAATGTGGTGTTTACAAAAAATGGTTCAAATGGTTCTGAGCACTATGGGACTCAACTGCTGTGGTCATAAGTCCCCTAGAACTTAGAACTACTTAAACCTAACTAACCTAAGGACATCACACACATCCATGCCCGAGGCAGGATTCGAACCTGCGACCGTAGTGGTCGTGCGGTTCCAGACTGTAGCGCCTTTAACCACTCGGCCACGTGGTGTTTACAGGTAAATACGCTGTATCAGGATGCTTCCTCAGAAATGATAAGTTCACAAAGGTACATGTATCACATTGGAAAAACCGAAATAAAATGTTCAAACATACCTACGTTCTGTGTTTTAATTTAAAAAACCTACCTGTTACCAACTTCTACAATTGTGAGCCATATGTGTGTGACTATTACAGTGCCATCTATCAAAAGCGAAAAAAGTGGTCCAACTAAAACATTCATATTTCTTTACCTACTACACGAATATGTAATAAAAATTGGGGGTTCCAATTAAAAAAAGAAAACAGTTGATATCCATTTGACATACGGCAGCGACATCTAGCGGGCCAACCATAGCGCCATCTGCTTTCCCCCTTCAAACTAGACAAGTTTCGTTGTTTGTAATTTTATCGTTTGACGCTTATTTCGTGAGATATTTGGCCCGGTAACGATCAATGGTCGACCCTGTATATACATGACAAATACATTGTCGCTTCTCATGCTCTTTAAAATAGACATCTATTTGATTCTTTCCAAACTTACAATACCATACAACCTCTTACTCCTAATATGGCTTAAATAAAACCGAGGATTTCTTCATCATTAGACATCTATAATCGCTGTTCTCATCTCTCCTATCAGGCAACATTTTCTCAGCAGTGTTTACCTATACCAGCAAAAATCTTAAACATGTTCACTGTGGTCCTGGTTATACTCCTTGAGGTATCATAAAACAGAAAATTCCTCATAATCAGTTCTCATATTCTCTATTTCTGCATTCACACAAGTCATGGTCCATTTCATACAGCATCTTCCAGGAGATATACTGTAACAGTTGTGATACTAAATGTAACACTTCTGTCACTAAATGTAACTGGGTTTTCTCTTTTGACGCTGTCAATTGTCAGGATGAGCATTCTAAAGCATTCTGTCAGGGTGAAAATATTAAATAAATTAACTTTTCTCTCTTAACAACATGTGGGCAGGGTGGGTTCTTCCTTGGCTCGGGTATGAGGTCGAATGAAACATCATTTTTACATAAGATAACTTTTATTGAATATTTGTACAACTGTATCTTACGGAATGTTCTGGTTCGGAGAGCGGCAGCTGTGTCGTTTGTGAAGTCTTCTGCTGCGGCAGCGGCGGCGGCGTCTGATTACGCGTAGCGGTGTGTATCTCGTGTCGCCGCCTCGCCCAGCTGACTGGAGACGCGCAGCGTGAGGTGGCCGGTTTAATTATTGCGAGCGAAGTCGTGCATCGGATGATACCTTAGGTGTGGCGTCCCAGTGTTTCTCTTCTCTAAGCGGCCGCGTGTGTTGTGCGTCGGCCAGCGGAGCGGCGCGGCGGGGGAAGGCCAGTGTCCCGGACTCGAACAGCGGATTCCCGCTTGCCAGTCTTCGGCTGTCAGATCTTCATCCCAGCTCACAGGTGACTGCTGATGCGAGGCCGTCTCCTTCCCGTCCTCACAAGTCACCCGGGTACGTAAAAATCAGACTTCAAATACCTTTTAACTTTTGTCTTCTGGCGCCGAGGCTGCTGCTTGCTATTCCATTACAGCGGCGGACTTGGTTCGTCTGTGCATGATGCAGACTCTTCTTGCATGACGGTCTTCAGCACCGAAACTGACTGAAAACTACTGCTACTCTTCTTTTCTTCCTTCGTCTCTCGTCTTCGTCTCCGTCCCCGTCTCCGTCCCCGTCTCCGTCTCCGTCCTCGTCTTCGTCTCTCGTCTTCGTCTCTCGGGCCCACTGCGCCTCGCGTATTTATTCACTTCAGTTTACTGGAGGTGAACGACTTCACGGTCATTGCCTCTTCTGTCACGTTGAGAAGCTTCCCGAAGAATCTTCTTAACGTCGGTCACTGGCTCTTGGAATGTAGGCGAGGGCCTTTGATCACATGTGACGACTGAAAAACACGTGAGCCGGTCATTGCCTCTTCCGTCACGTTGAAAAGCTTCTCGAAGAATCTTCTTAATGTCGGTCAATGCCTCTTGGGATGTAGGCGAGGGCCTTTGCTCACATGCGACAACTGAGAAACACGTGAGCCGGTCGGGCGATGCCCTGACGGCTGAATCGACAGCGCCTGCTTATGTGGAACTTGCTGACTTCACGGTCATTATCTCTTCTGTTCTGCCCGCTGAATGCCAGTATGTAACTCTCTAAACTAAACCAAGTTTTTCATTTATATTCTAATTTCTACTTCACTTTGATTTCACTAATTTATTTACTAAAGTACGACTCAACAATACTTAGGAAACATGACATCATTAAGATTCACGATTCTGATGACACCTTCTTTCCAGAATCTCTTCTGGTTTTTAAACAATATCCTGAGTGTATGAGTAAATACTGCACACCAGAAATTAATGAGTCTTATCAGTGTGTTGGTATTAAATTCATTACTCATCAGTCGATAATCTTCTCAAGAATAAATTTAAGCTCCAAGTGACTTGTCTAGCTATTGCTCTACTACTCATGGGAAATCCAACAATGATCATACACTTCTTCCAATTCGCAAGACAACATAAATGAAATCCTCCAAAGTACACTGTTCCTTCCTCTGCCTCCGAGAATCAATAACTTCACAAATTCACTCTTGAAGTAATCTCACAAGAACATTAGTCATAGCAGCCATAAACAGAATACTGCATCAACTCGAAATAAACCAGCAATAAATGGTAAGCACCACCACAGTTTAGAGAAACCAATAAATCATGCAATGTGTTCATACCTCATTGCAGCAGAAAATTTCACTAGATCTGCATGCATTATTGCTTCCCTAATACAACTCATTATGGATCACAAACATGAATCATACCCAATTTATGGTCACTTTGTACAAGAACACAACAATTACTTTCAATTCATTCTTCACTCAGAAAACTATTGTGGATGACATGAATAATTAAAATAGTCGTCATACTCACCAATTTCATTCATTATTATTGTACCATATTCTATTAGAAGACTAATATTTTCAAAACTTGCAACACAAAGCTGTGTTGTTAACAAGAGATTAATATTAGCACAGAATAGTATTAGAATAAATAACAGTACGGAAATTTGTGAAATGAAATGAATATTGCTGATAGCTTGGGGCCTTAGGCTTGTTACACCATGTTGGGTAAAGTCTATGTGTCCTACAGAGGGTTAAAAATGTAACCTGACAACATATCAGCTGCAAGAAAGTTCATCCTCACAGTTCAGTCTTAATGTGCAAATCCTTCATCGAACTAGCAAAGCATTTTTCTCATTACTCAATCAGGTCCCACAGACCAGTAGCCAGTAATTTGCAGAAGTTTAACTTAACAGTGCTAAATATTAAAATAAAAATAACAATAATTTATTATCTAACAACTGAGTATATATCCAAAAAGTTCAATATACCAGAAATTTTTGTAACATATCAGATTGTGCCTAACTTCGTGTTCCAGTAAGAACTGCTCTAGTTTAAGAAGACAGTCACTTATCTACAGTAAAACTACATCATCACAGAAAACAAAATATTAAGAGAAAGTGTGGACACAACTACCTTATAACTTCCTACCTGTTACTAACTCTTCATCATGTAATAAGCCTCACTGCATAGCAAAGACCCACTCAAATGATTTCATTTGATCTCTTCCAAAAACACAAAAAGCTCATCTAGTATAATATGTAAGGAACTATCTTTGCCAACTTCTCGACTCTTCAGCCACCAAACAGAAAAGCATCATGTATTCTTCGCATCACAAATGACACTTAAAAAACGAGGTTATGTAAAACATGTAGACAATTACCACAGCAATGGATAAAGCAAATATAAGAAAATATTTTGAAAAGCATATTGGATATGCATCAATGACAAGTTGCTAACACTTATATACCATGTGAAAAATCACTATATACATTCCTCATATATTGTATGTAACAGCACTGTCAATTGCCTCATCAAAAATTATCTGGAAAATCACTGAACATAGTCCTCAGTCCATATATATCCAACATTTGCATTTAGTAGAACTACATAAAAACATGAAAACTGCTTCATCAGAAAGAGAATATATCAATAGAAGAGAAGTGCACATTTCCCATATCATATGTGCCATTTACATACAAGGAAAATTCTTAGAGTACATGACAAATATCTCATTAATGCAAAAAAACACAACTCCTGAAAAATTATATCACAGGTATCTCGAGGACGCTGCCTGACTTTAGAAGAAGACTATTAATTAATACACAGTAAAAAGCAATGAATACTTTACACTGGGTACAGTAATATTAGAAACCTTTTCGTCCCAAAGCTCATTTAATGTCCTTCCAAATTGAGATTTACATATCTCCCCTGTAATACCACATGAACTGTAATGTGAAGCAACTCATCTTGAAAATCTTTCATCTTAAACTTATTTATTCCAGAATGTATTAGATTTCCCTTACACTTGGTACCACCAATACAAACACAATGAGACATTTCCTCACACCAAGGCAGCAACAGAAACAAACGTGTTTTAGTCCTGAGAAAGGACTCCACCTTTTTAAAAGTTGAGCCCTCATTGATACAGTACTCATTAAATTACACTCATTGTTTTCAACAAGCAGAGTTAGAGCAGTTGGCAACTCATCTCTAAACTTTTATCCACTGTAATAGCTCCTTTACTTATTACCGATTTATTTTCAGTAGTTTTTGGTCATATCCGATACATGGTTTGTTCTACTCTCCTTATTCACGTTAACTCAAAAATCATTCTGTACCTTTACTGTAATTAACCCTGATACAGGTTTTCCTCCAAATGTTGGTTAATATGCACCATGAAGTCACTAGATTCAGCCACAGCCTCTTCCTGAATAGCTGTGACCTTATCTTCTACTACATTCTACTGTTCCATTACTTTACAAACGCTGTCCGCTCTTCGCTGCTTCATTTTCTTTGTTCATCCAGTAAACTGAGCACTCAACCTTTCCATATTTCATCTACTTCATTTATATCAACCCTCACCTGGAATTAGGAGAAATGTTGTACTGCAAAATAGTATTGGAGCCAAAAATAAAGTTTTTGAGTTTTCCGGAAAGATGTCCAGGTGTGGCGCACCTGGTAAGTATGCAATGGTTACAGAATGGGTATAGACACTCAGGTCTCTGGAACACAAACAAGCAAGGTGCACATTTCCACAGAATGTGCGAGAGTACATTAGGAAAACCAGATAAAGTACCATGACATCATCGCAAAGGAGGTATTGTGGTACTCTGTTAGTGGGACAGTGTGATAGAACTACATCTAAACACAGTAGTATACAAGAACACCTTTCAAGTTGCAAACCTTGCATAAAAGAACGCTCTTAAGCTCTGAAACCAACATTAGTCCAGCAGTAAACGTTGACAGGCTCGAGTAACCTGAGTGCATTCGACCACCCATATGGGGAACCACGTCATAGACCATTGTATAACGATCACCTTCCTTCCACTCTGTGTTCAGACCCTGTACTTTCCATCGACATCATTAACGACGGTAAGGAGACCGAGAATGTTTTATACTACCGATTAGTTCTCCAGATGTGGAAGATCTGTTTGGCCCTCACCTTCAGTCACCAGTGTGACCAGCAGGTACCTCCATAGGTGGATGTCTGCAGCCTCTAGGAAGAAGACTCCAACGTGGCAGCGGCAGCTAACACTTCTTCAGATATAGATAGGTCATCCTCCAACTAAAAGAGCTCGCCCTCACTGACAGAGTTCTTAAACTAAACGCAAACACTTGTGAACTGAAGCATAATACAGAGGTAGATAGAGTCCTCTTGCCAGAAGCCGAGAATGGGACCTTGGACATATTCGTAAGGGGTATTTCAGCAGATATGTAGCAGCAGGTGGGGATGGAAAATCATACTGCTTTGTCCTCGATTATCGGGGTAACCACGCAGCTGGAAGAGGTCGGTATTACAACTCAATTACAGTGTAACCATGGTGTCTTCTATTCTGACAACAGGTGTTACAAATGTGGACAGCTTGGCCACATAAGGAAGCACTGTAGCAAGCCACAATCTTCTGTGATGGGGCGAGGTGACTGCATGTGACTGCAAGAATAAGAAGCAGGGTAAACGTAATGAAAATATGTATTCGTCAAAAGCAAACGGGATCGCCTCAGTCGTCGAAGATCATTTCCAATGAAACGATACACTGTAAGGGCATGCACAGACGTCAATGTTTGCTTGCTTAGCACGGTAAAAATTGTAAACTTGCCTTCTTCAGAAGTATTGGGCACCTAAAATGATATATTGGTGGCGAAAAATTTCAGAGGAAGGGAGCTCATGTCAAGTAACATGGTGTGTGTAACCATCAGTGAAACCTAATAAATCCATTAAAAAATTCCCATTTGAGCTGGGCTAAGTGTTAAAGTCTCCTCGTGAAAGTGTACTTCGAATTAAAAGACAATTAAACGGTCCATATGTTGTGGTGCCATGTGAAGGGACTTCAGTTTCCGCCATACACGTTATGTGGAGTGGGTAACAAAGACGTGAAACCATTAGGTACTACCTTGCTTACCTCTGGTATTGGGATTAAGAGTTTTAAAGAGCATATGGAAGTGTTGCCACATGGTGACGAAGGACTTCATTTTCTGGAGAGACATCGTGACATAACAGTTCTTCCATGGCGTACGACCGAGCTTGGTGGAATTTTGTTTTGGCTGAGGAGAGAGCCCCTAGTGAAAAAATGTCTCAAGGTGTGCCTATCATGGAGGTATTGCCAGGTAAACCGCGCAGAAGTTAACTAAAGGTTAATTTGCAGGTTAATTTACCATCAGGTACAGGAAGACTGACTCGGGTTTGTGTAAGTACGGACTTATCAAGGGAACTGTTGCGTGCGGTACACCTTTGGACTACATGGAAGATTTTGACAAGTCGAACTGTATGGTGCACAGGAGCGTATTACGCGTTATGGATACAGGTTGAGAATTTATTGTTCCTGTAACTACAGACAACTTTGGCATGGATGGGGTTAGGCTGGTTAGGCTACCGAAGAGCCAAATAATTGCCAGTTTGTGTGACTCACAGAAAAACGATAGTGGACAGGTTGAGTGACAACTGCAATCATACCGTTAGCAAGTCTGCACTACTTGAGAAAGTTAAACACTTGCAAGGGAATGGCAGGGAAGACATGGAGGTTTTAATGCCTAGGTTCATGGATTTGTTCAGCTCGATATGTCGTTTGTCAGCGCCACCAGTTAACACAACGTAAGATATCAACGGGGAGGAATAGTCTAGTGGATAAGAAGCAATAGAGGGTTCCAAGACACTTTTAACCTTTGATGGAGGAAATCATAGATCAACAGTTAGGTGATGGAGTCACCGATCATAACACCAGTCTCTGGGTTGCAAGCATTGTCGTGGTGCTTAAAATGTCGTCAGAGTGTACCTTGAAATATATATTCTGTCGTGACTAATGTTACGTAAATGCAAGGGCTACCATTCCTAACATTATGGATACACTCAACAATATGTTTTAGTGGACGTGGAACTGTGGCTCGTCATAAACTTGTAGAAATAAGGAGTACCAACAGCAGTACCTTTTCTAAAATATATTAATTACGTGGCCAGCTTTGACATTGCGTTAGTGTTATGTTTAGGCCCCTATGCAAACTGAATGGTGATGTCCAACCATCGGCTCATTAGGACAGGAGTCATGTGTATTCATTGGAATCATGGATTTTTATTTGCACGATGTATGCACGCCAGCCATCTAACAACAACTGTGTCACAGATATTTGTCAAAGAATCTCCACAGTCATTGTCAAAATATAACATATCCTACAATGTCATGCAAGTAACTCAACAGTAGCTAGTGAATAATACATGCAATTATCAAAGTATGTATATCCTTTTTTCATTAAAAGCATTCAGAAAATACACTAAATCATTAAAGGATGACCATTTGAAGCACAACACATCAGCAACAAATTACAATAATGTCAACATTAGTTCGAAAAAGCAAGAAAGATATAAAGTCAAATGTGTTAACGGACCTAGCAGTGAAGCCTCTAATTACAGTAATTACATAGGAATAATGCAAAATTTACGCATTAGTTTCACACAAATGAAATTTAAACTTAATATTCAATTATTCACAGAATAAGTCAGTTTCCATGTGCCTTACCAGGAACAGAAATACCAGTTTATTTCCATATCACAGAATAACTGCTGATCCATTGTCATTAGTAACTACAGAACAATCTACTTATTTCCCCTCAACATCAAATCGACAGAAGGCATCAACTGATTGCACTATATTGATTAAAGTTTACTGTATCCACAGAGACAGGCACGTTTATTGAATAAATGAAACGTGATTGCTCCTCATCATGTTTGTAAGCGTATTAGCACAACAATGGGAACGGAAAGATCACCAACATGAATCACTGTCAATGAACTTAGCAGCAATTCTGCTGCTGAAAGGTTGCACATATCCGTCGTACCTTTTATCCTTTTATACCTTACAATATATATCTAATGATCACACAGGTTTGCCCAATAGAATAGTCCATAAACATAAGAATCTCTTGTGAAACTGGCCAATTAGTCATCAGAAGAAATTAAAACCTTTAAAAATAAACTTAAATACGCATAAGGGCTGACTAACTCGAATACCACGTCAATTATCAACCACGCCTCCCAGTGAAGCTGTGTGCTGCATATAATAATCTCACTATGTTCCAGACGCAAATTCATAAAGAATTGAAGGTTTAATGTTGTGGAATTCCACCAGTTACATTACGTTCTACTTAAAGTAAAACGCGGAATCTGAATTACGACATCTTCAAAAAACAAGAAATCGTCTTTGGAAACATCACTGACAAATTACACAAAAAAGGAAAAGTGAACCCTCGAAAGAAAATCCCTTCTATTAATAGATGACATATGTAGTCCCAGTGAAGCTGCTTATTATCAGAATATTAAAACTAACCTACCTGAAATGCATTTATTGACATAATTTCACACAAAAGAATTAAAGTTTGCATTTCATATGCTGACTGGAAGCAGACAGATGATATGGTAACTTGGAAAGGATTTCACACAAAACAAGGACCACAACAGCGAAACTGAAAATTCCCGGACAAGTGGAGATTAACATAAACATCAAAGGATTGAAGGATAATAACGTCAGACACCCAATTTAGATAAAGATTAAAATTAAATTGTTTTATTCCTTCCAGTCATAAATGTGCTTAGCAACTTCTGTATGAATTAATGTTATGAAATCCTTCAATATCAGACGTCTTTCAATTCTTCTTCTTCGTATATATGTACTTGTACTATTGTTGTGGGTGTTTACTTTGTTTCTGTCTTGTCTAGTGTAATGCGTTGACTATGCTGTTCATGACAGCTTACCTTCATTCCTAGATTCTTATTCATTGTTTGACCTGATTTGCATTACAAGACACGTCGTCTGGCCACCGTGCTTCACTAATTGCCTCTATAACTAACCATGTTTCACGGGGGGAGGGCGGGAGGGTGGGAGGGGCTGAGGGGAGGGGGCACATGTGGTAAGTACCCATAACGATAGTGGTAACCTACATCCTTGCTGAGATAAATTGCACCTAAAAGCAACAGACCTCAATTTTAAAGCAGTGGCGTTCAAATCTTCATCTGTCTATATTTATATTTCCCCAAGTTCTCGTTGATTACCCGAGTATGATTCCCTTCAGATATGCATTGCTGATTTCATTCCATATACCTGACCTATTCAAGAATCTTGTTTGCCTTTAATGACCTGACATCAAATGGCTTCAGTATTTACCACCCCATCCCCCTATTTTTGTGCAGTAGATGTATTGTACGTGTACAGACAAACAAATGATTACTGTTTCAGAAAAGTTGGATGATTTATTCAAAATAAAGTGAGTCACAAATTGAGTTAGTCAATAATGGGTTGATCCACCTCTGGCCCTTATTCAAGCACTCATTGGATGCCCTCCGAAGAGATATAGTACCAAAATCTATCCAAATTCGGCCTACCAAATCCAGCACGTAATCTTATTGTCTTGAGTAGAACTGTCATCAGTGATGAGTGCCGCTTCGAAAAGAGCCCCGATGACCAACGAAGACGTGTCTGAGGCTCCTTGGACAATGGTGGTACATCAACCTGACTGTCACCCACCATATGGCCCTACAACCAGGGGTGATGCTCTTGTGTGCCAATTTTTTTTCACAACAGGATCTCTTTGGTTGTCATCTGAGACACCCTGGCATCACAATAGTACGTCAAGGATATTCTACACCCGATTTTGTTATAATTCATGGTAAACCATCCTGGGCGTATATTTCTGCAATATGATATCCGCCCACACAAGGCGAGAGTTTCCGCTGCCTGTCTTCGTGGTTGCCAAGCTTTATTTTGGCCAGCAAGGTCGCCGGATTTCTCCCCAATTGAGAAATTTTGAACCATTATGGCAGGGCCCTCCAACCATCTGGGTATTTTGAAATTATGACGAGCCAATTGGACAGAATGTGGCACGATATCCCTAAGGAGAACATACAAGAACTTTATCAATCAATTCTAAGCCGAATAACTGGTTAGATAAGGATCAGAAGTCGACCAACTTCTTACTGACTTGCATAATTTGCGAAACTCTTTCTGTTGAATAGATCATCCACTTATTCTGAAACTGTAATAATTTCCTTTTCTGTACATATACATCACATCTATCGATGTCCGTCCCATTCGGATAATTCGTTCGCTGTGCTTCAGTTTTTGTGTCTTAGCGTGTACATAACTCATTCCTTCATCCTCTTCCCTGCAGTTGCTTCCCTGCAGTCGATGTTTTCACTTTCAAGCGGTCTTTTTTTTCTGTCAAAATGTGAAATATTCAGTAACTTTTCAGAATTATAGTAGGCATTGATAAAGTCGTATTTTGTTCTAAGGAAATCGACCATAATCGCTTAGAAATAGCCGTCACTGGTAGCATACCACTTTCTTGAAAGTGTATGAAACTGCTTCACTGAGAGAAGACATCACGTGTCTGATCACCTCCACATCTGACACTGGCATGTACAGTGCCACCTACATCAACATTAAATTGAGCTATGGTAGGACTTATCGTCGACGTCGAGACAAGGTGCGGCAGCAGAACACTGGAGACGTTTGAGGGAGTGCGATGCCAATGACCACTGATGTCGATACAAACGAAAGGTGTTAAGTATTTCAGGTCCAAGAATGTAATGAAAGAATCTGAAAACTTCTTTTATTTTCACTGAACTCTGTCGTGCATCGTAAAGCAACAACTCCTTCCGATTACTTCGGTTACAACATATTGTCTATAACTGCCGTGTAGAAGTGATAAAACTTCTCACTGAAATCGGTAAAACCTTTGGCTTTGGTTATCTAAATGCTTTCTGTGCTTTGTTTTACCATTCATCCTTCCTTAACACACGCTTGTCTTTATAAACGTTATCTCTGATTTCAAGTACTTATGAAACTGAATAAGGAAATCGGCATTTCTCCTGATCGACCTGTATCTTAAAACCTACAATTATTGAATCAGTCTTCATCAGCATGATCTCCAATGTGTTGTTGTGGTTTTCTGTACAAGGGCTGCAGCTTTCTATGCTGATCTATGTTGTACAAGCCTCTTAGTCTCTGTTTAATTATTGCAGCTTGCCACTATTTGAACCTATTTACTGCAATCAAGCTTTTGTCTCTGCTACAGTTTTAACCCCACCCCCACCACACCCCTCTGAGTTCCATTGACTATTTCCTCCATGGTGCCTTAGGATCTGGCCTAGTAACAATTCTAGCCATCACTTGAAACGTTCAATAATTATTTTCCTCACGTGCTCAGATCAGTACCTGATCTGTTCATCTAGTCTTCAGTTCCTTTATAGCATCAGGTCTCTAAAGCCTCTATTCTCTTCTTGGCTATACAGTTCACTGTGCACTTGTCACCTCTGTACACTTCAGACTAATACCTTAAGAAATGTCCTCCTGAAAAATTAAAATTTTAAATTTATATTCGATATTAACAAATTTTTTCTTGTGAGTATTTTTTTCCCTGGGATTTACAATCATCATTTAATATTGTCTACTTCGACCATCATCAGCTCTTTTGCTGTCCAAATAACAAAAGTCGTGTACTATTTTTAGTGTTTCATTTTTCTAATCTAATTCCTTTTGCATTGCATGATTCGATTCGACTGTATCCCATTGATTCTGTTTCCTTTCATTGACGCTTATTTGATACCCTCTTTTCAAGACATATCAGTTCCTTTGAACCACTCTTTCTAATCTTCTACTGTTTCTGAGAGAATTACAATGTCAACAGCAAACCTTAAAGTTCTTATATCTTTTCCTTAAACTTTAATTTTCTTTCCAAATTTATCCTTGGTTTATTTTACAGTTTGCTCATGTAGAGACTGAACAATATCGGTGACAGGTTTAAATGCCATCTCACTCACTTGTCAACTGCTATTTCCTTTCTGCTCTCCTTCTAAGTTCTTTGTCTTTTACAGCTGTATAATGGCTTTTCTACAAGTTGTAGAAAACCTTATCCCTCTTTTTCCTTATTCTCTGATTTCTGATAAAGTAGGAAGGATGTATTCAATTTAATATTTTTTATCGGATTAGTGTATCTACAGTTGCCCCAGTTTCTCTGATCACCATGAAATTTAAATAAGTTCAAGACATATCTACTGTTTCAAACCTTTATGTGTTTCGTTCCATTTGCACTAACTCTTGCTTTCCTTCTTTGGCAAATGCAATTTGCGAAAACATATCAGCTTTCTTGTAACATTTCACTGTCCTCACGTGATGAGTTGTTGGAGTTTTTATATAACTTTTACTTTATTTGTCTCTGTTATTTGTATATTCCTGTGGCATGTCTTGGCAGTATTTATCTAACAATAATGGAGTGTCAGTCGACAATGTTGCATGGGGCTGGCTAGAGGGTTGTATCTCACGATATAGCACAGTAATAACGCATGTTAAATTAAAAGAGAAGTAATGCTACTCATGTCTTACAGTAAATAACAAGAGTCACAGTAATGAGTGATGTATGGAATTACATCGATTATCTGTGAAAGGGAAGGGATTAACTTGGCGCTGTTTAGCTTGTAATAGAAATGGGTTGCATTACACACTTGACTAAAGAAGGAAACAAAATGAAATGATCGTGTGGCCTTGATGGTCGGGAGGTCCATACAGGGAAGATCGGCCCCAGGTTGCTATTCTTATTCCACGTGACGCCACACTGGGCGAGCTGTGCATCAGTAATGATGAGATGATGATGAGGACAGCATAAGAGCCCGTACACGAGCGGAGAAAATCTCCAACGCAGCCGAGAATTGCACCTGGTCCTCTGCATGGTAGGCAAACACGTTACTTGTCACCTGAGCAGCTGGATGACTAAAGAAGAAAAACACACCCAATGACTACATTTGCACTGACTAGATGACAACGTAAAGTATGAAGGTAATAATGCTATGGTGGCTATCGCTCAACTAGAATCTGTATACTCCTATTACCTGGGTATTTACTGCATTTTGGTCATGAAATGACCTTGAAGGTCATCGCGTGGCACTTAATGTCATGCATGATGTCATTTATAACCTTCAACTCATAATTTTATCACTCAATGAAATCAGTCAATTGGTTTATCAGTAACTGGAAATTGAAAAAACTGTCGCATCCTTAGTGATTTGAGGTACTGTTGTGTTTGAAAGCAAGCTTTATACAAAGATCGAACAACTAACGTTTTTATAAGTGGAGGCATCTGTTAGCGACAAAGAGCAACTTGTGATGCAAAGATCAAACATCAGACCTTTCTAAGAGTGCGGTCATCTGTTGGTGACAGTAGGCAATTGAGACATAAAACAGCAGTTGATTTTGTTTCGTGATTTTCAATGTTGCAGTATAGTATTTAAAGTAAAACTCGTGTTCGACAGTTATATACTACTAACTCATTTATATATTTTATAAGCAAATGTTAATTTCTAGTTATTTATGGAGAGTATGATATATACTTATTCTGATATTCTACAGTGAATGGTATATACAGTAGCTCTGAGTGATATTTACTTGCATGAGTAAACGATATTTGAAAGCCAGTAATGCAGAGCTCTGCCTGAATGTTAACTATAATGTAATTCGCTCTTTTAATTACACACTAGAATCTGATTGAAAAAGAGGGAGCTGTGTGATTTTTCAATAAATAATTCAGGTCGTTTGGATAGTTTAGAGATGGTGCTACACTGCAATCGATTCTTTGATTTTAATGCTAGGGTGTGAAAGGAGGAAAGGAGAGACAAATGTGTGTGATGTATTTTTTTGATGAATACTTGAGATAATTCAGATACTTTTGAGCACAGCCCACATGGGACTACATTGTAATTGCCTCTTTCAATTTAATGATGACTGGAGTATTAGGCTACGTTTGGAGGAGATGGTGGAGAGGTGGTATATTATGCAGTACATCTTTATGTAGTTTCCATAATTTTCACTGATGTTAAGTGATTTTATCTTTTAGTTTCATATTTAAGCATCATTTTAATATTACACTCTCATAGCTTGGAAGGGGGGGAGGGAGGGAATGTTTGGATGTAAGGCACAGCTAAACTTTTTCCCTATTGTGGCTGTTTCTTTCCTAATACATTCATGCGATTCGCCAGAAAGAGGAGGAGGAGCGCTTTTAAATTTACAGTTGTTGGCTGCTTCATTTTCAGTACTGCACTGCGATTGGTTGGAGATAAGGAAGAGGGTTTTTAGTTTTCCACTAACGCAACTTGGCTGTTTGCTTCATTTTTATGATTGTTTCTTTAATTTTTCATACTGTGGGGTTGTAACTTCCCAACAGTATATATATATATATATATTTGTGCAACCTCCCCACAGTAAAAAATACCTCCCAACAGTAAAAAATATAATTATTTATATCATTCACATTCAGTGTAACCTCCCAATGAAAAAATTCCGTCACCTACCAATTATACAATGTGACTAACCTCCTAATAAGAAATGTGACTCATATATAGCCTTTCAATAATTAACTGACTGTGAATCTAAACTGGTAAATTTGGATGTCAGCAGTGCTGGGTCATGACCCTGAAAGATCATTCTGAATAAATTGATAATTCTTACCTCAATAAGGTCGCTGGATAACGCCTATATATCTGCTCCTATAAGAATTTTTTCTGCCACAGCCCAGTGCAATGCTGGCCAATAGATTTGTCATGTATAAAAGAAACAACTGATTTTTCTTTACAATAATAGGGATGACCATGGATTGGAGAATATAGTAAATTCTTTAAATTGAGATGAATGTTTGTCAAAAGCTAATTTTTATAGAAAGATTACTATTAAGAGATTTCTTTTTAAGAAGATTTACATCGGACTTGATATAACAATAGTACATATGCACGAGGCTGCTTTTACCTTATACTACATCGTTCAGTCACCGCCATCGCTCCCCACGACCAGCCCAGCCAACTCGATACACAAGACTCCTAGCTACTACTTAATCATACTGCCACACAGTTCCTACTGCTGACAACACTGTTGTCTGGTATCTTATAGCTTACATATCTCAAGCATCGCATGAGCAATCCATCGAAATTACATCTGCTCGAGTGCTATAACAACAAATTCCTTAATCATGGACCTCTTACAGGGTGATCAGATGGAGATAAGGAGTGTTGCACTGTGATTGTTTGGAGATAGAGGAGAGGGGGACGACATGGTTGTTAATTTACCACTAACATATTTGGACTATTTCTGTTATCTTGGGTTTTTAATTAGTTGTTTCATTTCCAGTACTGCACTATGATTTGCTGGAGATAAGGAGGGTGGAGAGTTTTTGATTATGGATTAATTGACTGATTTTACTAATTGATGACATCACGAATTCAAGGTGATCAATGACATCATGCGTGAGCTTCATGATCAAATGATGATCACCTGATTATCTTGAAGGCCATTTGATGGCGAAAGTGCGGCAGGGTACCCAGGTAGTGAGACTGTACCAAGTCAATCTGGGTCAGAGTCATCATATCATTAGTACTCATAAAGTAAAAATTTAGTCACGAATCCACCTCTACACTTCCATATGTCAACTGAATTACAGGTGACATAGACAAAGTTGAAAACTAAGAGAAGCCTACTTGCATCAAGTAAATTGAACAAGAATAACTTAAATAAAAGTCAAATGTCTCCCTCATCGACATACATGCAAGCAATTGCAGGACAGATGTTCATAGCACCCTAAGGCTAAAAATAAACCAAGAACAATGTAGTTAATATAGTTGGGAACAGATCATTTGAAGGAAAAGTGTTTATTGGGAAACCATATACATTAAAGAAACTAATGCATCATGAATTTCAATTATAAAGTAACAAGAAACTAAGTAACTGTCTGGTAGCTCTCATATCCTTCGGCCTGGGTGCCAGGTATATTATACGTCACTTATTCCATGTAGGTATCCGGATGCTGGTGTGTGATTACAAATACACATTGGGCAGCTTAGTGTATCACCCATTGTGATAAGAGAGTTTTTATCTCTTTTCGTGGTGCAGCCAGATGTTCTTTGACTGAAATTTCTCTGTGTGTGTGTAGGGTCATCGGCCAGCTGCTAGACAGTCGTCGTACTTTTTAACACCAAATGCTCACTACGTAGCTTGTTTTATCTGTACATGCTCTCTCAGGCTTGGCTCGCTGCAAGAACAGCGCTGTCTGACACATAGTAACCTGGCAGTTGTAATGTCATTTTAAATATTGAAAACAAAATTATAATTCGTGTGTAGAATCTATGAGTCTAAGCACTTATCATCAGACATATGGAGAAATATCATCCACAAAATCTTGAAGATAGCAAGGGCAGATAAAACCAACGACTACCAGACTAATCAGGTCAGTAGATTATACCAAAGTACCCAATAACAATAACGTGCGGAGGAATGGAAAAGAAGATCAGTATGGCTTCCTGTAAGATATAAGAACCAAAGTTCTGACATTGCACTGGATACTGGAAGTTTTAAATCTTCATCGCCATCTTTTATGTCATCTCGTTGTCTCTGTAGAGCTGTACCATCGGAGCAAGGAAAGAATGTTGCTTGGTGGCTGGTGTCCTCTATAACACAAACTGCATCCAATTAGTAACTGGGTTCTTTATTAAAATAAACAAAGAGCTACTTAACTCAAGCTTCCATGTGCTATAGCACAAGCTCTCTGTTATAGTCCACTTTAGCCTCACTGTAGTTGAAGTACAAAGTCCGCTATGTTCACAATTATGGTTGCTATGTGCTGCTTGATTCTGAGTAGAGGCGGTGACTATGGCTCCAACTTGGTGACACGCTGGAACTCACTGCCCTCCGGTCTGAGGCAGCTATCGAAATACTGGCGGCCGAGAGGGCGTTGGGACGCGTTTCTTGCGAGTCTGTCATGGCCTCTATCAATCTTCTTGTAACCCATATGCTCCTTGGTGTGCTGGTGCAAACTTACGCCAGTACAGGAAGTAAGACATTAGAGAAATCAAAAGTGTTTCATACGATCTTTCGATCTGTAAAAAGGGTTTGACAGTGTACAGTTTTTCAGGATGTTCGACATTTCCAGAAAAATGGGTGTAGGGAATTGAGAAAGATGTGGAACATACAATATGTACAAACACAAAGAGGGAACAATAAGATTAGAAGACCAGAAATGGAGTGTTGAATATAAAGGGGCTGTCAGACAGAAATGTAGTCTTTCACAGCTACTGTTCAGTCTATATATCAAATATCCAATAATGGGAATAATACTCACTGTGGAAGAATATCAATGGTAGTGATAGTTAATGATCTTGCTATCCCCTTTGATAAGGAGAAATCGTTACAGGAACTGTTGAAAAGAATGAACAGTCTAATGAGCACCTGCTATAGATTGAGGGTAAACCAAAGAAACCCAAAACTAATGAAGAGCAGTAGAAATGAGGTTAGTGCCGAACTTCACATCAAAATTGGGACCACAAAGTAGAATAAGTGACGGAGTTGTAGGGAAAGTAACTCAGACGATGTAAGAAGGATTTATAAAGTAGACCAGCAAGGCAAAGAGGGAAGTCGTGGCAAAAACAAATCTACTAGTACCAAATGTCAGCATTAATTTGAGGAAGGAATTTCTGAAAATGTACGTTTGGAACGTACTTTTGTACGAAAGCTAATCATGGACTGTGGAAAACTAGGAAAAGATGGGAATCTAAAAATTTTAGATATGGTGCTACAGGAGGGTGTTGTGAGCTCGGTAGACCCTTAATATAATGAAAATGTTCGCAACAGACTAGGGAGGAGGACACGTGTAAAAAATTGAAAACAAGAAGGTACAGGGTCAATGGACATGTGTTAAGACAGAAAGGAATAAATTCCATGCTATTTGAAATAGATGAACGATAAGAATATCAGGGGAAGGCAGAGACCGGATTATATCGTACATGTACTTGAAGATGTTGCGTGTAAATACTACACTGACATGAAGAGGTTGGAATAGTAGAAGAGCTCACAGAGTTCGCATCAAAACAATCAGAATACTGATCACCAAAAAACTAGAAAACAAAATGTAATCCAGCTATAGCCGTCATTGTTCACCTGTTTGTGGTAGGATGTAGAAAATTCAACAGGCGGCCTCACAGTGCCACGACACAATCAACGATCATCAGTGACCATGACTTCAAGAGTTTTCAGAACCAGTAAAAGCAATTTTTGATTTTATTTCAGGTTTGGCCTGTGATGAGCCTTTTGTTATTCTTATCATTTTTGCAATGCTTTTTTGTTAAAGACATAAAATTAGAATATAAAAAAATTAAGAAGTGTGTTCATTCGTTTCTGCATCTTTCGTTTCCTTTGTCCTATTATTAATTTATCTCGGTGTGTTTTTTCAACAGCTGTGTCTCATCCAAAGTGAAGCCTCTATTGTACAGGCCATTGTCTGCTTTCACTGTATTCTTCACTATTAATTTCATATAAAACAGTCACTCATTTATTCAACCCATTTTTGCTGCAGTAACAGAACATTGAAGTATCTTGCATATCATACTGAATACCACAGCAACCTTGGAGGCTATACTCTGGCGAATACCTCCCGATTCTTTGGCTTATGTTTGATGGTTTTCCTCTCAAAATTTGGTCATGTACCCCCTCGTGTGTGTTGCGAATCCTCAGTCTCATTAGCGATTGAATTACTCATCAGTTGATGAACATATGCTGATTGATGAGCATCAGTCTCTTTTAGTCTAAAAAAAATTAGTAATTTGGCAAATAAAGGTGTGTAAAATGGTGGTAAGATGCTTCATCTCATTAGTATAAACCTAATGCTTTTCACTGAGTGCCAGAGCGTACAAAGATGAAAAAGCAGCTTATTGTAAATATAACATTACATTGAAAGCCACCTCTAAAGTCATTTTTACGTGGGAAGTTAGTCGCTAAACTATTGCAAAGACATTCTGTACCTTGGTTCCCGATTGCTAAACATGCTACATTCTTTGTATGGGGAAATGAAAATACGTCTGCAGTCTGTAAGCTGGCTGTCCAATGGAGCGTTCGCACGGCAGAGTCACATCAAAGTCTGTTAGCGGCACTCCGCTGACAACTTTCTGTTTGTTGCGTGTAGGCGCTTTGCGTTCTGAACCCTTAGCTTGCAGGAGCGTGCCTGTAGACGGTCGGTATTGAGTCCCGTTCTAGAGATCATTCCCATGCTATAGACTTCAAGGATTATTGTGAGGTCGTGGCATTGCTTGTGCGTAATATTATGTTTGCAACTTTTTAAGGACTATAGACATACCTTCAATCATGTGCAGACTTGACATCCACTGAGTAAACACAGAGAGAGATACTTCGTTAAATGGTAGCCACACAGTGTCAATATTCAACTCCAAGTTTGGGAGGATTGTGTATTCCCACTGATTCTAGAGTGTATGGAGCTCTCTTTTGTTGTGATTCTCATGTTTCATGGAACTGTACACTATGTGTTCTATCATAGGACGAGAATAAATACGGTATTTGTCACTGCTTGTTAAATTTCTTATTAATAACTAGGAATTTCAGTAAAGCTCCTTCGATTTATTTCCATCCGTCGATCATTTACAAAGTTTCGATGATTTTTAACTGAGCACACGAGTGACTATACATTGTTTGTACAATATTTGGTTTGAGAACAAATTATTACTTTGAACACGCCTTCAATGGTATTTGCTCTCGAAAAAGAACTGACATCAGCAGAAAAGTTTTGAATGTTTGTCGTGGTTTTACAGCCAGGGAGGCAGGTCATTGTTTGCGATACTTGAGGATTTCGTTCTGCTCCAGACTATGTTCCACATGACTGTTACCTTTCCAGTTCTTTTGAGGATAGGTGTTAGGCTTCAAAGTAAGTTCGGTTGTCCTCATGGTACGTGAGTTGCCTATAATGGAGGTCACACGTATATTTCTGAAAAATGCTACGAAATTAAAAGGTGTAATATCGATCTTGGCTTGTTTTAAATATTCGTTCAAACTCCCCTTTTTCTTTTCCAATGCACAATGAAAGCATCGCCTGCTCCTGAGTATTTAAACTAAACAGTAGCTCCATAGCGTTAGAAATCATTCAGGAACCAAAATTTTTAATAAAAGGAAAACTTTTCAGGATATTTTAGCAATCATCATAGGCCTCACCACCCCCTCCTTCCGTCTTCATGATTTCTACCTATCCATTTACGGCTGTCCTATCGACCTTACTCCTACCCTGAAATACCCTGGCCTCAGCCTTGACCGTCACCTCACCTGGACACCCCATCTCTTTACAATCCAACACAAAGCCCACAATAGACTCTGCCTCCTGAAACTCCTGTCCAGCTGGACATGGGGGTCTGCATCCTTCCATCACCCTTCTCATCTAAAAATCCTTGATCCACCGTATCCTTTGGTATGTCAGCTTTGCTTGGATTGCCGCACCTTCAAGATTCCATAAAGCCCTCAAAATCCTATAACACCAAGCACTCCGCCTCACCTTCCGTATCTGCCTTCCATACCCCACACGCATCCTCTACAACATCATCCATTCCCCAACTTTCTTATTTTCCTCCAACACATCCATACTTTGTAAGTTGTCCCCCAACTCGATCCCCCCCGCCCATTGGTGTCCCCCTTCCTCTCCTCCCCCAGCCCATTATCGCACCTTTGGCATTGTGTCCCACCCTCAGCCCATTGCCGCACCTTTACCATTGTTTCCCCACCCTCTCTCCATCTCCACACCCTTCACCTCCTTCCCCAACGCAACTTCCAGCACCTACCCCTCCTGGATGATGAGCTTTGTTCTGACCTACCCCTCCTACCAACTCTAAACTCACTTTCCCCCCTACTCCTCAGGGCTCCCTCTCCTCTCCCCTTCCCTTCCCCTGAGCAGTTTTCCTTCTTTCCTCCCTCCTGCACCTCCCTCCCTCCCCCTTCTGTGTCTCTGCACTCCCTCCTGCCTTCTTATCCTTCTTCATCTCCAACGCCACACATCTCCTACCTTTTGGTGTGCCCCCTGCTCCCTTTTCCTCCCCCCCCCCGCCCGCCCCCCTCCCCACTGCACCTTCCTCCCCCCTTTTTCCTTCTCTGAGGCCTCCCGTCCGTCAGCAGGTCCCTACCAGAAGCTTTTATTCTTTGTGTGTACTCCATCATTTACAGTGGTTTCTTAACTGTCTCTTGCTCTCTGGGTTTTTATCCTGTGGCAGACATTTAACATGTGTGTGACTCCCAGTGCATTTTAAGTGCACCACAAAATGCCAGCTGTGTTCTTTTTCTAATGTTGACTCTTTTAACTGTCCCTCAGTGAATGTTCCCGTGTTAGTTTACATTTTAACTCCTATTATCTCCCTTTACTGTGTTTTTATATCCCCCTTTTTTTCGCCCTTTTACATTCTTTGTAAACCCACTCAGCCAAAGAGTGGCAGATTGTGCTGCTGCCGTCCCTTCCCTGACCATATGGGGCAGGGGCACGAAATTACAACAAAGGGAAAAATACAGGATATTTTACTGAGGTCACTTTTCTTATATACTTAGTTCAAGAAAAATCGTAGAAGGTTTTCAAGTTTAAGAAATTTTCGATCATTTATAGTATTTGTTAAAGTGAAATGTGTCTGGTTCGTCCTGAGATAGATGCTAAAAGTTCTGTCAATACTTCATTGCTGACAACCAGCTACTATGTGCTCATGAAGTGAATCGCTGGTTGGAGAGAGAAAAATAGTAACTGAATGTTTTATGTTTCGAAAAAAAAACCTACTACTATTTTGTATATGAAGTGTAATTTGTAATACTAAAGAGTAACCACTAACAGACAGAATCATAGTGTTGCTATCTTTGTTTCTGATGTTTATTCTCAGTTTCATTTCTTAGATAACAGACTCGAACAGGATGTCATCGAAACATTTATCGTCTGGTGTGCAGCAGACATCAGAATAGGTGTCTTGTAGTGCAGAAACATTAGATTAGATTAGATTCAGTTTTCGTTCCACAGACCCAAAAAATGAGACCATTCTCGGGGGCTGGAACATGTCAGAAAGTATAACATAAAAACATAAATGTTTGATTTTAATACTTAGTACCCTGATCATCTGACAGGAGATTGACAAAATAGGTTAATACAATGTGGTAAACTGGAATAGCTAATATTTACGTAATTAACATGCTGTCAGAATGAAACATTGTAATGCATTATTAATGTTTATCATACACATAATACCTGATGTTGACTGTTCTGAGCAAACGCTGTCAAAACTGAAACTTAACAGACATATTTACTTAAGCTGGCTTAACAGTTTCTGTTAAGATATTCATCTATACAGTGAAAGAAGTGGCCTGTCAAAATGTCTTTCATACTCTGTTTAAACCGTAATTTATCTGAAACCAAGTTTTTAATGGTTGCTAGAAATGTGTATTCCTGAATGTTGGACACCTTTTTGGACCAAGGTAGGTGGTCTTAGGTCTTTATGTAGATTTTTCTTATTCCTATTATTGATACAATGTATTGAGCTATTGGTTGGAAATAGAGATGTATTATATGCAACAAATTTCATTAAGGAATAAACATACTGAGAAGCAGTTCTTTAATTTGCACCACAAATGATTCTTATCATCTTATCACACGATTTTCTATAAAAACTTTTGCTCAGTTTGATGAGCTGCCCCATAATATCATCCCATATGACTTAATAGAACGATAGTAAGCAAAGTATGAAAGTTTTTTATATTTATATCTCTACATCTGACATCATTCTCACTGCAAATACAGACTTGTGTAGGCACTTAACCAATTCTGTGGGATGTTCTCCCCAACTGAATTTATTATCAAGTTGTAACACTGTAAACCTCTTAAATCTGCATGTCTTCATATGTAATACACATGATGGAAGGAAATCTCTAACAGGTTCAGAACTGCATATAGTGGGTCTTCTCAAAGGTTAATGACAATGAATTAGCTTTAAACCCCTTATTAATGTCAGTGCAAATTTGATTAGCAGCTATTTCTAAAACTGTACTTGGCTTACTACTTATTGCAATCTTTGTATGATCTGCAAACAAAAATAACTTATCATCTGGCAATGTAACAGATGAGAGGTCACTAACGTACACAAGAAAAAGCAATGGACCCTAGATGGTACCTTGAGGAACACCACATGCAATGAATTTCCAATCAGATGAAGACTGACTGCTTACTGCACAGGTATTTCGCAACGACATCCTTTGTTTCCTGTTAGATAGATAAGATTCAAACCATTTTGCAGCATTGCCAGTGACACTATAATATTCTAATTACTTAAGAGAATGCTGTGGTTCACACAGTCAAAGGCTTTTGACAGGTCACAGAAAATGCCAGTAGCCTCTAATTTATTATATAATGAATGAAGTACATTCTCGCTGTAAGTGTAATAGTTTTCTCTATATCAGAACCCTTAAGAAATCCAAACTGTGGCTTGGACAATATTTTATTAGCGGTCAGATGCTTAAAAAGACTCTTGAACACAACCTTTTCAAATATTTTTGAGAAAGCCAGCAAAAATTAAATTGTCGATAGTTTGATGGTATCTCTTTATTCCCCTTCTCGTAAAAAGGCTCAACGTCACCATATTTTGGCCGGCCTGGAAATGTTCTGGTGATAAGAGATTTATTACATAAATAAATTGAGACAGAACTCAACTCGCATGAGTACTCTTCGATTAACTTCGTTTAGAATGTTATCATATCCATGTCACATCAAATGTATTTTAATGCCCATATAGATGTTATAATTTAGATAGTGCTAGATAACGGCAACAGCATAATATTATTTGAGGCAAATAACGCACGTTTACGCCATATACTTTTGAAGTGCTGGTGTAGACCAGTTTGGTGAAGTCGAATGCTGGATGTGGTCAGTGTGCCTACATTTCTGACTTCTGAAGCGCTTTTCCCATGAAAATTCAACCTGTGAACTAAAGGTCTGTAGTGTGAGTGGTATCCCAGCAGATAATGTGTAATGATGCAGCAGTATTGTTTTCCTTGTCTGTCTGTTTCAGTCTAGTTCATATGTGGAAAGTGTTGTGAATGTGAAAAATTTTGTCGGAATCACTGTGTCTTATGACGTCATTTTCACGGCGTAGGGGTAAGGTTCCCGCGCTCCGTTATGAAAGTGACACGTTGACAGACGTTTGTGTGTAAGCCGTTTAAGTTACATCTCGTCTTTCGTGTAACGGTTACGATTGAAGTTCTTGTTCATTTACCTGAAGCTCAAATGCTGATTAAAACACACGGAACAACTAATCTTCAGAAATTTTCTTCTATGGTGTCAAATACATAAAGGTCCTAGAATATATGCTGTTAAGTACTGGACAAAGGTCGGTATTTAAAATTTGTACTCAGAATGGAATATAATGGGACTTCAGTGAAATATCCAGAAAAAGAAATAGAACTATAACAAATATCGTATTGTAATTACACATTCTTCAGACCATAGACTCACTGTAGTTCCGATGTTTACTGATGAATAAACCACATTTGTATAAAGGACAAGGGAAGTCAGGTTCTGACATGAAGTAATATGTGTCTTTTTTCTTCTCTTTCGCATTGTTGATAACAAGCAAAATTGCTATGCTAGAGGCAGATAACGAGTTTTATCGTCTCCCCCAAGCTCATACATCTCCTTACATGACAGATAAAGTATCCATGATCTCATCGTAATCAGTACAAAACAATTATCTTGCATTCACGTTGTACTCATTCATACTACAAGATCAGCCTCAGATTATTTATCCATTACTGTTTGTTGATGATTCTCGGTGACGCTTGCCACATTGTAGTATTCGCCAGCCTTGGAACGACGTGATATCGGCAAATTAGCAGTGACTACTAAACAGTTGTCCTGCGCCCTGTCTATTCCAGTAAATCGATAGCGTGATTGTCAACAAGGTAAGAATATGAATGTCTCCAAGCGGAAAAAGATATTTTTGAAACGAATTAGAAACCACAGTTTTGCTGGGCCTACGACTATCACATGGAGCTGATAACTGGGTTACATGCAATACACAAGGAATACGGACGCTGCACAGTGCATATTTTATAAATATCATAAGATTTACCTCGTAAATTAACGTATATGGACACTTATTTCAGTCTCTTATTACACTTTACAACTGTTTTTCACCGGGGAAAATCGCTAAACATTCGTATGTTTTGAGAAGTTCCTTTTATTTACACATACAGCTTTGGCATCTCAATAACGCTATCTTCACTCTTAATATAGACAGTCAGATATATTGATAGTTGCATACTGTAGCTATCAATATCTGGATTCTGGTAATTCGTTTTTGGATTGTTTATTTCGAAGACTTTACATCAAATTTATGTGACGAAGCTTTAACGTGACACTTACTAGTGATAACCAATAGGAACAGATACTACGTAGTGGCAATGAAACTGTTGTACTGAAGAGTCTACTTGGACTCATTCTGCGCCTTTCGTAGTCGTGCAGTGTGAATCGAACGTCGGCAGGTCCGTACTTGATGACGATGCGCTGCCAATCCTCGGGGCGGTCATTGGCCAGGTAGTGCAGCACACCTGCCGGCAGCCCAACGGCCGCTGTGCACTGCTCTCTACATGTGTGAAAATTAATGCTGAAGATGTGTGTCGATGTGAGCGACTGGTTTACTGATCTTAGATAAGGGCTCATTTTCCCCATCGGTCTAATGACTGGTTTGATGCAGTCAGCCAAGAATTTCTCTTCTGGGCCAACTTCTTCATTTCAGAGTAGCACTTGCACCATATATTCTCAATTATTTGCTGGATGTATTACAATCTCTATACGCCCCTACTGTTTTTACCCCCTACAGCTTCCACTAGTACCGTGGGAGTTATCCACTGACGACGTATCAGACGTGATGTCATACTGTCCCTTCTTCTTGTCATTGTTTTCTACATTTTCATTTCTTCACCAATTCCTTATCTTACCTGTTCGCCTAATTTTCAACATTATTATGCAGCACCACAACTCAAACCTTTCTTTCTCTTCTGCTCCGGTTTTTCCACGGGCGATCATTCACTGCCATACAACGCTATGCTCCAACTGTCCACTGTCAAAAATTTCTTCCTCAAATTGAGGCCTATTTTTGAGACCAGTAGAATTTTATTGAACACAGATGCCCTCTTTGCCTGAGCTACTCTGCTTTCTATGTCCTCCTTGCATCGTCCGTCGTGATTGTTATGCTTTCAAGCTAGTAGAATTCCTCAACTTCATCTACTTCATAAATTCTGATAGAAGCAAAATAAACCAAGACGGACAATGCAAGAAGGACATAAAAACCACACAACCACAGACAAAGATAGCATTCCTGGCCAAGAGGAGGCTACTGGTGTCAAACATGGGCCTTAATTTCAAGAAGAAACATGTGAGAGGTTTGCTTTCGAGCACAGCACTGTATGCTGATGAGTCTTGGGCAGTGGGGAAATCAGAACGGATGGCAGTCGAAGAGTTTGAGATATGGAGCTACAAACGAGTATTGAAAATAAGCGGCCTTGACAAGATACGGATGAGGAGGTTCTCCGCAGAATCGGCAAGGAAACGAACAGTCGTAAAACACTGACAAGAAGAAGCTGAACGAAACAAGCACTGTATAGTGTGAGATACAGGGGCGAGTGATTGTACTGGGACCCCAGTTCACTGCTAGTAGCGCCACGTCCCCTTAAGGTGTTCGTGTGTAGCGCACAAGTATTGATAGCACCATAATTAAGTATAAAATGAAAAGTCAAAATTCCCGTTTAAAACTTTGTCAACTTATATTTTATTGTAATGACGTTTTAAATATCAAATTTTAATGCAACTAAAGTAAAAGTTTTCGTAAAAATACAGTTCTGCTAAAGGTATGGTTCTACTAAAGGTATGGTTCAGAAGTAACGATCTACCGTTGGATCCACAAAAATTCTCGAAAGCAAAGTTTTTATTCAAGCGAGCTGAAACATATTCTGTGCTTTCAAACAACTACCTAAATACATGTAAAATTAAGAAGATTCTAAAGTAATTCAGAGCTTAGTTATTAAAGATTGTGTGTCCGAGAAAGTGGTTGTTCAGAGGCTGCTGCCGTATACATAAGGCAATGACAACAGATGTTTCCTCGGCCGTCCGCGGCGGCACATATATAAATACAGCCAGAGAGTCAGAAAGAAGGTTCACTTCGCACTTCCACGTCTGTTAAATATCTAATAGCACTCTGCCTCGGATGACGTCACTGACGGTCTGTGACAAATCGCGTATTTGCGGTAAAAACTGATAGTGGATTCGCGAGGACTGTACGCCGCCCTGGATCGCTTAGATTTTGCTAAAGTAACTGTTAATGTGCCGTCCGTGATAAATACAAATCGGTCAGTATGTTCCTCATCGCTTTCTGGTTGATCACAAAAATAGTTGCCAGGCTAACGTGACAAAGACGGCGTAGCAACCATCTTTTACTTAAGCCGCCGCCCCACAAAGGGACAGGATAATAGGACATGTGACGTCAGAGAATAATCTCCATGGCACTAGACGGAGCTATATAAAGTAAAAATTGCAGCGTAAGGCAGAGACTCGAATACGTCCAGCATATAACTGAGGATGCAAGGGTGGAAGCGCTACTCCGAAATGAAGAAGGTGGCACAGGACAGGATTTCTTGGTTCCAGTGCGAGATAACGCTATGGTTACCGAACCAGTCGTATTCTAATGCCAGCATGAACAACCAAGCTGCCCTGCTCGGTGTTACATCAGCATTACTGGAAAGAAATGCAAACAATGAAATTTTATTTGTTGTAGGTGAACGGTACAGTACAGGAAGAAAAGTACATGATTAAATTGGCAGGTGAATTCGACGAACGCAGAGTGCCAAATTTAGTAGGCTGAGCTGCCACACGCCCTAGTGACAACCCCTATGACCCAGTTGGACTTCGAATCGAGCTGAGCTTGGACGACAGGTGAGGACACGTCATTCCATTTACCTCCAACTCTACGCTGGGGCTCATTAATAGTAGCGGCTGGCGAGAGGTGGCGCGTCTGTTGGCAACAGAACTCCGGATACTTTAAGCGGATGCGAGATTTGGTGGCACCAGTGATCTAGGGATAGAGTCTTTGATTAGTATTCATCCTCAGTCCCGTGTTCGAACCCCCACTCGTGAAATTTTGATTAAAGGTCATAAGCAATGACGACCGAAGGCTTGTGGCATAAGAAGTCAACCTCAGTCTGTAAACGGCCCTCTCAGAGAGGGCGGTTCAAAATGGCTCTGAGCACTATGGGACTTAACATCTATGGTCATCAGTCCCCTAGAACTTAGAACTACTTAAACCTAACTAACCTAAGGACAGCACACAACACCCAGCCATCACGAGGCAGAGAAAATCCATGACCCCGCCGGGAATCGAACCCGGGAACCCGGGCGTGGGAAGCGAGAACGCTACCGCACGACCACGAGATGCGGGCAGAGAGGGCGGAGGAGCGGGCATAGGTTCAGGGCACTTGAAAGGTGGCTACACTGAGCCACAGCGCCAGAGATCGCGCTAGAGAGCATTGTTCCGCCGCCTCCACTGGCAGTGATTATTGAGAACTCGTAGTGGGCAGTGCTTGGGGAGAGCTCGTGGTAGTCAGTGCTTGTTAAGAACTCGTAGCAGAGAGTGTTTGTTGGGATGTGCTAGTAGGGAGTGCTTGGTCAGATGTGATACTGAAAAGTTCTTGTTGAGATGTGGTAATAGCGAGTCGGTGTGGAGATATATTGTAATGATTAGAGTGATTTTGGTCAATATATGAAGGTAACGAAACTTGATTTATTTTTCATTATTTCCATGTTTTAAATAATGCGTCATTACAGGTTCAGTCAACAAAGCATCTGGCTTGTGTTCTTGGATTAGAGTGTAATTCTGGTTTTCTTGAGTAATTATGGTATTTCTATTTCCTTTAATTAATTCAGTATAAATGATATTTAAAATTTCTTGTGTTGTTGAAGAAGAACCGTGCCAGATGCGTACGTTGAGTCATACTTCCACACACAGAACAGATACACTTGTGCTTTGGTTTCGTAGGTTTTATAGTTGCTGGGGACTTAATTAACTAATTGTGTTAATGAAAATTTCCATTTCATTCTTTGTTGTTGTTCTTTGCAGTCAGATAGCGTAATAATACTAGTCAGGGCCAACCGTTTACGAGACTTCGTAATCGAACAGACAGCTACCAAATCAAAAAATTAAAATTATTTGCATTCTATTTTAATTAAGCCCCCATGCACACTCCCTTGCCCCTGGGGTTGGGAAAGTACCCCCGAAAGGCGGAAGGGTCAACCACGATCATCCGCATGAGAATTCAGAAGGAATTGGAAACCACTGCATCAAAAAGACCTAACTTGTATCTACAGGACATATGGCCCGTATTTGAAAAAATGTCATGATAGGGAAAGATTCTTTACTTGTCTCTTATTCGAACTTCCGCAATGGGCGACGTGAAAAAAATGGTTAAAAATGGCTGTGAGCACTATGAGACTCAACATATGAAGTCATCAGTCCCCTACAACTTAGAACTACTTAAACCTAACCAACCTAAGGACATCACACACATCCATGCCCGGGGCAGGATTCGAACCTGCGACCGTAGCGGTCGCGCGGTTCCAGACTGAAGCACCTAGAACCGCTTGGCCACACCGGCCGGCGGGGGACGTAACAATGAGAAAGAGATTGAATAACAAACGAACGAGTCGAGACGTGGAATATCACAAGTTTAAACGTGATAGGGCAGCTAGAAAATTTGAAACTGGGAAATGCTAAAGCTCAGTCTACGTATACTCGGTGACAGTGAAGTAAAAGTGAAAGAAGACAACAATTTCTGGTCAGACGAGTATAGGGTAATTGAGCCGTGCTCGGCTAGCGTTTATCTCATTTATTGTTTGTCATCTTCTATTACGGTACTGCCGCCTCGTTTTCTTATTCCATTTACTGGCGTCACTAACTTCCTGCCTTACTTGTCCGTGAGCGGCAGCAGCAGCGAGTATCGATAAGTGTCCTGTCGTACCATCTCCGGGGTCATCGTGTGTCGCAGTCAGTTCGTGACAGACCAGCAGTGCAGTCGGGACGCAGCAGCAGTGAAGTCGGGGACGGAGCGTCGGTGAGGCGCGGACAGCCAGTGCTCGCCGACCGCTGGCGACACACATTCACTGTCCGACGGAGGGAGATTGGAGCGGGACGGCCTTTGGATGGTCGTACGGTCGGTCGTCTCATCGGCCGATGTATATTTGGTCCTCCACCGTTTCCGGGCCTGGGCAGTTGGTTGGCTCGGGTGGAATAGCGAGGAAATCTCCGCGGCTCGTAGTTTGGCCGGGCCCGATGCCGGGGTCCACGCGCGGTCGGAGTGTGAGAGGCTGTTCCCATTGCTAAGAGGTCCGTGGCTCACCGATACCGGACACGAAAGTTAAGTTATCCTGTAGCTAGGTCCGTTGACTGTCTGTCGGTTGGGTTGTCGTCGGATCGTGAATGGTTGGCCCGACTGCCTGTCTCACCTAAGCGGGCGTTAGTGTTTGAATTCCAGGCCGACCCTCGAACATCTGAGCGTCCATGGGTGTACTGCCTTTTTTTATTTGTTCTTGTTGTTTGTACTTGTATGGCTTCTAGCCGTTTTTTATTTAAATTAAGGTTGTTTTGCCCTTAAGGCGTAAGATTCTTTATGCCTTCAGCCAGTTCTTTACTGTTTCACGCAAGACCTTTGGCATTTTAAAGGTTTTAAAGTTGTTGAATTTGAAGTATTGGGCCTTCAGCCGATTTTCAGCTTGAGTTGTTTTGCTTTTAATACCATCAGCATAAATTAAATAACTGTTTCACGTAAAGCCGTTGGTATTTAAAAAAAATAATGTTATGGAGTCTTAAGTGTTAGGCCTTCAGCCGATTTGAGTTTAACTTGTTTGCTCTTGAAGTGTCTGATTCTTTGGGCCTTCAGTCTAATTAAAGAACTCTTTTATGATAAGGCTTGCCTTTTAAATGTCTGATTATGCTTGCGTTTTAGGTTATTGGCCTTCAGCCGTTTTTAAATGAAAATGGCTTTCAGGCGGTAATTAAGTCCTAAAGATTAAGGCTGTATGTTTAAAAAAAAATTTTTTTTGGGGCTCTTGTAATGTTTGATCAACTAATAAAGTTGTATGTTCGAGTGTAACTGACAGCCCCTTATTTTGATCCCTTTCCACAATTTAAACTCCCTGTCCTGTCCTGTCCTGTTGGTTAAGCAGGGGGTCTCAGTAATATCAACAGCAATAGGAAATGATATAACGAGAATAGGATTCGTTATGAAAAGGAAGGAAGGGCAGAGAATGAGTTGCTATGAACTGTTGAGTGGTACTTAAGTAAATAAATTAGTGAAATCAAAGTGAACTAGAAATTAGAATATAAATGAAAAACTTGGTTTAGTTTAGAGAGTTTCATACTCGCAAAACAGCGGGCAGAACAGTAGAACAGAAGAGACAATGACCGTGAAGTCAGCAAGTTCCACATAAGCGGGCGCTGTCGATTCAGCCGTCAGGGCATCGCCCGACCGGCTCACGTGTTTCTCAGTTGTCGTATGTGAGCAAAGGCCCTCGCCTACATTCCTGGAGCCAATGACCGACGTTAAGAAGATTCTTCGAGGAGCTTCTCAACGTGACAGAAGAGGCAATGACCGTAAAGTCGTTCACCTCCAGTAAATTGAAGTGAATAAATACGCGAGACGCAGTGGGCCAGACAGATGAAGACGGGGACGGAGATGAAGACGGAGACAGATGGAGACGGAGACGAGGACGGAGACGAGAGACGAAGAAGACGAAGAAGTGAAGAAGCGTAGCAGCAGTTTTCAGTCAATTTCGGTGCTGAAGACCTTCATGCAAGAAGAGTCTGCATCATGCACAGACGAACCAAGTCCGCCGCTGTAATGGAATAGCAAGCAGCAGCCGCGGCGCCAGAAGACAGAAGTCACCTGCGACCTGGGATGAAGACCTGACAGCCGAAGACTGGCAAGCGGGAGTCCGTGGTTCGAATCCGGGACACTGGCCTTCCCCCGCCGCGCCGCTCCGCTGGCCGACGCACAACATCCGCGGCCGCTTAGAGAAGAGAAACACTGGGACGCCACATTCAAGGTATCACCATCCGATGCACGACTTCGCTCGCAATAATTAAACGGGCCACCTCGCGCTGCGCGTCTCCAGTCAGCTGGGCGAGACGGCGACACGAGATACACACTGCCACGCGTAATCAGACGCCGCCGCCGCAGCAGAAGACTTCACAAACGACACAGCTGTCGCTCTCCGAATCAGAACATTCTTCTTGTCCATTTTCTCCCCCCCTCTCTCTGTCCATCTCTTCTTCCTCTTTCTCTCTGTCCACCTCTTCCCCCATTCTCTCCCCAAGTTATCACCACCACTCGCATAGGAAGTTGCTTGTTGTTATCGCCCCAGTATTTCTTTCCACATACCAAATAACATGTTTCAATATTTATTAAATCGTATATCCTGAATTATACGTTGTACATTGATACAATTTTGCAGGTACATCCAGTGGTATATGTGAATACTCTCTCCTAAATGAGTTGCGAATTGAGTTGGCAACAAAGAAGTAATACATTAATATGTCACACTTGTTGGAACAATATTTCACTCAGATCAGTGTTTATGATATAATACCTTTTGGTACTCTTGGTCAAGTGGTAGCGACGTTCATTAGTAGTCAAAATGTTCTAGGTCCCAGGGTTAGAAACCCGGCACTGCTTACATTTTGAATAAAAATCAGCAGCAATGCCGGCCAAAGACTTCCAGCATAAGAAGTCATCCTCATTCACCCAACGGTGTTGGCAAAGAGGTAAGAACAGCGGACAGAGATTCAGGGCCCTCTCTTGCCCCTGCGGTGAGAAACTGCCCCTAAGGGGGGAAGAATCGTCAATGATCAATGGCATGAGGATCCAGAAGGGAACGGAAACCCCTGCATCGATGACACATAAAGAGGATGCAGAAGGCAATGGAAACCTCCGCATTAAAGAAACACAGTCTATATCTGCAGGACATGTGGCCTGTAACTGAATAAGTGTCATGATGGTCCCTCCATTAGCAAAAGACTCCCAAATAGCCCCCTATTCGGATCTCTGTGAGGCGATTGCAACTTATCACTTTATTACACCGTATAATTTATTTTGCTACGAAATCGTGTATTTAGTCCCACGCTGAACGTATGAGTAACCGAATGGTAAATAAACAAAAATCGGTTCAGTGCCATATCTGAAAATCTTAACATATTTTGAATTAGCCACTTTTAATATCAGTCAAGGAATCTCGTAACTTAGCGATAGTAATGTACTTAGTTTGGTAACATATGAGAGGTGTCACTGCTTTAACATGAACTGTTTGCGACCTGCTGAATTCAAGACTACGATACTGAAAATCGTTTCACGTTACTGTATGAAACAAAAAAGGTGAATTCCTCAATATTGTCAACGTGCACCGATAGTGTGATGTACGTCAGTAAATTTGCTGATTCTATATGACTCACATGTATTTAAATGTAATTGGGGAAGTCTTTCACCTTTCTGGGTCTATACCATTCCTACTGTAGTATGTTTGTTTTCTTTCCCACCAAAAGAATTAAAAGTCAAAATGCAGCCTGACGCTATTACATCGCACATCCTACACACACAGAACTATGACTGGAATCTCTCGTGAAGAGTGGTCTCTTAGCTCTCACAGGCTCTCATCCTCCTGTGTGCAAACACTTGCGATATCTGCTCTTAGAAGGCTCTCAGACACATAAAGGAAGTACTCGCAACTAACTATATACATTAAGTGCAGCGGATATTCGTCCCTACTGTTGACAATTCTGTAATTACTATCTGAGAGTACCAAACAATCTGAGAGCAAAAACCTCGCATGTGTAACGCATTCCTTAGTCTTGAATTGACGTCCCTGCTGCGAGCAGTCGGAGTCCGAGGTGGTGAGCAGCATCGTCAATGGAACCGACTGTGGTCCTTTGGTTCAGAGCCGAGTGGAGGGTCTGAATGAGAGGCTCAGGCGGTTCTGTGATCGTGTAGGCTGCAGATTCCTTGACTTGCGCCAGCGGGTGGTGTGTTTCCGGGTTCCGCTTAATAGGTCAGGAGTCCACTACACTCAGTAGGCGGCTACACGGGTAGCGGGGGCTGTTTGGAAGGGACTGGGCGGTTTTTTAGGTTAGAGGGTCTCAGGAAACCACAGAAGGGGCGTCCGTTAAAAAGTGGGGTGAAACACAGTAAGGTAGTTGTAGAAACGATTGGTATAGTAGTTGTAAATTGTCGTAGCTGTGTTGGGAAAGAACCAGAGGTCCAAGCCCTAATAGAAACCACTGAAGCTCGCAAATAGTTGTAGGTACAGAGAGCTGGCTAAAGCCGGAAATACGTTCAGCCAAAATTTTTTCATTCGACCTAACAGTGTTCAGAAAGAATAGATTAAATACAGTTGGTGGTGGAGTATTTATTGCTGTCAGAGGAAGTTTGCCTTGTAGCGAAATTGAAGTAGATATTTCATGTGAAATAGTATGGGTAGAGGTTATACATGACAATCGGACTAAACTATTAATTGGAGCGTTTTACGCCCCCCCCCCCCCTCGACTCAGAAGACATAGTTGCTGAACAGTTCAAAGAAAACTTGAGTCTCATTTCAAATAAGTACCCCGCTCATACAATTATAGTCGGTGGTGACTTCAATCAACCCTCGATACGCTGGAAAAATCATACGTTTAAAGCCGGCGGCAGTTATAAAACATCATCTGAAATTCTACTGAATGGTTTCCCAGAAAATTATTTTGAACAATTAGTTCATGAGATCACTCGAAGCGTAAATGGTTGCGAAAGGATACTTGACATTTTGGCAACAAATAATCCTGGACAAATCGTGAGTGTTGTGACGAACAGGGATTAGCGACCACAACGCAGTTGCTGCTAGGCTGAAGACTTACAACTTTCAAAAAGAAACGCAAAGTATATCTATTTAAAAAAGTTGATAAAAATGCTATTACCGCCTTTTTAAGAGACAGTGTAATGTTTTTAAAGAGATAGTATCAACAGCAATTGAGAGATATATACCAAATAAATTAATAAGTGATGGTACTGATCCCTCATGGTACACAAAACGGTTCAGATCGTTGTTGCAGAAGCATCGAAAAAAGCATGCCAAATTTAAAAGAACGAAAAATCCCCAAGATTGGCAAAGTCTTACAGAAGTTCGAAATATCTCGCGTACTTCAATACGAGATGCTTTTAATAATTTCCACAACGAAATTCTGTCTCGAAATCTAGCAGAAGACCCAAAGAGATTCTGATCATACATAAAGCACACCAGCTGCAAGACACAATCAATACCTTCACTGCGCGATAACAACGGTGAAGCCACTGATGACAGTGCCACTGAAGCAGAGTTATTAAACTCCATTTTCCGAAACACCTTCATCAAAGAAGACGAAGTAAATATTGCTGAATTCCAATCAAGAACAACTGCCAAGATGAAAAACATAGAAGTAGATGCCTCGGTGTAACGAAGCAACTTAAATCACTTAATAAAGGCAAGGCCTCCGATGCAGATTGTATAGCAGTCCGGTTCCTCTCAGAGTATGCTGATAAAATAGCTCCATATTTAGCATTTATATACAGCCACTCACTCACAGAAAGATACGTACCTAAAGACTGGAAAATTGCTCAAGTCACACCAATACCCAAAAAGGGAGGTAGGTGTAACCCACTGAATTACAGGCCTATATCACTAACGTCAATTTGCAGTAGGGTTTTAGAACGTATACTGTATTCGAACGTTACGAAGTACCTCGGAGAAAACGATTTATTGACATGTAGTCAGCACAGATTCAGAAAATATCGTTCCTGTGAAACACAACTAGCTCTTTATACTCATGAAGTAATATGTGCTATCGACGGGGGATGTCAAATTGATTCCATATTTTTAGATTTCCAGAAGGCTTTCAACACAGTTCATCACAAGCGTCTTCTAATCAAACTGCGTGCCTAAGGAGTATCGCCTCAGTTGTGCGACTGGATTCGTGATTTACTGTCAGAAAGGTCACAGTTCGTAGTAATGGACGGAGAGTCATGGAGTAAAACAGAAGTAATATCCGGCATTCCCCAAGGAAGTGTTATAGGCCCTCTCTTGTTCCTGATCTACACTCCTGGAAATGGAAAAAAGAACACATTGACACCGGTGTGTCAGACCCACCATACTTGCTCCGGACACTGCGAGAGGGCTGTACAAGCAATGATCACACGCACGGCACAGCGGACACACCAGGAACCGCGGTGTTGGCCGTCGAATGGCGCTAGCTGCGCAGCATTTGTGCACCGCCGCCGTCAGTGTCAGCCAGTTTGCCGTGGCATACGGAGCTCCATCGCAGTCTTTAACACTGGTAGCATGCCGCGACAGCGTGGACGTGAACTGTATGTGCAATTGACGGACTTTGAGCGAGGGCGTATAGTGGGCATGCGGGAGGCCGGGTGGACGTACCGCCGAATTGCTCAACACGTGGGGCGTGAGGTCTCCACAGTACATCGATGTTGTCGTCAGTGGTCGGCGGAAGGTGCACGTGCCCGTCGACCTGGGACCGGACCGCAGCGACGCACGGATGCACGCGAAGACCGTAGGATCCTACGCAGTGCCGTAGGGGACCGCACCGCCACTTCCACCATTCGCAACCGTCTCCATGAAGCTGGGCTACGGTCCCGCACACCGTTAGGCCGTCTTCCGCTCACGCCCCAACATCGTGCAGCCCGCCTCCAGTGGTGTCGCGACAGGCGTGAATGGAGGGACGAATGGAGACGTGTCGTCTTCAGCGATGACAGTCGCTTCTGCCTTGGTGCCAATGATGGTCGTATGCGTGTTTGGCAACGTGCAGGTGAGCGCCACAATCAGGACTGCATACGACCGAGGCACACAGGGCCAACACCCGGCATCATGGTGTGGGGAGCGATCTCCTACACTGGCCGTACACCACTGGTGATCGTCGAGGGGACACTGAATAGTGCACGGTACATCCAAACCGTCATCGAACTCATCGTTCTACCATTCATAGACCGGCAAGGGAGCTTGCTGTTCGAACAGGACAATGCACGTCCGCATGTATCCCGTGCCACCCAACGTGCTCTAGAAGGTGTAAGTCAACTACCCTGGCCAGCAAGATCTCCGGATCTGTCCCCCATTGAGCATGTTTGGGACTGGATGAAGCGTCGTCTCACGCGGTCTGCACGTCCAGCACGAACGCTGGTCCAACTGAGGCGCCAGGTGGAATTGGCCTGGCAAGCCGTTCCACAGGACTACATCCAGCATCTCTACGATCGTCTCCATGGGAGAATAGCAGCCTGCATTGCTGCGAAAGGTGGATATACACTGTACTAGTGCCGACATTGTGCATGCTCTGTTGCCTGTGTCTATGTGCCTGTGGTTCTGTCAGTGTGATCATGTGATGTATCTGACCCCAGGAATGTGTCAATAAAGTTTCCCCTTCCTGGGACAATGAATTCACGGTGTTCTTATTTCAATTTCCAGGAGTGTATATTAACGACATAGGAGACAATCTGAGTAGCCGTCTTAGATTGTTTGCAGATGATGCTGCTATTTACCGTCTTGTAAAGTCATCAGATGATGAAAACGACTTGCAATATGATGTAGATAAGTTATCTGTATGGTGCGCAAAGTGGCAATTGACCCTGAATAAAGAAAATTGTGAAGTTATACAGGGTGTTACAAAAAGGTACGGCCAAACTTTGAGGAAACGTTCCTCACACACAAATAAAGAAAAGATGTTATGTGGACATGTGTCCGGAAACGCTTAATTCCATGTTACAGTTCATTTTAGTTTCTTCCACCTACGCTCAATGGAGCACGTTATCATGATTTCATACGGAATACTCTACCTGTGCTGCTAGAACATGTGCCTTTACAAGTACGACACAACATGTGGTTCATGCAGGATGGAGCTCCTGCACATTTCAGTCGAAGTGTTCGTACGCTTCTCAACAACAGACTCGGTGACCGATGAATTGGTAGAGGCAGACAAATTCCATGGCCTCCACGCTCTCCTGACATCAACCCTCTTGACTTTCATTTATGGGGGCATTTGAAAGCTCTTGTCTACGCAACCCCGGTACCAAATGTAGAGACTCTTCGTGCTCGTATTGTGGACGGCTGTGATACAATACGCCATTCTCCAGGGCAGCATCAGTGCATCAGGGATTCCATGCGACGGAGGGTGGATGCATGTATCCTCGCTAACGGAGGAAATTTTGAACATTTCCTGTAACAAAATGTTTCAAGTCACGCTGGTACGTTCTGTTGCTGTGTGTTTCCATTCCATGATTAATGTCATTCGAAGAGAAGTAATAAAATGAGCTCTAACATGGAAAGTAAGCGTTTCCGGACACATGTCCACATAACATATTTTCTTTCTTTGTGTGTGAGGAATGTTTCCTCAAAGTTTGGCCGTACCTTTTTGTAACACCCTGTATACATGAGTTCTAAAAGAAATAAGCTAAATTTCGGTTATGCGATAAATCACACAAATCTGAGGGCTGTAAATTCAACTAAATACTTAAGGATTACAATTACAAATAATCCAAATTGGAAATATCACATAGATAATATTGTGGGTAGAGTAAACCAAAGACTGAGATTCATTGGCAGAAAACTTAGAAGGTGCAACAGGTCTACCTAAGAGACTGCTTACACTACGCTTGTCCGTCCTGTTCTGGAGTATTGCTGTGCGGTGAGAGATCCGCATCAGATGGGACTGACGGATGACATCGAAAAAGTACAACGAAGGGCAGCTTGTTTCGTATTATTGCGAAATAGGGGAGATAGTGTCACAGACATGATACGTGAATTGGAGTGGCAATCATTAAAACAAACGCATTTTTCGTTGCGACGCGATCTTCTCATGGAATTTCAATCAACAGTTATCTCCTCCGATTGCGAAAACATTCTGTTGGCACCTATCTACATAGGGAGAAATGATCATCACGATAAAATAAGAGAAATCACTGCTCGCACAGAGAAATGTAAGTGCTGGTTTTTCCCGCGTGCCGTTCGAGAGTGGAACGGTAGAGAGACATCATGAAGGTGGTGCATTGAACCCTCTGCCAGGAACTTTATTGTGAATAGCACGTAGATGTAGATGTAGATGCGAAATCGGCGAGCGCCGCCGGGTCGCTGCCGGATTGCGTCCCTCCAGACTGCGCCGCGGCCGCCGCCACGAGAGGCGCCACCAGCACCAGTACGAGCTTTGCTGTCAGCTTGTCTGCAGCTGTCGGGATGCTTTCACCTCTCCCACGCGAAGCTCGTCATTTTCTCAAGTCCTCCACAAAATTTTGGGCGCCAAAATTTTGGGCGCCATGCCATTTGCACAGAAAAACCTCGTTTTCTGGCTATGAGACGGCAAAGTTGCTTCCTAACGCTTTATCTCTCTCTCTCTCTCTCTCTCTCTCTCTCTCTCTCTCTCTTTTTTTCCTGTACACTCGAACATAAGACTGGTGACAGGGACCCTTCAGATGTCGCAGGTACTTTGACCGTTGAAGACCAGAGGTCGTACATCAAGATCAAAACTTTACAGAAACCCGACAGAAGTCCAGAGTGCGTCAAGTAAAGTTTGTGGCGAGTTTACAGAGGAACGTAGTACAGTTTCACGTTGGATTAGCCGTTATCGTTGCATAGACGATAATTCAAGACTTGCTCGAAGTGTGAAACTTAGGTCAGACGTTCTTGAAAGAGATCGCAGTTCTACTCGTGAGGAACTCTCTGAAGTCACGGAAATTCCCCCAGAACCATATTCCGCTTTGTCACAAGTGATTTGAAGAAGAGAAAAAATTTCTCCGAGATGAGTCCCGTGCTGTTTCACTGCTGAAAGAGAAACAGAAACGACTGGGCATTACAACCTTGCTCAAACAACGATTCCACCATGAAAGCAAGGATTCTTTCGTCGTGTTGTCGCTGTTGCTGAAACGTGGGTTACAGACTTTGAACGGTAGTGGAAATCACGGTCCAGTGAGTGGAGAGTTTCAGATTCTCCAAGTCCAAAAAAATTTCGACGCCCTCAATCAAAGCTCAAGCAAATGATATGTGTGTGAATTCCTAGGGGACCAAACTGCTAAGGTCATCGGTCCCTAGACTTACACACTACTTAAAGTAACTTAGGCTAAGAACAACACACACAACCATGCCCGAGGGAGGACTCGAACCTCCGGCGAGAGGGGCCACGCAGTCCGCGACAGACGTCTCAAACCGCGCGGCCACTCCGCGTGGCAAGCAAATGATGATTCTGGCTTACGAGCATTAAGGAATCATCATGATAGGTAGAGTCCCTTGTGTAGCAAGTTTCACATTACCGTATATCGTAATTTCATGCAAAACCTGCTCAGAAAAGTACACAAAACCCGACCTCAGTTGCTTGAGGCTGGATCAGTCGTTCTCCACGACGATGTTCGCCGTGTATCGGCAATTTTGTAGCCCAAAAACTCCGCGAATACGGATGGGAAATATTGCCCATCATCCCTACAGGCCGAATATGAGTCCACCAGATCTCGACTTGTTCCCGAAGTTGAAAAAACCTGTGCATGGACGTCGTTATCTTCATCTGGAAGAGACCATTCAACAGACGAACACAAGTGGTCTCCTGGATGGAAAAATAGAGGTTCCGAGACGCAGGGTTGGTTGGTTGGGTTGGGGAAGGAGACCAGACAGCGTGGTCATCGGTCTCATCGGATTAGGGAAGGATTGGGAAGGAAGTCGGCCGTGCCCTTTCAGAGGAACCATCCCGGCATTTGCCGGGAGTGATTTAGGGAAATCACGGAAAACCTAAATCAGGATGGCCGGACGCGGGATTGAACCGTCGTCCTCCCGAATGCGAGTCCAGTGCCGAGACGCAGGGGTCCAGTCATAGACTGTACTGAAGCACTGTAAAGAGGTATTGAAAAAAAAAGACGTGTAAGTAAAAAACAAAATACTATGCATTATTTACGAAACGTCTCTCTTAGGCCGCGCGGAGTAACCGTGCGGTCAGGGGCGTCTTGTCAGGGTTCTCGCAGCTCTCCCCGTCGTAGGTTCGAGACATGTGTCTGTGTGTGTATGTGTTGTCCTTAGTGTAAGTAAATTTAAGTTAGATTAACTAGTGCGTAAGGCTAGGGACCGATGACCTCAGCAGTTTGGTACCATAGCCCTTACCATAAATTTCCAAATTTTCCGCCTCTCTTATGAGAATGTTGTAGTCACGAATCAGTTACATATGGCACAAATAAAAATATTCTTCAGCTGCTCAGTCGTAACGTACTACAGAAATAAAGAAATTTACAAAAAACTGGACAAGTGGAAGTTGGACTCGCGCTCTGAGGCTACAGTGCGAACTTCATTATGTGTACAGGACTTTCACCCAACAGGAGTAGTACAGAGGGGTCCAAAAAAATGTATCCACTGTTTAAAAGTCCATAACTGGCAAAATAATTGACGGAGTTGTCTCATCTTTGGTAGTGTAATAGTTTGTAGTTCCGGCAATCGCCACACAAGCGTTGTATTGCGTTGTTTTGTTTAGTCAGATGACAGTCGCCAAATAGTCAGTGTTTTGTTCTTAGTTGCACCTAGTTACTCGAGTAAACATGGCTGGCGAAAGGCTTACATTCGATGAAAGGAAGTCAGTTTTGAAGTGGTATTTTAAGTACGAAAACGCTAATGAGGTTCAACGGAAATGGCAAAATGAGTATCAAATAGAGCCACCGACACGTTTAACGAGTCGCCGCATTCGAGACAAATTTGAAGCCGAAGGCTATGTTAAAGATGTACACAAACAACGATCTGGACGACCTGTAACGGTAACAAGTCTAGCTAACTCCCGTCGTGTGTTACAACAATTCACTCGCTCACCACAGAAGTCTGTGAGACAGTGTGCCCGTGAAACTGGAGTGAGACGCTCAAGTGTTCGGCGAATTTTGAAGACAGCAAAGTGGAAGTGCTACATCCCACGATTGCTACACGCAATGAACGAGGACGACCCAAATCGTGGAATGGGGTACTGCGAGTGGTTTACTAACATGGTGCGCAACGATGAAGAGTTTGCAGAGATGATTGTGTGGTCTGATGAGGCACAGTTCAAACTCAATCGTCAAAATTGCATCTACTGGGCCGCCGAAAATCCGAACGTACATGTAGACAAAGCCGTGAAGTTGCCAGAAGTAAATGTGTGATGTGGGTTGTCTTACCGGTGCTTGATTGAGCCATTCTTCTTTGACGGCACAGTTACCGGTGAGGTGTACCATCAGAAGCTTCAGACATCCATTTCACCTGCCATCCGAGACTTGTATACAGACGGAAGAGTTTACTTTCAACAAGATGGTGCCCTGGCCCACTACCAAAATCGTGTTAGGGCGTATCTCGACGAAAATCTACCAGGAAGATGGATGGGCCGTAGAGGTGCTGTGGAGTATCCACCACGTTCCCCAGACCTAACTCATCTGGAATTTTACCTGTGGGGAACACTAAAGGACGTCGTTTATCGACAAAAGCCACGCACATTAAATGAACTTCGAGAATCCATCGTACATTCATGTGCAAATATCCAGCTGAACACGTTGCAGTCAGTAGTTCGTGCTGCAGTTCGTCGGCATCGTTTGTGTGTGGATGTTAATGGTGACCATTTCGAACACCTACTGTGATATCTTTAAGTTGGACTTTAAGCTACACTTTCACCAAAAATGAGACAACGTGGTCAATTAGTGTGAAAGTTATGCACTTTTAAACAGTCGATACATTTTTTTGGACCCCTCTGTATTTTAACAAAAATGAACAAGAAGATAATTCACAGTTTTTAATAACGTGAGTATTACTGACACTTTTTTTACGAAAAAATATATTCGCAAGTATACTCAGGCAGATAGAGTTCAAAGGTCATTAACTGAGTACATAATAAACACCGAAAGAGCATCTTTACTAATGACCTACACAACTATAGCGAGGAAGTGATAGCTCTTTAGAAATTTCTGAAATTAATATTTTAACATTTTAGAGAAGGAGTAACAACAGTTAGAGAAATAAAGAAACAAACATTCAAAGTACACTTGCTACAAGATAAAGTCATGCAGCTCTTACACCAAAATAGAGTAAGTGAACAATCGATCATGACCCCCATGCAGCTCTTTTCTTATACGAAAATAGAGTAAGTGAACAATCGATAATGACCTCCATCACTGGAGATATTAATAAAGGATGGGAGAATATAAGTAGTAGCGTTCAGAAGGCAGGTTTTGAAATATTGAGAACAAGATGTAACAAACATAACTAGAAGAGACTATGTGTAAGAAACGAAGAAATAGCAAAAATGATGGGAGAGAAAAAGGAATCTAGCAAATAACATTATGGTTGCCGATAATGAAATCAAACTTGTACTTGCAAAAAGTTTTACTCTGAGTCCAAGACAAAAGCCGAAACCATTTTCACTAAATACAAGAGTGGACGTAGGTTAGGATGAACAATAGTGGAAAATATATTGACTTTGAAGATTTTGGTAAAGAAAAGAAGAAAATTTAATAATGGTACTCACTTTGCTTTTATTGACCATATCAAGACATTTGACAGAATAAAACAGGAAAAAAACTCGGATCAGTTTACAAGAAAAGAATATTGCACGACACTGGAACCTGGGAGGTCAAGTGTGATAGAGGTGGCAGTCACCACACGATCCTCAGCAAATGTTGTGCGCAAGAGATCTTTCACAAGTGTGGCTGTATGGGGTGGAGAGCCATGTGCAGAGTAAAACGAATATGCTTCGCAACAAAAGGTATTAAATACCTGAAGATGACAGCAATGACTGTTAAAACCGGTCGTCTTAAATGATGAAATTTTAATGCGATCTTGACTTTCGAGTGGTTTTTAACAATTAGAACAGATCACCCTTCAATAGTCTGAAAATGAGAAAATTCAAGCAATTTTTTTCTCCAGCCAATAATTTGATAAACATAAAAATGCGTATTCCTGAATTCTAATACATATCTAATTTTCTTCCTGAAAATATCTGTTTTATAGCTTTAACAATTGGCTCTCTTCCTTCCTGGAGTTGTTCTTGCTGAGAGCATTTAGCGATTTTAATTTTACCTCTTATCTTCTACGTGACGCTATTGTTAAAGCGTTTCACATCTTCCTGTGTGTATGTCGGCAATTCTTCTGGTGCATATTCTTGTGGGTATTCTATACATAACTTTAAGGAAAAAGCTTTTGCGAAGAGTGTCCATTACATGTAGTTATTCCGTCAGTTTTAAACTCCGCAAACGGCTGTCCATTTGCTAGGGAAACAATGGACAGTCCAGTACAGTTATATAGTATATCCGTCCGTTTTAAGTCGATCAAAATGGGAGTGGACCTTTATAAACAGATGTTCCACGTAATCGTTAATGTAGTATACTTTCTCTGTCCCACTGATTTCGGTCAGAACTCCAACATGTGACCAATCTCTATTGCTGTTTACTGTAAAAGCAGATGTTTTATATTCCTAGTTGTAGCCATATTTCTTCATACACTGTGGTTGGAGTAATATGTAAATCTTGCTAGCACACTCCAATACGTTCTTCTTTCTCCTACAGCAGTTTACATTCTTGCTTTATGACAATCGTTTTCGCCATTTACTCCAGTTTTGGTTTTTTTAGTTCGATTTCCTCCAATTCCAGTTTCCTTTTGCATGCACATAACACAGTTATTGCACTTAAATGGGTAATTTCTTTAATAGAGAAAGGTTTAAGTCTATTTGACACATTGGTTTCTTTCCTTAGGACTTTTTGTATAACAGTTTTTGTGTCAAGCAATCCTTATTCGCAATATCTATATCTGACGGTATTACGGAGAACTATGTCCTAGACTGAGAAAAATAAGTTGCTCCTGCTTTAGCGCAACACTTCTGTTCTTCTTGGAGCCAGTATTAAGAAACTTCATGTAGTTTATACAGTAGGTAGATAATTAAAACGGAATGGAGACAGAACGTAGCTGATAAGCTTTTCTCGGGTATTCTTATTACGCCAATACACAGACTGCAGAACGTTAACCACCACACAGCAGTCGTTCTGTAAGTTATCTGTTAAATTACTCCAAATGGAAACAATTGGTACAGAGTACAGTGGAGAACATTGTAAGTACTGTTCGTTGGCGTCTAATGCACTTAAACAGTCTTGTGCAGCGTGAAACACACGATCTGTTCCGTAATTGCTTATTGTAACTTCCAGGCTGCTAATACCATGATCCTTAGCTAAGTAAGACCTAAACGTTTCTCGTAGTCGCATGTCTGGACACTTTATAAAATCTATAACGAGGCTACCGATAACTTAGCTCACTCCTGGGCTTGTGGATTGACATATAAATTTGCTATGTACCTTTACTCTACAGTTGGAACTTAACCACGTTAAACAGTCAAACCCAACTGTCTGGTCATTGTTCACAATCTCATAGCTCTTTCCCTACCAGTCTGCTTCCACGGAGAAGCTGTAACCACGTTAAACAGTCAAACCCAACTGTCTGGTCATTGTTCACAATCTCATAGCTCTTTCCCTACCAGTCTGCTTCCACGGAGAAGCTGTGGTTTGATATTAAGTAATTGAATATCTCCGTTTTGTTAAAAATCCCGGCAAAATCTTGCGTCATGTCCAAATCCAAAAGGTAATATTCGTCTACACGAAGTTGTTGTAATATTCCAGGGAGCTCCTCCATTAGAACAACCGTATCAACGTTGGCTGATTCCACTTTATATAGTAAAGCCACAGAACTTTAGAATTTCTTCGAAATGTTTTACGTTGTTTCCTTGCCGATTTTTTCCAATATTCCTTTTGCTGTCATCCTGTCGTTCCCATGTAGGATCTTTGCCTTGACACCATGTCTAGCAGTAACAAAATTGGAGAATTTACTACGCAGATAATAGTTAAATGACGCACACACCTGCACATTACGGGTCATCTATTTTCTAATTGTTCCTGACAGCCACTAGGTCACAGATTTTAACCATTGTAATGTCGCAAAACGGTTCTCTGAGGGCTGTAAGCACATGTAAATTCTTCTTGCTAAGGAGTATAGTATTTTCGGTGCAATTTATGTAGCCAATGTTAGTAGCAAGAGTGTCCATGTCCTGCTTTGATAACCACAAACCAAAGCGTTCGCCTATTGGTCTTGTCTTCCTCCATAATTGCTGAGATACTTTTAACACTTGTGTAGCATCCATGTCACCACTTTCCACTACTACAGAACACTGATCGGTTGTGGCTGTCAAACCTCCTTTTATACTCCAAAGCTTCAAAATAGTGGCATCTCTGGTCACTTGATAATGAAGTCCTACATTCTAAATTTGGTTGTATTTGCAATCCATTTGTTAACACCTGGCCTAAGCTGCGCTATTTTGCCTGCAAAATGTTAGTGGGGGCGGGGGGAGGGGTCTGCTCCTCGTGCCAACCGTATTTACCTGTGCGCTTGCTTCAAGATTTGTTAAATTCCTTTCGTTGCATCTTGTATCACTGTGGAATATCTGAAAGATGTTTTGTTCTCTGTGCATTGGATCGTGTCGTGCTCTCCGTTCGTCTTGGATATGTGCCTTGAATTGTTTCAGGTTTCTTAGGCACTGGAATCATTAGTGATCTGTTTACAGTCTTTTGGAACGGTTCTGTGAATGATTTCTCGTAAATATACGAATTACCGAATTCCGCAACTTACTCATGGTAAAGATTCAGTGTACGATTTTTGAACAGTCTTAGCTCTAAGTTATACGTATGGGCGATTTCTTTAACTGCGGCATTTCCTTCACTTAAAACAGTAAGTGCAAAAGTAGAAGATTAAATGTGGCCCTACTGGTCTTTTCATTCGTTGACTCGTGATGTTTTAGTTTCTATTGATGCAGATAAAGTTTCAAGACGACATCGTCAGCCATTTGCAAGAATGTATCATTGCTCCGTCACGTTTTTATTCGTCTGTCTCCACTACGAATGCAATCTTTTGTGGCGGTCAAGAGGATGAAAGACGCACTGTCGACCTTGTGATGGAAGAGAGACAGCAGCCGTCACCTGTTACGTAAGGTGAGCGAGGTGCCGTCGTGGTTGCGACGTAACGAGCAACGAGGCGCCGCCGTCTGTCACCAACCGACACGTTCTGCGTTAGCTGCCTGCAGTCAGCGCAGATTCAATTGTTCCTAGACGATCTTTAGGTCTGAGTTTGTAATTAATATATGGAAAGCACGTCACTTCAGACACAGCATTAAGTAATTTCCGGCAGGTTGCGGTAAAATATGTATTTCCTCTTTGCTCAAGTCCAGTTCAGATTTTTCAAAAGAACAAATGCTCTCAGCATTCAGAACAATAAGTGCAGCTGAGTCATGTTCGTATTTGCACTCTTTCCAACAGCCCTTTCGTGTGAAGTACATTGAGACTGCAATTATTCGTAAATAAAATTAAGGTTGAAGAAAATATAAGTTAAATTTTCTTTCTCAGTACGATGGAACATAACGTGACGTGACCTCTCTAATGCATAGCATGAACAGGGCATCACATAAGAAAATGCAAAAAGTTACAGCGTAATGGAGTGTAGTATAAGAAAGTAAATTGACGTTTCGCCGCAGATATTAAAGCTGTACAGTGTCATCTAAGATTTTAATTTGAGTCTTTTCTTCCTGTTTGTCTCCCTTAATTTCTTTCTTCTCCTTGTCGTCTTTTTCCTCGTCAATTAGTGTTTGACATTTAACCTTACAGCGTAACTTAAGCGTCACGATGACTTTCAGTTTATCGGTTAATATGAGATCTACTAACTCTTGTTGCTTAATGGCCGTCAGAATTCAATGTCAGTTGTCACAAATAAAATTCGCAACTAACACTTCTCGCAGATCATGATATTCTTTTCATAACTAAGTTACGCGAAGTAGGAAATGTTGGACCTTTTTCTGTTACTGATTTCAAAAGCCTACCTGCTAATGGTAACGATACCAAATATGTTACTTATTACTCAGAAGGATGTCGAGACTTTCGAGTGTTTGTGAACAGCAGACATTGTTGTTCTTTCCACTGAGCTGCGTCTAATCAGTTTTCCTTCGCATCCTTTCTCCCACAGGTGTAAATCCAGATCTGTATGGAGAAGAAACTCTGTTGAATTAGAGTTCTGTGTGTACAAAAATAATATTGATTATTGATAAATGTACGGTGTGATGTCATTCATCAATCACACTTCTCGAGAATTAATGTGCTTTGGGTTGAAGCAACTGTGGGATATCAGCTTTACTGTGCCAGGAAATTTTATAACATGGATCACCAAGCTAATTCTTATGAAACAGAAGGGAGCAGCTTGAGCTTAGGTTTTCTGATGATTCTCTCGACAGCAAACTGATAACACGCCCTGTATAAAATGGGAGAGTAATCTATCGAAGGGAGCGAACTGTGTGACATTGCTTAAATAAAGACAATTCGGTTGCTTGTTTTAAACGAAGTCGGTTAATCTGACAAGCGATCTGCCATAAAAAGCTTAGAACGAGATATTGCATTTGCTTATAACGAGACAGTAGCTTATTTTAAATTCCAAAGGCTTTGTCACTGAAACGGATATCCACGATGGAACTCAAACGTAAATTTACGCTGAAAAATATTATATTCTGTACCTATTGCTTCCGTATTTCATCTTTGCAGAAAGAGCAAAGCCATTGGTGGTGGTGACGCTGTGATACACTATGTGATGAAAAGTATCCGTTTGCCACCTACCGCCAGGTACTCCATATCAGCGACCTCAGTAGTCATTAGACATCGTGAGAGATCAGAATGGGACGCTCTGCGCCACTCGCTGACTGCGAACGTGGTCAGGTGATTGGGTGTCACTTGTGTTATACGTCTGTACTCGAGATTTCCACACGCCCAAACAACCCTAGGTTCACTGTTTCCGATGTGATACTGAAACGGAAACGCGAAGGGACACGTGAAGTACAAAAGATTGCAGGCCGACACCGTGTGTTGACTGACAGAGACCGCGGACACTTGAACAGGGTCGTAATGTGTAATACGCAGACATCTATCCTGACCATTACACAGGAATTCCAAACTGCATCAGGATCCACTAAAAGTACTATGACAGTTAGGCGGGAGGCGGCAAAACTTGGATTTCATGGTCGAGCGGCTACCCATAAGCCACACATCACGCCAGTAAATTCCAAAGGACGCCTCGTTTGGTGTAAGGAGCGTAATCATTTGGCGATTGAACAGTGGAAAATCGTTGTGTGCAGTTACGAATCACGGTACACAATATAACGATCCCATGGCAGGGTGTGGGTATGACGAATGCCTGGTGGACCTCATCTGCCAGCGTCTGTAGTGCCAACAGTAAAATTCGGAGGCGGTGATGTTATGGTGTGGTCGTGTTTTTCATGGAGGTGACTTGCACCCCTTGTTGTTTTGCGTGACACTATCACAGCACAGGCCTACATTGAAATTTTAAGCACCGTATTGCTCCCTACTGTTGAAGAGCATTAGGGGTATCCCGACTCCATCTTTCAACACAACCGAGCATCTATTCGTAATGCACCGCCTGAGGCGGGGTCGTTACTCGACAGTAAAATCCCTGCAATGGACTTGCCTGCACAGAGTCCTGACCTGAATCATACAGAACACCTTTGGGAGGTTTTGGAACGCTGACTTCGCGCCAGGCCTCACCGAACGACACCGATAGCTCTCCTCAATGCAGCACTCCGTGAAGAATGGGCTGCCTTTCCGGAAGAAACCTTCTAGCACCTGTTCGAACGTACGCCCGCGAGAGTGGAAGCTGTCATCAAGGCTAAAGGAGGGCGAAAACCATACTGAATTCCCGCGCTACCGATGGAGGGCGCAACGAACTTGCAAGTCATTTTCGGCCAGGTGTCGGGATACTTTTGATCACAAAGCGTATTTAAACAGTATTGTCACCATACACTGTTAATAACAAACTATATGTTGGCCAGAAAGAGACTGAGTAGTTTATAGCCCAAATGGTGATGTAATCACTTCTAAATAAAAACGGTTGCACGTAAGAGTGATTCTGTTTATAACTTAGGCACCTGGAGGGGCAACAACATGTGAATTGCATTTATTCAGTTGCACGTAAAAATGACCTTGAAATCGAAGTAAATGTCTGTTCGCAGACAGCTGATGGATCTGAAATTGTGCTCATCATTCTCCCATTGCATTTGACATTTCTGATAAAGAAGCTGCATATTTAAATGGAATGAAAGTTGACGCCTAACAAACACGTCCATTTTTTTCCAAATAACTGAAAGACGACACGAAGTAGAAGTGTATAATAATTTTTTCATGATGTAGGGCCACAGTCATAATATATTTCCTTAAAGTCAGTACCGCCATTAGACTGTTTTTTATTAGCAGTGTTACATTCACACGATCATGATTTAGGCTTCAAAGTGCCTTTATCAAGTGATTTAATGTTATACAGTGCCTGAGATGGCATACTGTCGTATTTAAAATACACTATTCGACACATTGTCTAAGGGTCAATATTTCTGGTAAAAGCCAATTGCTTTGTTTTATCACTGAGTATACCATCTTGACTCAAAGTTTCCATACCATCTGGCGTAGCTGGAGAGTTTTCATGGTGGTACAACAATGAAATTGGACGTTAAGCTCGAGAACCGTATTTAAAACCACTACTATAAGCCTGGCGAACGTCTCCTTTAGCGCATAGTTATCAGTGAGCTCAAGCTACGAATGTTATTCGAATCCATAAAACCTCAGAGCCATCTCATGTCCGCCGAAACTTAGACGCAGAACATCAGGCGGTCTTAAGAACGACGCAGTCTTACGAATTAGTGAGACATTAGGACAGTCACAGGACAGTTTAGTTTTAGATACGCAGCGTCATGCGTGTCTTATAGGTTCCAAAAGTCCTGACGACTCACAAGGAAGGCGTCATTTAAAGGCTGTACGAGAAACACAGGGTTGCACCTTTTCATGTGGAAAATGGGAGGCTGGATTTCATCATTTGGTCTGGTGGTAAACTCTCACATCAGGCACTGAGCCAGAGAAACCCCTATAAACTCTACTTCTGCACGAATCTAATGAATCAAGGCATTTTTCAATATAAGTAGAAAATGTAATGAATGCTTTCAGATTCGACATCTTGCAAAAAACAAAAGAAGAAAGAAACATATGCCTACATACCGCCACTGCATACATTTTTATACATATGTCTTTACACCGCAATGTACACAGACATCTCATAAAATTACTAGCTTACTTACATCATTACTCATCGTAACAAAACTACTGATACTCGAGCGAAACAGCAGATAACAGCTAGTTTGTTAATAAAAGGTATCATTCTCTGAATGGTAGTGGCAAATATTAGTGTCATTGTACAATATCGGTATCATTATACACAATATCGTTAATTGCAGAAAATATCAAAAGCAGTATTGCCTTTGTCATATTAATGTTATTTCTTAAGGGTTCTTTCTTTTTACAAAAGGGGTTTGAAAACAATGTCTACAGTTACTCTGTGATCGTCGATTACTTTTTTGCTGTATGTGTCTTAAACAGATAGATAAATATCACCGAATCTGAGGACTCGCGAAAGGGCTATGTATAACTGTCCGCGCGAGAGAAACAGGTTCTGGTAAATACAATCCTGCCCTTTGGAGAGTTTTATCTTGTGGTTTATTAATGATCACAGTGAAGGTTTCTTTTATTGGGAATCGTTTTCTTATCATTTGGAAAGGCATGATGGAATCGTAAGGTGTAACGTTAATGTAGTGTAGCAGCACAGTTTCATCAGAGTCAATGAATTTAGCAGTGATGAGGTATTCTCCTAAGTGAGTTGCACTAATTTTTCCAGATTAATTAATCCCTCATTTGCGTTAATATTCTAATAAATATAATTCAGCATTTTTCTTTACAAGCAATCGAAGAAGTGGCAAACCTTTTTGATTGAAAGTATCGAAAAGTTCTATGGGGTACAATTGAACGTTGTCTATTTCGTGGACAAAATCAGAACTTAGATAAACCTTTGCCTCTCCAGGTAACCAACTGGAAATGACATATTCATTAATTGTTGCGCAGTCATCATTTTTGAACACAGAATCTTCGTTGAATAGAACTGCGAAACACTTGGTGAACATTGATGTAATTCAGTTTATTCCTGCGATACACAGTGCTTGCTTGAAAAAGGGAAACAGCTCCAATTGACGTTGTGCGTAATAGAAAATTAGTTTGTTAATAGGTGGCGGCTTCTAAATTCTTTGGCCGACCGGAGTGGTCGTGCGGTTCTAGGCGCTACAGTCTGGAACCGAGCGACCGCTATGGTCGCAGGCTCGAATCCTGCCTCGAGCATGGACGTGTATGATGTCCTTAGGTTAGTTAGGTTTAATTAGTTCTAAGTTCTAGATGACTGATGACCTCAGAAGTTAAGTCGTATAGTGCTCAGAGCCATTTGAACCATTTTTCTAATTTCTTTACACTGACGTGTATGAACGAAATCACACGATTCATTACACTTGCGCAATGAATCTAAATACGAGGGTTGTTTTTTAAGTAAGGGCCGTTCGCGCGTATAGTCCCGTAGTTCGCGCGGACGCCGCAACAAGCCACTGCGCCACTTGCCGGCATCCTTCCCGTTCACACTGATGCAGTTGCAGCTCTGTAGCTGACGTGTACGCATCGCTGTGCTACTTTATAATGTTTACGATTGTTGAATCGGCCGCCGCGTGTGAGATACGGTCAGTGATACGTTTTTTGACCGCGAGAAGCCTATCAGCTGCAGAAATTCATTGTCAGTTAACAGAAGTTTATGGCTTGAATGCAGTGAGTGAAGGTAAAGTGCGTCGGTGGGTTAGAGAGTTTAAAAGTGGCCGTCAAAACGTCCATGCCGAAGAACGCTCAGGCCGGCCCTCTGTGATCACTTATGATTTGGTGGCTGCAGTCGAAACAAAGATTCGTGAGGACAGAAGATTCACAATTTCCACTCTTTCTTTGGAATTTCCACAAGTTTCAAGATCGGTTTTGTACAAAATTGTGTCTGAAAACCTAAACTTTAAGAAACTGTGTTCTCGGTGGGTACCCAGACTCCTCACAGAAGACCACAAAGGGAAGAGATTTGCCACTTCATTGGACTTTTTGATTCGTTACGAGGAAGAAGGGGATGACATGTTGAGTCAAATTGTCACTGGAGATGAAACGTGGATATCCCAAATCACTCCCGAAAGCAAGCGACAATCGATGGAATGGCGACACACAACCTCACCCGTCAAGGTCAAAGCCAAACAGACGCTGTCAAAGCGCAAGATTATGGCAACTGTGTTCTGGGACCGGCGCGGTGTTTTGCTAGTGGACTTTATGCCACGAGGAACGACAATCAACTCAGGTGCCTACTGTGCAACTCTAAAGAAGCTCCGCAGAGCAATTCAAAACAAAAGGCGCGGTACGCTGACAAAAGGAGTTTTACTCCTGCACGATAACGCTAGGCCTCACCCCTCTCAAAAGACTCGGGATTTGATTGATTCTTTTGGCTGGGAAGTTTTGGACCATGCACCATACAGCCCTAGCGATTTTCACCTTTTCCGGTACCTGAAACACCATCTTGGCGGGCAGCGCTTCAATGACGACGATGAAGTGAAAGCGACCGTGAACTCTTGGCTGTCGGAGCAAGCGGCCGAATTCTTTGAAGAGGGAATTAAAAACTTAGTTGTACGGTATGACAAGTGCTTAAATAAACAAGGCAACTATGTAGAAAAATAGGTAAAAGTGTGTAGAATCAGCAAATAAAAGTTTTATTACAAAAGTATTTGTATCTGTTTTTAAAAACAAAAACGGCCCTTACTTAAAAAACAACCCTCGTAACAGGAGCAGCTGTTGTGCATGTGGAATGTTGACGCCTGTGGCTCACTGATAGCCATACTGTACGTTAATCTTCCCGGATATTAGAGCCTTTTAAAGTTGAATAATAAATTAGTTGCAATTTTTTAATCCATGGTATGAACACTGATTTCACTTTAATTTTTTCGGTTAATATTACTGCTCCTGAGAAGTTTAGTAGCTTTTTTTGTGATGGCATAACGAACACTTTGAATAAAATTTAGTAATTCGGTAGGAAAGTTCGCTCTTTCCGTTTAGCTCATCATGTATCAATGCCTTTAAATATTTTTTTCTTCTTCTTGTACCACTTTCTCAATTCGTAGATTCGTTTCTCAAACTAGGTCATTTTCTGTTGGTAGGGATGTTCGCTCACACAGGTATTGTGTTGTGCAAGGTGGCAGCCAGTCAAGGAATGTTTTAGGGAATCGCTGTAAAAATTTTTGTTTGAAAGAACGCTGTCTAATCATTACATATTTTGTCCCAGGTGCAGGATGACTTCGGCTGTGCCTCCGTGACACATGTTACCTGCCTTTTAGAACAGAGGCAGGTCTGTCCGGTTAAGGCTGCTGACAAGATACGCCTTCAGCATCCGCTGAAATATGCTAGAAAATCCACGCCATCGATTCAGCGAATAGCGTGCTTGGGTGGCAGGTCACGTCTGTGATCTCTGGAGTGTTCTGCAGAGCAGAATGCAGTTGCTTCTCTCTGTTGTGATCCAGACCTCGAGAAGAACGGACGTCATTCTTTGGAGGCTCTCTGGCTCGGCACCCCTTGACCGGCCACCAACAGATCATTACATGAACCGCTTCCCCTCCCGTTGCTCACGTTATTTAGTTTGTTCGAGCTCCTAGACTGGCTTGCACTTGGTAACTTCCTATCGTACACGCGCCCCGTGTACCCCGTACACTGAAATACTGTATATTCTCCTTACTTGATTTAATTTCCTGTTCTGACATTTAACATCTGTCATGCATACCCACTCACAAGTCTTGACCTCTCGATCACCCGTGCATTGTCGTCAGGAGAGGGATGCGACAACCTCCCTCTCTATCCCTATAAGCCCACACTCTTTCGGTGACGTATTCCTCTGTCTTTACTACACTGCACAACTCATCCATAACGATGACATTGTCGGAGTGCGGACCAATGTGATATGTGCCGTTTCCAAAATGTATTCTAGTATAATCGAGAATATTCTACAACATTCAAAAAGATTCGAGAGTATTCTTAAGATTTTGGTAACATTATAGAACACTTCCGAACTTCTCCCTTTTGAAAAATACGCCTAGATGTGGTGCCCAATGGTGAAATCAAGGATAGCTCCTGACACTTTAAGCCATCGCTGGGTGTGAGAAACAGAGAGAGAGAGAGAGAGAGAGAGAGAGAGAGAGAGAGAGAGAGACTGGAAAATAAGAAGAAACAGTGTATTTTATGACAGGGACGTGTTATCACGCTCCTAATTTGTGGATTACTCTTCGATAATTCTGCTACATTTTACGACTGTATTGTGTGTAGCCCCCCTGAAACTTAACATTCGTACTAAGGCTGCTCTGCTGGTATATAAATTGAGACACTGTAACTATCTACATTCACCAAGCAAAAGACTAGGCACCTTTTTGCTTAAGCTAACAGGAACTTGGGCATCTAGATATTCAAGGTGTACAAAATTGTGGTACGGCCCAATGCTTGTCTCGTACGTTCTGTGTGACTTGAAGCACCAAGTGAATATGAAGGAGTGGAAAACAATTCCTTTACGCACATCATAAGTTACTCAGTTAATTGTTAAGCTTGACTCCATAATGGCCGCGTACTATTGTAACACTTTTACTAACACTGTCAGATATCCGAATATACAAGATATTGTCAGCAGTTTTGTAGTCGAAAGACAATGACCACGCACCAGGTTCATCATCAGTTGTAAAGGCTACTCGCTGAAGCTTGTTTCGCTATGAGAGCATGAAGTTCTTTCTGTGTGACAAGAGTGCGCCACCTGACTTTCCCCTTTTCCAATGAACATTTAGAAGAAATACTATTTGGAGAGGAATTCGATACAAGTGAGTGCTTGCTCACAACTGCTCACGAAGAAGACCTATATCAATGCGTATGTTATGCATGGCTTGAAATGTTTTATGTCAACAGACGAAGAACGAAATTCCGTTCGATATAGGGTTCCAGTTCATCACAGATCTTAGGAAGTTCTGGAGCAGAACAATGGGCAAAGAATCGTGTGATCTTTTTGCAGAGCTTTAGTCCCGTCATGTGGATGTCTTAATTTCTTGTAATTTGGCTGTTTGGTCCAGATAAGGTGTAGCTAGAATCAAAGCAGCTACGTAGACACCTGAGGAACAATGAATAGCAGTTTGCCAAGCGGGGTGAGGGCTGTAGAATATGATGAAGAGCTGTATGGAGTGAAGTGGAACCCTGAAAGTTTGGAGTCTGAATCATAGGTATTCTTATAAAGGTATAGATTCGTTCTAAATTAAATAATACCAGACATTCTTCTCGGAATGATAGATATCAAGATATTATTAGATGTATAGGGGAAGCTGCTAAGGAATATTTAGGAGTATTGGAATGGAACTGAAGAATTCAGAAGAGATGTGAATATTTCAAAGAGAACACTGGGATACTGGTACAGGAAAAGAAGAGAAAATATACAAGTGAAGAGAGTGGTCAGAAATGCAAAGAATGAAGTGTTGAGTCATTGATCGTGTGCTGGAGGTGAGCGAAGAGGTGAAGCATGGAGAGTTCTGAAATCTCCGTGAAGTATCGAAGTAGAAAGGATCTCCATTACCTTAATTTCTTTGGAAGAATGAGTACAGCATTATGAGAACCTGTTTACTGAAAACCGCCCAGGACTCTGTGTACAAAATGACGAGTTCTTTATCTCAGGTTTTTGTTAAGAAGCCGGAATAATTATACCCGTAGAAGCCGGCAGCAGTGGCCGAGCGGTTCTAGGCGCCCCAGCCTGTAACCGCGCGACTGCTACGGTCGCAGGTTCGAATCTTGCCTCGGGCATGGATGTGTGTGATGTCCTTAGGTTAGCTAGGTTTAAGTAGTTCTAAGTTTTAGGGGACTGATGACCTCAGATGTTAAGTCCCATAGCGCACAGAGCCATTTGAATCATACCCATAAAAGTCAATAAAGTGCTCATACTATGAAGAACGGACGAGCTTCAGGTCCAAACGGATTACCCATCCAGTTGTACGAAATTGGAGCAGATAAACTTCTCGAATTAATCGCCAAAGTTTTCAATTACTGCTTTAAAGGGGAGGTACAATTGTCAGAGAAATGGGAAACATCAGACATAACCAACATATGAGAAAAGGGACACAGTAATAAATGCTCAAATTGTAGAGGAGTGAGCGTACAGATTCAGTCTCTAGCGTGTGTGGAAAAATAATGAATGCGAGAATTGAGCTCAGAGTGTGGATCAAGAAGAACAGAATTGGTTCTCTGCCGGAAGATCGCAATATCATGCACAGATATTAGGTTTTGCCAAAAATGATCGTAGAGAAAAAGACTAGCCAGGAACTTAATGACTCATATGATTTTCACTGATCTTAAAGAAGCCTATGATAACATTCCCCAATGTAACTTGTGGACTGCAATCTTAGAGAACGGAGTGATTCGTTCATATGTAAAAATTATTAGAGTTTTATATGTAGATACAAACTGCAGAATTAAAGTAGTTACAAAACACCGGAAAGATTACTGTGACAAAAGGATTACGATAGGATACGCAATAGTGTCCAATTTATTAGACATATATTCCATTGTGCAAACGTTTCTGTCGTAGTATGGAAGCGTCTATGAGAGATGACACGCTATTCAGTTTGTATTTTGCTGACAATCAAATCGTTTTTGGAAGGATTAGGATGATATGAACTATATGATTAGAAAGTGGCACAGACGACATCACAAACGGGGTTGACATCTAATTTAGGGGAAACGGAGTGTTTGGTTTCTCCAGAAGTATATCAAAACGTGATGTTAGAATTTTCGATAGTAAGATCTGTGGACTCTCATAATTGTTTGGGAGTCTGACGACACAACAGCTGTACACTATTCTTAAATATCCTGTAGTTTAATCGTCTCTTATTCCGAGTAGCTTGTCGCGTCTGCTGAACAGCATGACCGTGCTCCAACCTTGAGTGGCTGTCGTACTACCTAACTACAGTCTTGTAAAGATCAATAAAATTTACACTTTGACATCTGTTTGAAATCAAACTCATCTCTTCTAGAAATGAAGACCACACAGAAAGAAGCGGTTAAGTCCATTTTACAGATTTTTCAGGAGACTAATTTTAAAGTTTAAAACGTTATAGTTTCATTGGTTATTGAAATATGCTTTTGTAATTTATACAGTACATTCAACGACCTTTTCTTTAGGATTCCTTAAAAATTGTACCCTGTATGTCTCTTTATGTGAACGTCTGTTTTTTAATATCTTTGTATCGTGCACTAACTACATTGGAAAAGTCAGAATGTAATGTGATATTGGGATGATACTTCACTATAAAACTTACCTGGAACTCCCATGACAAAGACCTATTCATCTTTGAGTCTAGTCATTACTGTACAGGATGTTCATGACTAATCAGGTTTTGAGAACAATACTACTTGTCAATATTCCGTTTTTATTTCCATTGAACTCATGTAAATTATAATGATTAATAAGTCCATGTCTCAACTTTTGTGTCTTAAATCACCTGGTATACAACCACCAACAATTATTCAATAAATGGTTAAAACACATACATAAAAATATAGTTAATTTCACTGATTAGCATTAATAACAGTTTTTATAACCACAGTCTTTTTTCCTCACTTTTTACTTATTACAAACAAATAACACAAAACGTGTTTTTAAAATCACTGCCGGAAACGAATATTTGTACAGTACTCTTGGGCCCCTGTGTCACAGAACACCTTCAGTTCTTGCAGATCACGATACTTTTCCTTAGTGATACGTAGCAGTCCTGAAACAATGATCATGCGACCTCTTATTAGCATGGTATGTCAATAGGTTTTTTTATAATAAAGCAGGAACTGCTATTTGACATACTGATATGATGTAGATAATGTTGTGTCTAGACCATACAGCCCAGACACAATGCTGTAGCCGATAGGGCACGCAAGGCCAACGCAGACGGGCGTGAAGTCTGGAACATGAAACTTATAAATGAATAAGAAGAAAAGTACGTAGATGCTTGTTACTTAACTTTTAATTAGTCCTTGGAATACATCTCTCTTGAATATTAGTAAGCTATAGGCACTGATACAAATGGCGCCTTGCTAGGTGGTCGCCAGTTAACTTAGCAGAGGGCTATTCTACTGTCTATCTCTCGGCAAATGAGAGCAAGGCTTAGCACGTCCAATCGCTAGCTATGTTGTCCGTACAACTGGGGACGAGGTCTCCTCAGTCTCTCGAGACCTGCCTTGTGGTGGCGCTAGGTTTGCGATCCCACAGTGGCGACACGCGGGTCCGACATGTACTACAGGACCGCGGCCGATTTAAGTTACCACCTAGTAAGTGTGGTGTCTAGCGGTGACACCACAGTTACATTTAATTACTGTGACTAAAGTCCTTAAGCCTACCTTCGTAACAGGGTGAAGGGAACAAAAACTCTCCTTCTGCAAGTTCTGGTTCCTCTTCCATTAGTCCAGCAGGAGCAGTAACAAGTTATGTGATCCTAGATCCGTTGTAAGTGGTACGATGTATGATAAGCCTTGGATGGTGACGTTCTATCTTCATCTCCTTAATAATTCATGGACATTTTCGTTGGTATCTTGGTTGCAAGAAATCAGTCCAGTCACGTATCAGTGAACCGTCGACTTCAACAACCTGAAAAGGAGTGGGTTCCGCAGGTGTATCATTAATAATGTCGGTGCAGTCCTTAGGGAGCTCAGCTTTTGTTTTACGTCTGCTGACGCCCATGTCATTGTCATTTTCCAGGTACGAATGTCGTCTTACTGGGAATGTCACACGAACTGACTCAAATCGCCTTGCATGACGGACATGATAATGGATGAACCTGAAAAGGGTGAGGTTTTTGTTTTGACCACCACAAGAGTCACAGAAGATTTCCATATCTTTAACGTCAGGATCCAGAAACGAAGTAACATAATGATACCGGAAAGATCCTACTTCATTTGAACCTTTCTTCCCTATAGTTTCAGGAAAAATATAAAACACTGCATTAGTCTGAGAGTCGATGTATATTAAATAGATACAAAGAAAGCTGTCGCTTATAATACACGATGATGTTGCTGATATTTGGACATGGAAGATTTAGTTGGAATTCCATACATATCGATTCTGTGTTTGTAAACTTCTGCTTCTCTGTCGCGATTGCCTTTCACGCTGATATGAGATATAGAACGCATCAGCTTTAAGGCGGTACAGTTCCAATTCAATCTTCTCTCTCTTAATGTTACATTGAACGTCTGATCTTTCCTTTCCATCTAGTGAATGTGTGAGTTGTGCCTCTAGAGCTTTGAAAGTTGCAGAAAACGTATAACAAAAACTGCATGTGTCACTTCGATGGAAATGGAATGAGATATTAAATTTTGTATTAGATATTTTACTATCAGTTTCACATGATACGGAACAAGTAGAATGTGTCTCTTGAAACATCTTAAACATCTTCTTGATCGTGAGTTCTTCAGGATAATACTGTTTCTGTGTTTTATTTATGCTGTAATGACTGGACCGTCCTTTAAAAGACTTGATGTGAGCGCAGATGTTATGCTCTGTTTCTGTTGAAAGTTTATGAACTTGGTTTCCGTGTGTCCCTCGTTTATCAACTGGCGCCATGCTTTCAGTTTTTAAGGTATTTCTGATAGTTTCTAATCTTTTCTTTGAAATACGATGCACGGATATAAAGGCTTTTTCACAAACAGACAATTCTTTCACAGTTATGTCTCTCATTATTCTGACCTTATAATGAAATCAATAATCACGCAAAGTAGCAACTATCTCATTCCAGAGGCCTTCGACGTTGTACATTTTCAACAGAAATCAGTCCTGTCAGGTGACAACTTTGCTCATTCCAGTCCTTCAGCAAACTGAAATTAGATGTTAATGCAGACTCGTCTGCATCAGTTAGCAAATAAGTACAGTTCTTCTTGCAGTCACAATGCTCTTCGTTTTCATGTGACATTGTTCTTAGCTTTTTAGATACTTCAGATTGTCTACCATAGCTCTGTCTTTTTCTAGACTTACCATTGCAGCTGGACTCTGGATTCTCCATCAGCAGTTGAAGCACCGACCTCAGTTGGAGTTTACACGAAATTCAATTCTATCTACCACACCACAAAGCGCTGAATCGATTGTTAAGGTTGCTCTGTGTTAGCACAAATCACAGCACGAAGTTCAGTTCCACCACAGCGCAAAGCAGAGAACATAAGTCTAATCTGCTTCGTGTTAGTGTCGATAATACATAAGAAAGATCAACAATGACATTGCATTTAACAATGTCAACAGTGAGACTTCCAAAAAGCAGACAAAAAAGTCATTACAGCTCACAAATCCGCACCTGCTGGACTTCACCCTTTCTGTCCGTGTATTGACAGACTTGACCCGTTTCCTCCGTGTATACCATATTTTAATCTGGCTACACGTCCGTGACTATACCCATTTCATTCATTTGAGTTCACCCAACTGAAACTGCATCTGATGAACTTTATAATGATACCACTAACTCATGTTCGTGAAATTTTGATTTGACCCCTTCTTTCCGTGTAGTCTTTAAATGTTAGGCATGCTCATACCTGTTTGATTAATGTTAAAGCTACTGTAATTTATTCCAGAGCATTTATTGGAAAGAGTGTAGACATAAGAACAATCAATGTTGTAGCTGTAAGCTGTCGTAGCTGTGTTGGGAGAGAACCAGAGCTCCAGGCACTGATATAAAGCACTGAACATCAAATCGTTACAGAAACTGACAGCTGGCTAAAGCCGGAAATCAGGGCAGTCGAAGTTTTTACAAAGGACCTAACCGTCGTGAGAAAAGAAACATTAAAAATAGTTAATGGGGGGAGTGTTTATTGCTGTCAAAAGTAGTTAACCTTGCAGTGGAATTGAAGTAGATAGTTCCTATGATTTAGTAAGGATAGAGGTTATGCCTGACAATAGGAATAAATTAATAACTGGTTCCTTTTTGAACCCCCGACTCATATGATACAGTTGCTGAACTGTTGAAGGAAAACTTGAGTGTCATTTCAAATAGGTACTCCACTCATAGAACTATAATTGGTGGTGACTCCAACCTAGTATCGAAACCTTGGCGAAAATAATTGTTTAAAGTCCGTGGTAGGCACAATACATCATCCTAAATCGTACTGACTGCCTTCTCAGAAAATTATTTAGGACAACTTTTTCAAGGGCCCATTCGAAGTATAAATGGTTGTGAAAACATACTACATTTTTTAGCAACAAATAATCCTGACCAAATAAGGAGCATCGTGACCACAAGATTGTTGCAGTGAGACTGAATACCGAAACATGCAAACCCACCAAAAATAAACGCAAAAGCAGATATAAATTCACTCGCCACTCCTTCCGGTCTCGCTGTGAAGGCGTAGACCAGAGGTGGTATAAATTCAGAGAAATAGTGTCGACGGCAATTGAGAGATACATGCGATATAAATTAATAAGAGATGGCACTGTTCCCCCATGGTACACAAAACAGGTCAGAAAACTATGCAGCAGGAGCAACGAAAAAAGCATGCCAAATTTAAAAGAACGAAAAATTACCAAGGCTGGACAAGTTTTATAGAAGTTCTAAATTTAACGCGAATTTCAGTACAAGATGCTTTTAACACTTTTCGGAACGCCTGTAAGCAGGTAAAGGTCTGGATTTCATTGTAATTTCAATTTCATCCCTATACAAATGTCCACTGAGCTTATGATAGTTAAAGAACTTGGTGACAGCTGGCTCTAACATGCACTTAGTAGTCAAAGTAATCTAGTCGCATAACTTCAGTTCTTCATACCGAACGGCTTGTGGTTCAACCTCTGGCTTGAGCTGCTGTTATAAATGGTACATGCTGGTGCCTTCAGAGATGAAAACGGAAGTCCACTGGTGAACATCAACAGTGATACCATCGACTAGAAAATGTTGTTCAAGCCACGCCATGTACGAGGGTTGGAACATTAAAAGTGTCAACTATTTATTTACAGCTCGTACAAAACAGATACGTGTTTCAAAGTTTTACTGACTTTCAAAGTAGTCACCAGCATTGTGTATAACTCGTTGTCAGTGATGTGGAAGTCGTAGGATAACCTTAGCAGTGCCAGTTGTGTTGACAGTTCGAGCGGTGTGGTCTATCGCCCGACTAATTTGTAGCAGTTATGAAGCGAATGCCATGAAGAGTTTCCTTCAGTTTAGAAATCGAGATGAACTCACGATGGCTTAAGTCCGGAGAGTGAAGTAGGTGGTATAGCAATTAGCTGCCCCATCAGTCAAACAAATCAGTAAGAGCTTGCACTGTATGTGCTTGAGCACTATCCTGCAAAATGATGGTCAGGTCCTGCATAAATTGTCATCATTTCTGTCTCTAAGCTGGTTGACGGTTGTGTTCCACACATTAACAGTATACAGACAGCATCCCTGCACTTCTTATTTATTTCATTTTTCAGTGACTTGTATTTCAGTACTGCTGAATTTCTGTTAACGTTTTTGTACTTCCGTCTGTCATCGATTAGCTAGAGTATTTCTTCTGTTACCCAAGGTTCCTTTGCAGTTACATTCCTTTTGTTTTTAACTTTCATGATCGCTCTTTTTAGAGATACCCGTTTTTCTTCAACTGAACTGCCGAGTGAGCTATTCCTTACTACAGTGTCTATTATCTTAGAGAACTTCAAGCGCATGCCTTCATTCCTTAGTACTCATATATCCCAGTTCATTGTGTGCTGATACTTCCACACTAATCTCTCAAACTTCAGCCTTCTCCTCATCAATACTAAACTGTGATCTGACTCTAAATCTGATCCTCGGTAACTCTTGCAATCCAGTATCTGAATATGGAATCTCTGTCTGACCATGATTCCCTGCCTATTCCAAGTATACCTCCGCCTCTTATATTCGGTATTGTTAGCTGACATTAATTGCGGAACAAATTGTCTTTATCCTTTCTCGTTCCTTCTGCCAACTCCATGTTCTCCAGTACCCCTTTCTTCTTCCCCTACAACTGCATTCCAGTTCCCAATGACTATTAGATTTTCATTTCCTTTTACATACTGTATTATCAGTATACTTCCTCTATCTCTTTGTCTTCGGCTTGCAACGTCGGCATATATACAAGAACTATGGTTCTCGGTGATCGTTTACTGTTGATTCTGATGAGAACAACCTATCACTGAACTGTTCACAGTAAATCACTCTGTGCACTACGTTCCTATTCATAACGAATCCTACTGCCTTTATACCATTCTCTGCTGCTCTTGATATTACTCATATGATCATTAATTTTTTTGCTTCTTTCCATTTATCTTCACTGACCCCCACTCTACATCAGATCTTTGCATTTCCCTTTTCAGATTTTCTAACTCCCCTCCCTTATTCGAACTTCCAACATTCCACGCCTCTATTCACAGAACGTAATTCTTTTGTTGCTTATTCAATCTTTTTCTCGTAGTTAATTTTCACATGGCAGTCCTCTCCTGGGACAGTACAGATAGCCGCTAAAATCTGGAGAGTTCTCCAGTTGGCGAAATATCAAGAAGTGTGTCGCACAGGTTTTACTGTAGGGTCCCTTATGGTTCCTAATGTGTATTAATATCTTGCCACCCTTTTTGCACGAATATACAAACATAGCTCATATTGCTGTTGATACAGGTATAGTAATCACATCCTGCAAACAATAATTAGGTGATGAACTTGTAAATAACGTCTTTCAGAAAATTATTAAGTAGATCTCTGCAAATGGACTCTCACAAAACTTTGAGAAAAAACAGTATATATAACTATGTTCAGAAAATGGCATAACAACACTGGTAAATGTGGACTTTGAACAGAAGTCTGTTGCGAAGTTAGAATTCTCAAAACTTCTGGGTGTCTGCATTGATCAGAAATTGAATTGGAAGAAACACATTGATTATCTGCTGAAATGGCTAGGTTCAGCTGCTTAAATTATTATGGTTGTTGCAAATTTTGGTGACAAACATATCAGTACATTTCTTTACTATGCCTACGTTCTTCACGGCATTCATATGGCGTCACATTTTCGGGCAATTCATTATTAAGAGAAAAAATATTCATTGCACAAGAGTGTGTAATCAGAATAATATTTGGAGCCCACACAGGATCACCTTGCATATAAGGATTTAAGGAACTCGGAATATTCACAGTACCTTCGCAATACATAAGTTCACTTACGAATTTTTTTATTAATAACCCATCCCATTTCAAAAATAATAGCGAAGTGCATAGCTGAAACACTAGAAGAAAGGATAATCTTCACTATTCTGGATTAAATGTAACTTCGACACAGAAAGGGGTGAATAATGCTGCCACAAAAGTCTTTGGTCATTTACCAAACAGCATTGAAAAGTTGACAGATAACCAAGCAGCATTTAAAAACATATTATAAGAATTCTGAATGACAACTCCTTCTAATTAACAGATACATTTTTAGATATGAAGTAGTAATAGTAAACAATAGAGAAACAAAAAAGACAAAAAAATAGTTATAACGTGTAAAGAAACGTCTACTAACAGGTAGTCACTGATGCCGCTGCTACTGCTGCTGTTGTTGCTGTTGTCTGTGCGTGCGTTATCGAATTACAATAATGTATGTCCAATATAGTCTGCTAGTAATACAAGTTACATACATAAGAACATAAGAGTGACTTGCTTTTGATATCATGGGTAGGAAACTGGCATGCTCATGTGACATCAGAAATGTATACAAGGTTAGCTGTAACCAACATTAGTACTACTGCACTCTGTTACGGCTCAGACGTAACTAAGCCTTATAGATTTTGTTGCGATTATGCTTATTTAAATCAACAAACAATTACGGATGCGTACACAATGCCTAAAAGCGCGAGGACCCTGGGGCAATGCTGTTGTTTTACAACCATGGATTTGCCAAGTGGATATCGTATTGTCGGGACTGTTTGCATGGACAGATAGCAACCATTCAGACATCAACGTCAAGCGGGTAGCCTAAGCAACAGCGCTGCAGGGGCCACTCCAGAAGACGACTATCAGAAGATATCACGCGTCCCCCGGGTCACCAGAAGGCAGCGTGATCGCCACTAGAAGTCGCTGGCGCCACCGAACTACTTGTCACGGTAGGGTCATGTGGCTGCAAACAGACCGAGTTGCGTCGTGGACCCTTCAACGTTTATACGCTGGCGCTCGGACTGTGCCAAGCAGTTCATTGCTTATGAACTCTCCAGGCTAGTTGCAATCACTGTATTGGTTCAACAGTCAAAGTTTTCCTAAGGAACCAGCGGCAGCTGCGACACTGCATTCCATCAAGCAAAATCCTCTGCGTGAAGCAGGCAGTGCCGTTACCAGGCTTCACCAAGACGTGGCCTCTACACTGAAGACATGTGTGGACTTCGGTACTGACTATCGTATTGCATTATATTATTAACTTATTCATTCCTGATCTAACGATGCAATTGGCTTCGTGAACGTGTGAAGACATCTAAAAAGAAATGATTGCCAGAATAACTGACTCAGCATGTAGAAGAGTCAAAAGCAAGGTTGGTAACATTAGGAGTGCAATGGTAATTCCAATGTTAAATGCAGAGGACAGAGTAGATAGGTGAAGCTGGTACACTGAAAGCCTCTATGAGGGGGAGGATTTGAATAATATGATAGGAAAAGAAACAGGGGTCGATATACAAGAGATACGGGATCCATCATTAGAATCAGAATTTAAGAGAGCTTTGAAGGACTTAAGATCAAATAAGGCACATGGGATGAATAACATTCCATTAGAAATCCTAAAATCGTTATAGGAATGGCAACAAAACGATTATTCACTTTGGTGCGTAGAATGTATTTTGTCTGGTGATATAAAAACATTTTCCACTTCTGACTTTTTTTAACAACTTCTCATTGGGTTTGATGGAAATGCGGTCTTCCTGTGCTCTCGATTTCACTGTTTCCCTTTTTAACAATATTCCAAATTGTTTCAAATTTATTATCCGAGGTGCTAATCTCAGACATAATGAACATACTACTAGACTTTTTAACAACTTTTCTTTATACAGTGCAGTAGTTTTCATAATCTTTGATTGTTTATGGATTACTACTCCTTCTAGCTGTAAGATACGTGACCCTTTTCTGTTTACAAGATATTTTATCCCTTATTGCAATAATGTTTCACTATTTTACTTGGGAAAACATTTTCAAATATCATGAAATACACTCCTGGAAATTGAAATAAGAACACCGTGAATTCATTGTCCCAGGAAGGGGAAACTTTATTGACACACTCCTGGGGTCAGATACATCACATGATCACACTGACAGAACCACAGGCACATAGACACAGGCAACAGAGCATGCACAATGTCGGCACTAGTACAGTGTATATCCACCTTTCGCAGCAATGCAGGCTGCTATTCTCCCATGGAGACGATCGTAGAGATGCTGGATGTAGTCCTGAGGAACGGCTTGCCATGCCATTTCCACCTGGCGCCTCAGTTGGACCAGCGTTCGTTCCGGACGTGCAGACCGCGTGAGACGACGCTTCATCCAGTCCCAAACATGCTCAATGGGGGACAGATCCGGAGATCTTGCTGGCCAGGGTAGTTGACTTACACCTTCTAGAGCACGTTGGGTGGCACGGGATACATGCGGACGTGCATTGTCCTGTTGGAACAGCAAGTTCCCTTGCCGGTCTAGGAATGGTAGAACGATGGGTTCGATGACGGTTTGGATGTACCGTGCACTATTCAGTGTCCCCTCGATGATCACCAGTGGTGTACGGCCAGTGTAGGAGATCGCTCCCCACACCATGATGCCGGGTGTTGGCCCTGTGTGCCTCGGTCGTATGCAGTCCTGATTGTGGCGCTCACCTGCACGGCGCCAAACACGCATACGACCATCATTGGCACCAAGGCAGAAGCGACTCTCATCGCTGAAGACGACACGTCTCCATTCGTCCCTCCATTCATGCCTGTCGCGACACCACTGGAGGCGGGCTGCACGATGTTGGGGCGTGAGCGGAAGACGGCCTAACGGTGTGCGGGACCGTAGCCTAGCTTCATGTAGACGGTTGCGAATGGTCCTCGCCGATACCCCAGGAGCAACAGTGTCCCTAATTTGCTGGGAAGTGGCGGTGCGGTCCCCTACGGCACTGCGTAGGATCCTACGGTCTTGGCGTGCATCCGTGCGTCGCTGCGGTCCGGTCCCAGGTCGACGGGCACGTGCACCTTCCGCCGACCACTGGCGACAACATCGATGTACTGTGGAGACCTCACGCCCCACGTGTTGAGCACTTCGGTGGTACGTCCACCCGGCCTCCCGCATGCCTACTATACGCCCTCGCTCAAAGTCCGTCAACTGCACATACGGTTCACGTCCACGCTGTCGCGGCATGCTACCAGCGTTAAAGACTGCGATGGAGCTCCGTATGCCACGGCAAACTGGATGACACTGACGGCGGCGGTGCACAAATGCTGCGGAGCTAGCGCCATTCGACGGCCAACACCGCGGTTCCTGGTGTGTCCGCTGTGCCATGCGTGTGATCCTTGCTTGTACAGCCCTCTCGCAGTGTCCGGAGCAAGTATGGTGGGTCTGACACACCGGTGTCAATGTGTTCTTTTTTCCATTTCCAGGAGTGTAGATTAAATTTTAAATTAGCATCAGGTTCCCTGTACACCTAATCCCAGTCCACCTGTTGCAAACTTTCACTATAATTTTCAGTCATTAAACTGTTAATTTAATGCACTATTTTGAACGACTGTTTCGCATTATTGCTGTGTCATATACTGTAACTAGCTGTGTATCATGATCAGAAACGCCATTCTTAATACGAAAATTTTTTATTTGACTAAATTTATCTTGGTCTATAAAAATATTGTCTATCATTGTGGTGCTTTCCTGTACTATCTGAGGAGGAAAATGAACAACTGATGTCAATTTGGAAGAACCAAGTAATACTTCGAGATCATTTTTTCTCTCAGACTTTTCAGAAAATTTACATTGATATCCCCAGAAACAATAATTTACTTCCTTCTATCTGACAGCACAACAAAGAGTTCAAGTTTATCAGAAACAGCTGAAAATATCCCATTTGAGGCTTATATGCTTCTACAATTATGAATGTACCATTATTTTCCTTGAGCTCACAGTCACACGTTTCTGTATGTTGCTACCCACAGTTTTTTTTTTTTTAGTTTCTAAATTTTTAACGTATGTGGCAACTTCTTCTCTCCCCATTGTGTCTCTGCTTACATATTCTGAAAGCTTCTATCCACCTGCATTTACGTTTTCTAAATCTGTGTCCGTATGATGATCAGACAGGCATAGTACATCAGTTTATAAATCTTCTAAGCAAACAAGAAGCCCATCTACTTTCATATTCTGAGGTAATGTCTGGGGTGGGGCAAATATAAGTGGCCTGGAGAACAGAGATCCATGGTACAAAGGAACATGGGAGACAAAAGGAAATACATTACTGCTCAGACTATAGTAGATGTTAAAACTGACCACCATTCATCTCTTTCCAGTTTTTGGCCCTGGGCAGCACGTTGCCGAAGGTGGATCGAAGCTGGACTGCTGGAATTGCTGCAGTCTCATCCAAAACGTTCTTATGCAATTCTTGAAGAGTATGAAGGTTGTTGTGATACACCTTCGACTTGAGGGCTTCCCACACACTGACACATCAGATGACCTGGGTTGCCAACTCTCTCAGGCGTGAAGATGCTGTAAATGTGCTCCAAGGTTCGGCCGACTGTATGGGCAAATGCTACGTTCTGTTGCAAGTAACTGTTTCTCCTCCGTTAACATTGCCACAAATAGTTTCAGAATGTTGGCAGTATAATGCACGGAAGTCAGCATCTGCTGAAACAAGATGGGACCAATAACGTGTTGGGCAGATACTGCACACCAAACGCAAACCTCCTGATAATGCGATAATGTTCTGTGGAAGTTATGCGGATTCTCTGCTGCCCTGAATCTGTGATTCTATGAGCTGACGTAACCACTCAGGTGAAAGCAGGCTTCGTCAGGCATAATGGACAGATCCATGTCCAAGCCATTCATTGTTACCTCATTGAACAGCCACTCACTAAACTGGAGACGCTGAGGAGCATTTGCTGTGTTTAATGAATGGACAACAGCCACTGGTAGGGTTGCATGTGAGGTCCAGGTGGAGTATTCGTCCGCATGATCGACGCGATATGCTGGTCTCTTGCGACAGGTGTTGGGTTGATTTGGTAGGACTAAAGGATTTCCTGGTGATCTGCAGCAACATTTTCTGATGTATAGGAATGTTTCGGAATATTATTTGAGTTGTTAAAACCAGATTCTGCCTGACGCCATTATCGGGCAAAGCATTGCTTGGGCATCTTTGCTGTTCTTTGACACCATTAAACTTCTCAAAAAACAACAGACCACTCCATTTATAACGCTTTGTTGTCACTTAATTTTCCGCAACGAACACCGCTGCGCCACTGTGAGTACCGTCATCGCCATTGCACTGCTCCACTCACACTGACACAGCCCGCACTACACTCTGAACGGGTGTTACTCATGTGAGTGCAGACGTGGTTTGCGCTTCGCCGAGAATGGTTACATGCATACACTCTCTTCGAATCGGATCCACTCGTCTGGGCCACTTTTATTTGCCCCACCCTGTTGTTGTTGTTGTGGTCTTCAGTCCTGAGACTGGTTTGATGAAGCTCTCCATGCAACTCTATTTTGTGCAAGCTTCTTCATCTCCCAGTACCTACTGCAACCTACATCCTTCTGAATCTGCTTAGTGTATTCATCTCTTGGTCTCCCTCTACAATTTTTACCCCCCACGCTGCCCTCCAATGCTAAATTTGTGATCCCTTGATGCCTCAGGGCATGTCCTACCAACCAATCCCTTCTTCTAGTCAAGTTGTGCCACAAACTTCTCCCCAATCCTATTCAATACCTCCTCATTAGTTACGTGATCTACCCACCTAATATTCATCATTCTTCTGTAGCACCACATTTCGAAAGCTTCTATTCTCTTCTTGTCCAAACTAGTTATTGTCCATGTTTCACTTCCATACATGGCTACACTCCATAAATATACTTTCAGAAATGGCTTCCCTACTCTTAAATCTATACTCGATGTTAACAAATTTTTCTTCTTCAGAAACGCTTTCCTTGCCATTGCCAGTCTACATTTTATATCCTCTCTACTTCGACCATCATCAGTTATTTTGCTCCCCAAATAACAAAATTCCTTTACTACTTTAAGTGTCTCATTTCCTAATCTAATTCCCTCAGCATCACCCGACTTAATTCGACTACATTCCATTATCCTCGTTTTGCTTTTGTTGATGTTCATCTTATATCCTCCTTTCAAGACACTGTCCATTCCGTTCAACTGCTCTTCCAGGTCCTTTGCTGTTTCTGACAGAATTACAATGTCATCGGCGAACCTCAAAGTTTTTATATCTTCTCCCTGAATTTCAATACCTACTCCAACTTTTTTTGTTTCCTTTACTGCTTGCTCAATATACAGATTGAATAACATCGGGGAGAGGCTACAACTATGTCTCACTCCCTTCCCAACCACTGCTTCCCTTTCATGCCCCTCGACTCTTATAACTGCCATCTGGTTTCTGTACAAATTGTAAATAGCCTTTCGCTCCCTGTATTTTACCCTAGCCACCTTTAGAATTTGAAAGAGAGTATTCCTGTCAACATTGTCAAAAGCTTTCTCTAAGTCTACAAATGCTAGAAACATAGGTTTGTCTTTCCTTAATCTTTCTTCTAAGATAAGTCGTAAGGTCAGTATTGCCTCACGTGTTCCAACATTTCTACGGAATCCAAACTGATCTTTCCCGAGGTCAGCTTCTACCAGTTTTTCCATTCGTCTGTAAAAAATTCGTGTTAGTAATTTGCAGCTGTGACTTATTAAACTGATAGTTAGGTAATTTTCACATCTGTCAACACCTGCTTTCTTTGGTATTGGAATTATTATATTCTTCTTGAAGTCTGAGGGTATTTTGCCTGTCTCGTACATCTTGCTCACCAGATGCTAGAGTTTTGTCAGGACTGGCTCTCCTAAGGCCGTCAGTAGTTCTAATGGAATGTTGTCTACTCCCGGGGCCTTGTTTCGACACAGGTCTCTCAGTGCTCTGTCAAACTCTTCACGCAGTATCGCATGTCCCATTTCATCTTCATCTACATCCTCTTCCATTTCCATAATATTGTCCTCAAGTACATCGCCCTTGTATAGACCCTCCATACATTCCTTCCACCTTTCTGCTTTCCCCTCTTTGCTTAGAACTGGTTTTCCATCTGAGCTCTTGATGTTCATACATACCATGTACTAACATTATTTTTCAACGCACTTTTATGAAAATTTTGTAATATGGTAACTTTTTTTTCAGTGTACTTTTATGAGAATCCTGTGATATTTTAACATCTGAAATACCTGCCTGACTGAGCTTCTCATTAACCTTCATTTCATTCAATGTTGAATCACTGAACTCTGACCTTAGTCTAAAAAAGGAATAGTCCCATAAGATTATTTTGCTATCATTCCGGCCAATTCACTACTTCCTTTCCTACTGAGATGCAGGTCATGCCTCGTGATGTCGCTCCTGCCAATAATATGAACAGGAACCAAACCTATACCTGAGAAAGTAGACGCCCGAAGCACTGATGTAACACCATACTTCATTTACCCTACAGTATACTCTCGACTGTGTTGGTTTCCCCTACTAGTTATGATACTCCTTTTGTATATGTAACATGTAATCACCATTTACAAAACGTGGTTAGCAACAAGCAACACTGTAGTACATAAACTGCCACCACCATAACACTTCCTTTACGTTCCACAACTATTATCTAGTTCATAATGTCGGATGCATGGTGGGGCTTTTAGCAATCGCAGCTAATTTCTATAGGAAATCAGTAACGGCAAGTGACTACAGCAAAATGTAGGAAGACCTACAGAGGATAGACAGTTGGCCCTAAACGTAAATACACTACGCAACACAGGCTGCACTTTAAGATAATCGTCTAAAAGAATCAGTGTGGAAGGAAGTGGGATACTGAAGTACTAAGGAATCATGACACGTGTCTGACGTTCGTTAAGGATGTGAATACTGCCATAAGTCAAAACAGCCTTGGGTGCAATTAGAACCAAAGGTGATAATATTAAAAGTGAAATGGGAAATGTACTGTTAAGCGCAGAGGAAACATCGGATTTGTGGAATAAATAAAACTGGTGGCCGATAAGTAGACGAAATGGAGGCCTTCTACCTTGGAAGCAAAATAATCCATAATGGGCGAAGCAAGGAGGACATAAGAAACAGATTAGCATAGGCATAAAGGACATTCCTGGTCAAGAGAATTCTACTGGCATTAAAATAGGTCTTAAAATGAGGAACAAATTTCTGGGAATGTGCTTTTGGAGCACTTTGTTGTATGGTAATGAATCGTGGTCAGTGGGGAAACCGGAACAGAAGAGAATCAGTGAGTTTGAAATGTAATGCCATAGAAAAATGCTGAAAATCAAGTGGACTGATAAGGTTAGGAATGAGGTAGTCCTCCGCAGAATCGACGAAGAAAGGCATGTACGGAAAACAGCGAAAAGGAAAAGCGACAGGTTCATTCGGCATGTGTTAGGGCGTCAGGCAATAGCTTCAGTGGTACGATAGGGAACTGTAGATGATAAATACCGTAGGGGAAGACAGAGAACAGAGATTGGAATAAATATAGCAAAAATCGTCTACTCCGAACTGAAGAGGTTGGCACAGGAGAGTAATTCATGGCGGGACGCATCAAATCACTTAGAAGAGTGATGACTAAAGATAAATAAAAACGAAAGGACAGCTACAACCAGATATTTTAAAGAAATGTGTATTGAGTAGTGGAGATGCTTTAGTCATTAAAACCATTAGTTATAAACATCTGTCTTGTTGATTCTACTTTGAATATACACTCCTGGAAATGGAAAAAAGAACACATTGACACCGGTGTGTCAGACCCACCATACTTGCTCCGGACACTGCGAGAGGGCTGTACAAGCAATGATCACACGCACGGCACAGCGGACACACCAGGAACCGCGGTGTTGGCCGTCGAATGGCGCTAGCTGCGCAGCATTTGTGCACCGCCGCCGTCAGTGTCAGCCAGTTTGCCGTGGCATACGGAGCTCCATCGCAGTCTTTAACACTGGTAGCATGCCGCGACAGCGTGGACGTGAACCGTATGTGCAGTTGACGGACTTTGAGCGAGGGCGTATAGTGGGCATGCGGGAGGCCGGGTGGACGTACCGCCGAATTGCTCAACACATGGGGCGTGAGGTCTCCACAGTACATCGATGTTGTCGCCAGTGGTCGGCGGAAGGTGCACGTGCCCGTCGACCTGGGACCGGACCGCAGCGACGCACGGATGCACGCCAAGACCGTAGGATCCTACGCAGTGCCGTAGGGGACCGCACCGCCACTTCCCAGCAAATTAGGGACACTGTTGCTCCTGGGGTATCGGCGAGGACCATTCGCAACCGTCTCCATGAAACTAGGCTACGGTCCCGCACACCGTTAGGCCGTCTTCCGCTCACGCCCCAACATCGTGCAGCCCGCCTCCAGTGGTGTCGCGACAGGTGTGAATGGAGGGACGAATGGAGACGTGTCGTCTTCAGCTATGAGAGTCGCTTCTGCCTTGGTGCCAATGATGGTCGTATGCGTGTTTGGCACCGTGCAGGTGAGCGCCACAATCAGGACTGCATACGACCGAGGCACACAGGGCCAACACCCGGCATCATGGTGTGGGGAGCGATCTCCTACACTGGCCGTACACCACTGGTGATCGTCGAGGGGACACTGAATAGTGCACGGTACATCCAAACCGTCATCGAACCCATCGTTCTACCATTCCTAGACCGGCAAGGGAACTTGCTGTTCCAACAGGACAATGCACGTTCGCATGTATCCTGTGCCACCCAACGTGCTCTAGAAGGTGTAAGTCAACTACCCTGGCCAGCAAGATCTCCGGATCTGTCCCCCATTGAGCATGTTTGGGACTGGATGAAGCGTCGTCTCACGCGGTCTGCACGTCCAGTACGAACGCTGGTCCAACTGAGGCGCCAGGTGGAAATGGCATGGCAAGCCGTTCCACAGGACTACATCCAGCATCTCTACGATCGTCTCCATGGGAGAATAGCAGCCTGCATTGCTGGGAAAGGTGCATATACACTGTACTAGTGCCGACATTGTGCATGCTCTGTTGCCTGTGTCTATGTGCCTGTGGTTCTGTCAGTGTGATCAAGTGATGTATCTGATCCCAGGAATGTGCCAATAAAGTTTCCCCTTCCTGGGACAATGAATTCACGGTGTTCTTATTTCAATTTCCAGGAGTGTAGTTTGTGCACCATTTCCTCGTGTAAATTATGGGAATGGTCCTAAAGTAATATTTTCCTTTCCGAGAGGCACGAATCAGCGCTGGAAGTAGCGCTCAGTGACCCACCAAGAAACTGTTCAAGCATACAGTGTACAATAGGATGCAATAAGTGCCTACCTTCCAGAATTATTTTCTCTAAAGATATTTCGAAATGAAAGGACTGATGTAGGCTGTCGTGGTGAAGAAGTTGGAGCTAGAGAAATAAGATGTGGGCAAGAGTGAATTACAGAAATGCCACAATATGAACTTACCTCACAAGACAACGAACCATCTGACACTGTTAGCGAGTAATGGAATGTGCTACAAGCAGGAATCTTAAAAACGGTGGAGAAAATTACAGGACATGTAAACGTGAAAAGGGCAATAAAGCCATGGGCTACGCAGGAAATGATTTCGAAGATCGAGGAGAAAAAAATTAAAAAAAACAAGACCAATGAACTAATGAAGATGTATGAATGACTACCAAGGGATGAATAACGAACTGTGTAGAGAAACAGAGCAGGCTAGGAAAGATGCCTAATGGAGGAGAATAACGCAGTTGAAGAAGTGTAGTGGAAGCGAAGATATGATGTACTATACAACAAAGTAAAGACTACATCATGAGATCGAAACAGCCTGGGAACTGCTACTGAGTAAATTCTTGATCAGGCCGAAAATGCTATAGAAGAATGCGGAAAATCAAGTGGACTGATAAGGACATACTATAGCGCTGCGAAGATCTACATGACAAAGATCAGAAACTAACAAGTCTTAAACTTGAGTCTTTGAACAGTGATGATGATGATGATGATGATGTTGATGATAATGGTGATGATGAGAAAGGGCCAAAAAATAACACTGTAAGAAGCAAAGAGTCCGACAGCTGCAATGAAAAATGGAGAAGGAGCATGTACAGACAATATACCAGGAGATATACTGAAATGTTTGAACCAAGAAGGAGTAATAGAAATACTGAGGTTATGAAACAGTTTATTTTTGGACGTAATTCAGGCACAAAAAATGCAACGAGATTTTCGCGAATTGGGGGAGAGAGGCTTATTAGAGAGAGAAGAGACCTGTAAATACGTTCTATAGAGATGAAAAAGGCATTTGATAGCCTGGCTTGGAAAACGTTTGCAAATAAAATGAAAAAAAAGAAACCAAGAGAGACTGGAAAACGATTTATAAACTCATTATACTTTAATAAAAAAGGGTCAGTTGGAGTGAGTGGAAAACGTAAGAATCGGATAGAACTATGGAAAGGAAGAAGACAAGGTCTACCACTTTCAATCCCTAGTAGGAAATACGATTGACCACTGCCCACTGGATGATAAAGCGGTGAAACTGGAGTATGTTCGCTGACATGGTCGTTGTAGCAACAGAAGAAAAAAAGTTGTAGGTACAGGGGTTACGACTGAAACAAAATGAAAGGTTTATACAATGAAAATCAGTACAAATAAAACAGAGCTAATGGCACAAGGAGAAAATAAAAGCGTAATGTTGATCCTGAATGAAGAAATATTACAACATGTGCAAAGCATTAAATACCTTGGAAGCAGGACAGAAACAGCATGGAATATCGGCACAGAAATTAACACAAGGTTGGCAATGGCGGAAGACGCATTATATAAAAAAGGATAATTTTCTGCAGCAGTAAGGACAAAGATTTCGGGGAAAGACTGAGAAAACGTTTCGCATATAGCATCTCCCTGTACGGTGGTGAAAAATGGACACCAAGGAAGAAGTATAAAGCAATGCTGGAAGCTTTTCAGAGGTGGAGATGATGGAAGGTGGAAAGAATATATAGGATGAGTAGAATGAAAAATGAAGAGGTGCTGAGAAGAGTGTGCGAGTATGTGGGAGTGAAGGCGACAGAGGAAGATATTTAAGATCCGGGATATGTAATGAACGGCAGCACGTACAGCAACATGAAGAAGGAAGCAATGGATCGCAAGAAATGGATACATAAAGAACCTGCGAATAAAAGAGAGATCTAATGATGATATCAATTATTTTTTGTTACATTTTACTTAATATAAGGAATGAAGATTTGCTGTTAATCCAAGTGCATCATGATAATTTTCTTTTCAAAGTGGCTTAGGGACTATGTAACAGCTATATAACAGCTTTACTACGTGTGGTTTCTTTTACGTGGTGGCTATATGTCACTTTTTGATTTTGAGTAAATGTAGTTCCTTTACTCTCTCGGTTATGTTAAGATGAGTACTAACGGATATTGAATCTACCTTCTTTGTGCTTAATAAGCCGCCTCTCTCCTTGATGTATGCTAACGTGCTTGTTTTTATGGGCTGATTGTTCTATAGATATAACGATCCAATATTTTCTTCAAGCACAGTTACGATTATATCATCCCTAACGTAAATGGACATAATGAGTAATATAAGTAATCTCTTGCTATTTTGGATGTACTGCATAACCGAATGTTATAACGTATAAGCTCTGTAGCATGCGTCCTGTTGGATTGTTTAGATTGAGTTTTTTTATCGGTTTTTATCATTGTTGAGGAGAGGTATATACTATGGTTGCTTTTCTGCTGTACATGTTTATTCAAAGTGGTTTAAACACTTACAAGCGACTGTAAAAAGTATTTGTATTGTGGTAAGCTATTATATGTGTATGTGTATGAAGACAGCAATTCATGAAGGGGTTTTATTTAAAGTAAAAAAGTGAGATCCAACGAAATGGCTGCCAGGTGAAGATATTCTGGGTGACACAGTTCTGCAAGAGCAAGTGTTCCACTTTAATGTGTTGGAAATTGAGAATCTCATTTAACAAGACTCCACTCACCAGAAAATTTATTTACGAGTGGGTATAGAATTTTCAGAAAACAATTAGTATTACTGAGGCAAAAGCAGTAGGTGGCTCTCATAATCTGGGGAATGGGTTGAACGTATGAAAGAAGTGTTTCTCAGAATTCCACAAAAGTCTCGTGGTGCCAGTGCTCTCCGCTGGTTTTGGAGTACTGAGATGACGCCCACAAACGAAGCCATCTGGGATTCAGCACATGGCGGGAAACATATACAGATTTCCTTTGACATTAATGCGTGGTTGGATACGAACTCTTGCAGATCTAAGTCACACAACATGCCTTTTCCAACGATATAGCAGCCACGATGCAGGAGATCACTTTAAAAAAATAAAAAAACTGATAAGAGTTGGTGTTTTCATACATATAATCAATCATACCGGGTAAGTGAGCTCCCCCTACCATTAGGTTTTATGCAATCTGCAATGGCTTCAAATACCACGTGTAAATTTATCATTTTCTCTCGCTCGCTGTGCGCAAACTATCAGTCCTACAGAAAAACTGACGGCACAGTTTTGCAGGCAATTTAGTTAAATTTTATACTGCGACACATTTTCGCTAGAGGCCGTAGTTTTCGAATTATTCAAGAGAAACTCACAAAAATGAACGCGTTTTCCTAGAATAATTCGAAAACATCTGCAGGAATCAATTACTGGTAGTACTGTAACAGAAGAAGAATCAAGAATGTTATTCTCGGTTTCTGAATTCTCTCTGTAGTGCTTAGTGTTTTGGTTGGCAGGAGAGCCAACACTGTGTTACTAGAGGAGGCCGAAATGCACGCGTTTTAGCTCACGCAGGCTGGCGTGAGGTCTGGAACATGACAAGGAAATTAGAAAACGGCTGTAGCTGGTGGAATACTTAACTTTAATCCATTACTTATCAACGTCGCTCTTGATGGTACATGATTCACAATATTAATGGTAACTGAATATGGTGCCTTGATAGGTCGTAGCAAATGACGTAGCTGAAGGCTATGCTAACTATCGTCTCGGCAAATGAGAGCGTATTTTGTCAGTGAACCATCGATAGCAAAGTCGGTTGTACAACTGGGGCGAGTGTTAGGAAGTCTCTCTAGACCTGGCGTGTGGCGGCGCTCGGTCTGCAATCACTGATAGTGGCGACACGCGGTTCCGACGTATACTACCGGACCGAGGCCGATTTAAAGGCTACCACCTAGCAAGTGTGGTGTCTGGCGGTGACACCAGATTCTCCCCCCCGCAAATCGGCGTACAGTTGTGGCATAAGGCTTCCGCCCGCCGTGGGGAGGACCCCATGATGACGTATGCAACGAGGTGGGGAGCCTAATAACAGGCGAGGCTGTGCCACCCGCACCCTGCCATTCGGACCGCGGGGAACTAGGAAACGCCTGAAAACCTGCTCCAGGGTGCACGCCAACATGCGGTGTATGCACCCGCAGAGAGACAGGAGGGGCCGAAGGGTCGACCTCCATCGGGCCGGGGCACCCGACGGGCGAAGACGACATATGGTCCGGAGCGGGCAAGAGTTCCATGTCGGAGGACAACTGGTCACGGGAAGCGATCGGCGGCGCGTGACCCAGGGAGGCGCCCGGCAGTTGTAGCGACGCGTCCACTGCCGGCGTCGCCGGCTGGAGAACAGGCGGCGGCGGCGGTGGCGGCGGCGCATCGCCATGGAGCAAAATGGAAGGCAGCGTCGGTAACACCTGGGCTGAGGCGAGCCATTAGATGGGTCCCCAGGGCGCTGACCGGACGGCACCGTCGCTGTAAGCAGACGGGGAGCGGCGTATCCCGTGCGACGACAGAGGCGCAGCTCATTGAGATGCCGACGCACCTCACCAGAGGCCCCCAAAGCCAGATACATAGCGCGGCCGAGGCGGCGAGGAATGCGCCCTTCGAGCCAACGCTATGAACCTCGATAGTGGCGATAGTAGACAACGTCGCCTGGAGCAAAAGCAGGTATCTGCCGCTGCACAGGAACCCGATGCGGCGGATGTAGCAAAGACATCAAGGTTCGATGATGACGACCGTGGAGCAACTCAGCCGGCGAGCGACCATCTCGGGGCTGAGAGCGATACTCCCGAGAATGCGACTCTCTCAACTTCAATATCTGTGACTTGAAAGTGCTGATTAATCGTTCAGCGGCACCGTTTGACTGAGGCGAAAACGGCGCGGACGTCAGATGTTGAATACCATTGGCCTTGAAGATTGACTGAAATTTTACGGACATGAATTGTGGGCCATTGTCGGAAACAATAGTCTGTGGAAGACCTTCAATGCAAAAGATAGCAGATAACGCTTGGATGGTGGCAGATGACGTCGTGGAAGACATCCGGACAACAAAAGGAAAATTACTGAATGAATCTACCACAACCAACCATCGAGCATTCCAGAATGGACCAGCAAAATCTATGTGTAAGCGTTGCCAAGAGGAAGTGGCGCTTGGCCATGCAAAGAATTTCCGCGGTGGTACTCATTGTTGTTCGGCACACAGCCTGCAAGAAGTGCACATATTCGTAATCGCGGCATCGATTCCGAACCAAGTACAGTGCTGACGAGCAAGTTGTTTCGTTCTCACTATACCCCAATGTCCTTGGTGGAGAAGCTGTGAGACAGAGGACTGTAACGAACGTGGTACCACGCCCTGGACTGATCATTATCAGAACGCATCAGCAGAACACCACGTTGTACAAAAAGTGTCTCCTGGTGAGCAAAAAATCGGCGAACCAACGCATCCCCGATCCGTGACTTTGACAAGGGCCATTGCGTAGCAACAAAACGCAGAACGGTAGCAAGGACAGGGTCGGCAGCTGTGGCTGTAGCTGCACGACGAAAATCAATGGGAAACGATTCGACTACGTCATCGGTTTCCGAATCAATGAACATGCAAGCAAGTTCGGAGGAATCGAATGCTCTATCCTCAGCAACAGGCAAACGGGACAATGCATGGGCGTTTCCGTGCTTAGCAGTGGACCGATACGAGATGAAAAAGCGATGTCAAAGGTTTGTGGTCTGTGATGATGGTAAAGTGACGACCATACAAGAAATCATGAAACTTTGTAACACAAAATACGAGAGCCAATGCTTCTTTCCCGATCTGTGAATAATTTCTTTGCGCAGATGAGAGCAATTTGGACGCAAAGGCAATAGGGTGATCGTGCAATCCATCTTTGTGCGCAAGCACAGCACCGATCCCGAAATCCGATGCATACACCATCAACAAAACGGGGTTCTGGGGATCGAATGGCGTAAGGCAAGTATTTGAAAGCAACGCCGATTTCAACTGGCGAGAGGCGCGTTCGCATTCCGTCGTCCAGACGAACGGAACGCCTTTACGGCGTAAGCGATGAAGCTGAGCTGAAATGGAAGAGGCGTGTGGAACATATCGGTGATAATAGTAGATTTTTCCCAGCACACTCTGTAGCTGCTTCAAATTCTGCGGCGAAGGCAAGTCTTGTATGGCACGGAGGTGCTCGGCACTGGGATGTATGCCTTGGGCATTGAGTACATGGCCCAGGTATGACAAGTCACGAGGAAAAAACACACATTTGTCCTTCCGCAAGCGAAGACCATTTTGTCGCAAGACCTGAAATAATGTTCTGAGATTGGCTAAATGTTCTTCTTCCGTCTTTCCGTAGATCACAATAACGCCCCGATAGTGTGCTCCAGTAGGGACCGACGCACAAACAGTTTGTAGATAATGCTGAAACAATGCAGTGGCGGATGCACACCCGGATGGCAGTCGTTTGAATTGATACAACCCAAGATGCGTGTTAACCACCAAAACACGCTGGGATTCTTCGTCCACCGGTATTTGCTAGTACGCATCTGCTAGGTCCAACTTCGAAAAATATTTACCCGGGCACAGTTTGTCAAAAAGAATTTCCGGGTGGGGTAACGTAAAAGTTGCAATCACTAGTTGTGGATTCACTATTGCCTTGAAGTCCACACAAAGTCTAAATTTTCCGGGAGGTTTTGGCAAAATTACTATAGGTGATACCCAGAGAAGCCTGCACATGTTCAATTACACCTTGTGATTCCAAATCGTGTAATGTTTTTGCGACATCATCACGCAATGCGTGGGGAACATTGCGCGCTCTTTGTCCTTTGTATGTTGCAAGAAGGCTGCACTGTCTGAACACAGGGATCTCTTGACCCGAATAGCTAGTTAACTTAACATTTGCGGCACGCAACGGAGGTGTGCCCAGGGGGTTGTAAGTGCCTTGATTGATCAGTGAAATTGCAGCCCCGGTATCGAGCTGGAATGGTATCACTTTGCTGTTAATGTCCAAGTCCACAAAAAGTTTATTGTCCTGCTGACGACAAGAGCGACTGTCTCGTGCAACGTGAACTGATACTGGTACAAAATCACTTGCGGCTTGACGGGAGTTCCGGCGATGTCGACGCACACTATGTGTGGGATGAACACAGTCACTGTTACAGAGAGTGGAGTGGAATGAACTACATGAATTTCCATGGGTGAAATTTCGCGAGCCTGAGTATCCTTGGTTCGATGCCGATTCCGGCGCTAAGCAAAGGGCCTGGAATGGTTTTGAGCTTCCGATCTGACCTTTTTCTGGCAAACACTCTGAACATGTCCTTTTTTCAAAAAATGGTTCAAATGGTTCTGAGCACTATGGGACTTAACATCTGTGGTCATCAGTCCCCTAGAACTACTGAAACCTAACTAATCTAAGGACATCACACACATCCATGCCCGAGGCAGGATTCGAACCTGCGACCGTAGCAGTCGCGCGGTTCCGGACTGCGCGCCTAGAACCGCTAGACCACCGCGGCCGGCATGTCCTTTTTTATTACAATAAAAGCAAATAGCTTGGCGTGACTCACAGTTCTCACGCGAATGTCTAGTAGCGCACTGCAGGCAGGATTTGAGCATGGCATTTGCTTGCCGGCGCGGCACATGTGGCTGAGAGCCTGGCGGCAGCGGCGCGGCTGGGCGCGAGGGCTGTTCACTGCTCCGTGCAGCTCGCCCGGCGGGCCGGTTAACCTGACACACGGCTGGTGAAGTTTCAAATGATTGCTGAGCAAAGTCAAGTGTGTCCTGCCGATCAAATATGTCCATCACTTGTTGAAGGGAGGGATTGACTAGTTTCAAAATCTGTTCATTTATACGAACATCAGAAACGTTCTGTGCAATTGCATCACGTACCATAGTATCTGAATAAGGGAGTCTACATTGACACTCTAAAGCACAATCCCTAGTAACGCCTTGCAAGGTTGCAACCCACTCCCGATTAGTCTGACCTACCGTACGTTTTGTACGAAAGAAGGTATACCTTTTCGCAACCACATTGACTGATTCTTTGAAATATGTATCTAACGCAAACAAAATTTCTCCGTAGGACAGAGTTGCTACGTCACGTCGGGGAAATAATTTGACCATCACACGGTACGTTTGTACGCCAACCGATGATAAGAGATAAGGCTGCCGCTCGTTACCTTGAATTCTGTAGGCGGCGAGATGAAATCCAAATTGGCGTGATCACTCCGTCCAGCTTTCCAGTGCAGCATCAAAAGGTCGAAGAGTTGGTGCAACAGCGTGTTGTGGCTGCGTTAGCGGTGGAGCGGCTGCTGCCGCATCGTTTTGCATCGCACGTTGACCCTGGACGAGCTGTCCAAGGGCATCCAGTAAGGCCTGCGTCTGCTGATTCTGTAAGCGATAAAATTCGTACAGTAAATCTGGATATTGTGGCGAAGCCATTACACAAGTAAATCAGGGCAATATCGATAAGAACGCGGTTTTGCCTCGTCGCCAATGTTATGGGTTGGCAGGAGGGCCAACACTGTGTTACTAGAGGAGGCCGAAATGCATGCGTTTTAGCTCACGCAGGCTGGCGTGAGGTCTGGAACATGACAAGGAAATTAGAAATTAGAAAAACGGACGTAGCTGCGGGAATACTTAACTTTAATCCATTAATGATGAACGTCGCTCTTCATGGTACATGATTCACAATATTAATGGTAACTGAATATGGCGCCTTGCTAGGTCGTAGCAAATGACTTAGCTGAGGGCTATGCTAACTATCGTCTCGGCAAATGAGAGCGTATTTTGTCAGTGAACCATCGCTAGCAAAGTCGGTTGTACAACTGGGGCGAGTGCTAGGAAGTCTCTCTAGACCTGCCGTGTGGCGGCGCTCGGTCTGCAATCACTGATAGTGGCAACACGCGGGTCCGACGTATACTACCGGACCGAGGCCGATTTAAAGGCTACCACCTAGCAAGTGTGGTGTCTGGCGGTGACACCACAGATCTCTTCTGAACAGCACGTTGCAAGGCATCCCAGATATGCTCAATAATGTCGATGTCTGGTGAGTTTGGTGGCCAGCAGAAGTGTTTAAACTCAGAACAGTGTTTCTGGAGCCACTCTGTAGCAATTCTGGACGTGTGAGGTGTCCCATTGTCCTACTGAAATTTGCCAAGTCCGTCGGAATGCATAATGGACATGAATGGATGCAGGTGATCGGACAGGACTCTTACGTGTCACCTGTCAGAATCGTATCTAGACGTTATCAGGGATCCCGTATCACCCAACTACACACGCCCCACACCATTACAGAGCCTCCACCTGCTTGAACATTCCCCCTTCTGACATTCACGGTCCATGGATTCATTAAGTTGTCTCGGTAACCCTACACAAGCATCCGCTCGATACAATTTGAAACGAGACTCGTTCGACAGGCAACATATTTCCATTCGTCAACAGTCCAACGTCGGTGTTGAAGGAGCCAGGCGAGGCGTAAAGCTTTGTGCCGTACAATCATCAAGGGTACACGAGTGGGCCTTCGGTTCCGAAAGTCCATCTCGATGATGTTTCGTTGAATGGTTCCCACACTTACACTTGTTGATGGCCCAGCATCAGTTCTGTACATTTCGTAGTATCTTGCCACTCGACCTCCCGTCATACTCGTTAATTTTTGAGAATGATATGTCCGTCTTATTATTTCTCTTCCAAGAAATTTACAACACATGTGTGCACCACATAGTAATAGGCTCCTTAAACGCAGAATGATGGATCTTGGTTTACATATTTCAAGGAAAGTGTCAGTCCAATTATGGGTAAGATCTTGCACCCTATGTGGCCTTGAAGCACGGAATGATACTGTTTTGAATGGTGTCATAAAACCGTTGCATCCTCTTCTGAGGCAAGCTAGTTTACAGCTGTTTTATCTTCTCCTTGATATCCTGGAATCTGCTACTTCATGGGGACCCTGCTATCCATAGGAGTCAGTTCAGAAGGACACATGCCACGTGTGGAAAAACATTATCTTGTTGGAAAACGGCACCACCATACTGTCGCATGAGGTATAACAAATGAGGAGGAGGAGGATGTTCGTGACGTACCGTTGTGCCGTCAGAGTTCCCTCAGTCACTGCCAGCCGTGACTTGAAGTCGCTTGTGCAGTGGAAGAGAAGTGTTTTACGGCAGGGAAGATGAATATCTGCTCGTAGTTCTTAAGGTAGACACTTTAGAGTCGATATTCAATGGACATTTTTTTCTCGTTTTGGTCCATTCTGCTACATCCCAGAACACGTAAATCAAAGAGTTTGAAGTAGAAGGGCCACTGTCAGCGATATCACAACGAATGTCGCTGATAACTTTCAATTTCGTCGCTCCCGGACGAAGGGACTAACACTCTGCGCGTAGCGAGCGAGAGAAAATGAAAATCACAAATTCAAAGACTTGAAAATTGGTAACATCATCATGGGATCACCATGTATATCATCTGCAAACACATTAGAAGCAGACAATGGGAAATCCTGTTCGCTAATTATTATCAAGAAGTTAGATCTTATTACAACATTTATGTGTGAACGTCTAGTGTACTCCAGCGAAAAATATTTCGTAGCTATGAAATGTCAGCTACTTCTGTGACACAAAGAAAGGGTGCTACGACATATTTCATGAATTTATGCAGAAGAGAGAAGTCAGTTGCTTATTTAAGTGTTTTCGAAAGTTCACTTTGATGCTCTATAATTACTTATACTGCCTCCACTCTGACGCAAGGCATGCAAGTGCTGACACGAACAAGAAATCTTATGTAAGATAGAACTTCGCAGAAATGAAAAAAGGCAACAAGGCAAGGGATTTATTGCGAGCTAAAAGTAATTGCTGACATTTAAATCACCGAGTTCTGTGCTGTTCTCCGGATGAGGCCTGGGTACGGCCATTAAGAAAATACGACGTACCAGGAGCACATTAACAAATGCTTAACAAGATGTTTAGCGAAGACAGCGGTCGCATACAGTATTCATATTATTATGAATCACAATATTTCTTGTGTTTCGAGAAGTTTGGTAGGAGATTTGTTGAGCAACTATCCTTTGTAAGAATACTCACATCCAAATAACGTTTCACCTTCATCGAAGAGACACAATTGAAGATATACAGAATGAGTTTAACCACTGAAATGATTATTACATTTCTCCTTTGGCAAAGGATTCCAGACTAGACCCTATTCGGATCTCCGGAAGGGAGACTGATAAAGGGGAAGTGACGACAAGAAAAAGATGTAATAACGAACGAAAGGATAACGTTCTACGAGCTGATACGTAGATCGTCAGCAGTTTGAACATGACAGGGAAGCTAGTAAATTTTAAAAGGCAAATTAAAGGTTCAATGTAGGTATAGTGGGGGTCAGTGAAGTGAAATAGACAGCAGAAAAGCATTTCCGCTTAGACAAACATAGGGAAACATTAATAGCAGTGAAACATAGTGTAACGAGAGTAGAATTCGTCATGAGTAGGAAGTGAAGGCAGAGAGTGTTACTGGGAACAGGTCAGTGATTATGGTTGTTGTCATCAGAACCGGCAGCAACCCATCACCGGCAATAATAGTTTAGGTATAAATAAGCAGAATATGAAGAGATATAGAAAGTATATGAGTATATTGAATGGCTGATTGAGTATGTAAAGGGAGATGAAAACCTAGTAGCCATGGGAGATTCGATGTGGTTATAGAGCAAGAGGTAGAAGAAGGGGTACCGAAGAATATGGGATCGGTAGCAGGAAAGAAAGAGAAGAAAGAGTAATTGAGTTTTTCAATAAATTTTTTTATGGTAATAGCGAATACTCTATTCAGGAGTCACAAGACGAGTAGCTATACTCGGAAAAGGCCGAAGATACAGGAGGACTTCAGTTAGATTACGTCATGGTCTGACAGAGATACCGAAATCAAATATTGTGGTATAACGCGTACCCAGGGAAGATATGGACTCGTATCAAAATTTAGTAATGATGAAGAGCAGGCCGAAGTTTAAGAGATTACTCAGGAAGAACCAATTTGGAAAGAGGTGGGATGCGGAAGTAGTAAAGAATGAAGAGATACGCTTGAATTTCTCTGAGACTATACATACTGCAGTAATAAATAGGTAGGCATTTCACTTGAAGAGGGATGGATATCTCCAAAAAGGGAAACCCCAAAGTTCGGAAGAAGAACATAGGTACAAGAAGGGTAACTGCGAAGAAACCATGGATAACAGAAGAAGTACTTCAGTTGAGCGATGAAAGAAGGAAGTACAAATATATTCAGGGAAATTCCGGATTACAGAAATACATGTCTCTTAGGGATGAAATAAGTGAGAAATGCAGGAAGCTAAGGCTAAATGGCTACATGAAAAATGTGAAGAAATCAAAGAAGAAATGATTGTCGAAAGTAGTGACTCAGAATATACAGAAGTGAATACAACCTTCGGTGAAACAAAAAGCAAGGGCTTTAACATTAAGACTACAATGGGAATTCCACTATTAAACGCAGAGGATAGAGCATGTATGTGGAAAGAGTAATTGAAGACCTCTGTGAGTATGAGAACTTGTGTGATGAAATGATAGAAAAAGAGTCGACAGGTAAGAGATAGGGGACCCAGATTAGAATCAGCATTTAAGAGAGTTTTGGACGACTTAAGGGGAGTTGGAATGCCATATCCCAACGATGTTGAATTTAATGACTTTGCTTCCATGTATTTCAAGAACCACTTTAGCCATTGACATAAAACTTTTACAGGACATTGAACTTTATGTTCTGAGTCTACTGAACTACAATAATTGCATTTCAGCCACTGCTTTCGGAAATACATTTTTTTAATTATACAGTTAAATATTGTGTAGTTTTTGTATGTTATCCTAAATAGTCGTAATTATACATAACATTATGTTCTTCTTTTAGTTCAGTAGACGCAGGATATGTATGTTATTACTCCCTGATAATTTGAATACTCTACTCGAAGTGGTTTCTAACATTTAGGGAAAAATGCAACAGAAAATTTAAAGTTTCAGGAATGGCTTCTAAAGTTTCAAAAGATTGTAACTCACTTAATATATGCTAAATTTTTTGTTTTTAGTCACTCAAAAGCACCCTGCACCATGCAGTATATCATACTCTTGATCTTATTCCAAGTTTTTTCTTCTTTTCTTCTTTGTGGACTCCGTAGTGGCCAACTGTGCTGCATACTCTGCTTTGTCAACGCGAACCTTGTCCATCCGTTCAATGTCTCTGATGCAGTTTCCTCCAGGATTAATTCCCATATGCTGTAGCACGTTCGCCCTAGAAATGTGCCATCATTAAAAGTAATAACAGCATCACTGACCCCCCACTTCAGTGCCTTAATTCCAAAAAAACATTTTTTGGTAAGCAAGTCCATATAAGATTATTGAACGACTTATTGGGATTTTGAGTCTGACCATGCAGACACTTCTTCAGTAATTCATTATTTACCAGGTCTCTGTAAATAGGTTCTATGATATCGATCACTGCTGCAGGGATGGAATGTTTATGGCTGTACGAACTTTTTGAGTACTGGGCATTGCGGTAATTGCACCATGAATCAGGTCCAGGAGGGCAAAGTTGGTGTACTAGTTTTTCATCAGTTGACATTCTGTGGAAGAAAGTAGCCCATACCGCCTGCTTCATTTTCAACAAATCCTCAGTATTATTTCTGATGGCCATCCTATAATACTGCTGTAGTTCATCAGTCACTGTGTCTGTCAGCCTGCCTCTCATGGTTTTACTATAACTTCGACATACAACGCATCGCTACTGTTTTTGACAGTGCTACCAGTACAAACACGTAATTTAACTTTTATAACACAGCAATCCATAGGCTTCTATGTAAAAAATTACCGATTTTATTACATCTTGAAGTAATGCACGTAAAAATTTTAACATTTTCAACCGGTGTAGATTATATTTAAAAAAAACTCACCATGTGAGTTTATAAGTGACATATATATCATTTTATTCGGAAATTTGCAAATTTTGTAATGAGATAAATATCTGAAAAGGTGGAAAAAAATTTTCCGTTCTATCTACCCTTAAGTTCAAATAAGGCAGAAGGGAAGGATAAAATTTCATTGGAATTTCTAAAATCATTCGGCGAAGTGGCAACAAAACAATTGTTTACGTTGGTGTGTAAAATGTATGAGACTGGCGAAAAAACCATTAGATTTTGAGAAAAAATTATCCACACAATTAGGAAGTTAACAAAAGCCGACAAGTGCGAGAATTATTGCACAATGCTGAAAAGAAGGATATACAGAGGAACCAAAAGGAAACTGACGACCCATGAGATAACTATCAGTCTGGCTCTTGGAAAGGTATAGGCACTAAAGGGGGACGGTTCTGACACAGCGGTTGGTAATAGAAGCAAGATTGAAGAAAATCAAGACATGTTCACAAGGTTTGAAGACTTTGGAAAAGCGTTCGGCAATGCAAAATGGTGAAAGGTATTCGAAATTCTGAGACAAGTACGGATAAATTATAGGGAAAGATGGGCAATATACAATGACTAAATAATAAGTCTGGAAGAGCAAGAAAGACGTGCTCGGATTAAATACGAGTATAGTCTTTCTAACTTAGCGTTTAATTTATACATTGTAGAAGCAATGGCGGAAATAAAAGTATGGTCGAAGTGTAATGTTAAAATTCAGGGTGAGAGGATGTGAATGATAAGATTCTCTGATGACACTGATATTCTTAGAAGTTAAGAGGAATGACAGAATCTGTTCAAAATGAACAATCGAGTGCAGGATGTAGGTTGAGAGTAAATCGAAGAAAGAGGAAAGTAATGAAAAGTGACAGAAAAGAATACAGTGAAAAATTTAACATCAGAATTGGTGATCACCGTGCAGACGAAGTAAAGAAATTCAGCTAGTTAGGAAGCAAAATAATCCTCGATGGGCGGGGGAAGGAGAACATTAACAGCATATTAACACTGGCAAAGCGGGCATTCCTGGCCAATAGAAATCTGCTAGTACCAAATATAGGCCTTAATTTGAAGATGAACTTTCTGAAAATGTACGTTTGGGGCACAGCATTATATGGCAATGAACTACGGATTGTGGGAAAACCGGAATTGAAGAGAATCTAAGCATTTGAGATGTGTTGCAACAGAAGAATGTTGAAATTATGTAGACTGATCGAGTAAGGAAGAGGGGATTTTCTGCAGAATCGACGAGGAAAGAAATATAGGGAAAACAGTGAGAAGAAGGGACGGGATGATAGAGCATGCGTTAAGACATCAGGGAATAACTTCTATGGTAAAAGAGGGAGGTGTAGAGGGTAACAACTGTAGAGGAAGACAGAGATTGCAATATATCCAACAAATAACTGGGGACGTACGTTGGAAGTGCTGCTCTGGGATGAAGAAGTTTGCAAAGGAGAGGAACTCGTGGCTGGCCGCATCAATCCACTCAGAAGAATGATGACTCAGAAAGAAATGAAACAGTTATAAACGCAAACTAATGTCTCAACATAGCAAGTAGGTTGACCGCCTTGTAGCTCATAACATATTACGAGTTACACCTATCTGCATTGCACCTAGAACTGTAGTAAAGCCTGTAGCTATAGTATGCAGTCAGATGAGCATGCACTGATTATAATATACCAGCATCATGTTCCATACAATTCCATTGTCTGACGAAAAACGGGAATCACACAGGAGGGGAGGAACAACCGAAGTGAAACTTCACGGATTGAGCGGGTCTATGATACTTTTTCATTGATTACAAGCTCGACTGAAATTTGCAAGTAACTTGTCAGTATGAAGCCTCTAATCAATATGATGCTGTACCCCCTCTAGCCTGGAAACAATCACTTATTCGTTTGGGAGATTGTCAAAAAACCGTTGTATCGACTCATGAGGGAAACTGGCCCGGAACCGTTGTCACTGGTCCGTTGTATCCTGAATAATGGTGCAGGGACGGAACTGACGTCCGAGCTGCTCCTAGACATGTTCTGTCGGAGGGTCATCTGGGGATGTTACTACCTCAACAGCATGCAGAGTGTTCATTGAGACACGTGCCGTGTGTGGACGAGCCTTGCGGGGTTGAAAAATGGCACCACGATACACTAACATGAAAGGTAGCACATGAGGACGCAGGATATCGGTGACTTATAGGGTTCCCTGAGGCACTACCAGACATGACCCGAAGTTATATCCGACGGTCCCCATACCATGACGCAACGAGTGAGACCGCTGCTCCTTCCCAAATAAAACAATGGATAAATGGGGCCTCTCCGGTCGTCGCCGCCACAATCATCAGCTATGGTCATCCCAGACTGGTCAGAACGTCTATTCGTGGCTACCTGTATGAGACGCCATTCAGTAGCATTTCATACTTCCCGGTCACTAAATGTGCTTCAAAATGTGCTGTTTGTGTTATGGAGTTAACTGAAATCTACACATGGGACGATAATTTCCAACTGCTGCTTGTGTCTGACCAATGATGCTGCATGAAACAGAATGTTGCAGGGAGTCCATTACATGTTCTCGGGTGGCAGGTGCATACGTGAACAGCTTTCGATGTGTTTGTTGCAAAATACAGTGGTTATCCGTTGTGGTGGCAAGGTGGTTACATTTCTCGACTGGGACCTTGATGACGATTATGTCTGTTCACGTTCCCTTACGGTCCTACTTCGGGCCAGTATCGCAACCAAATGCCCGACCATTCCACGATTCGATGAGCTGGCCTACTGAAGACCCGGAATGAGGACCCTTTCAGACTTTGCCAGGTGTTGATAAGGAGTATGAGGTATTTCCGTGCTCTTTACGGAGATCAGTCAACATCCGACGCAATTCACGTCTCTCACAAACGTTTCCATGCCCGGAAACAACATGAACACGAACAGAACTAACTCAATCGGGTGGTCGTTCTTCTACTCATAGAGAATTGCAGCTCTAAAACCATTAGAGATACGCCGATAGTGTGTACAAAGTACTATTGTTTTTGCGTGCTAACTGTTTTACCAGGCACTAAACGTTACTGAACAGTCTACACAAGGTTGTCATTAGCAGCTGAAGAGTTCAGCCTACATCCAGTCTGATTGTCATTGCCAGAGTGGTCAACAGGAGTTTCCCACAGAGTACGTAGAAACAACCGAGCACCAACAATTGATTAGGTAACCCAGTGATACTGCCTTTATTGCCAGGTGCGTGCAATGGGATATGAACGTGTGCCCTTTTGGTGGAAATTGCCACGTAAAAGAGGCGTCCTGAACCATGTAAGTTAGTTAGAAGACAGCATGAAAAAAGGAGGTAGATCTGTTTCATATTGCTCGAAATATTTGATTTTAATCTTCGTTGATAACAGCGATGAATGTAAATAAAACTGCCATGCCGATGTAGGGCATTTCCAGACCAATGGTTCCAGTTGTTCGTAGTGCAATGTTTTGCGGTAACGAGAGTTGAGTCAGCCTCCCAACACAGCTGGGTCGCTGGCCAGCAATGATAAACTACGTAGATGGTGAGAATTGAAACCGTCTACGCGGTTCTTGTTGGATCGTCGTTTTTCTACTTCAACTGCTTCCCTGATTTTCCCTTCGCAGGTAAGCCAACCCTGGCGTACACGTATTTACCTCAATTCTATGGACTTCCTGCGCTTTTCGTTACATTCCGACGACGCCAATTTATTAAGCAGACGAAGCAGAATGTATCAAACGCAAGTCCTGTGATATCAGTGACAACAGAGCATCTCATATCGACAGCACAGAATAGTCTACTTTAGAGCTTACGCTCGTTTACTTCTGCTACGTGAAGGTTACCAAAGATATCATTTCTAGAACTTAAGATATCTCAGCTATTGTTACTTTCCCAGTATAAATGCTTAATGCCCCCTCTGATTAGATTCTTTACGACTATGCCACCGACGTCTTGCAAGCTTGATGAGCAGGCAGTCTTGCACCTTTCTTTTCTCTTTCCAGATTTCGATTATGTGTGGTGGTGTAGTATACGGTTTTGCCTTAAAAGTAGTTCTCATGTTCTACAGCTCAGTCTTTCGGTTTTCATACATGCATATTGAACGTCGCACTTTGGAGTGTATCACCAAATTCCTTTAGGTGGTGATGATAAGTAAATACTTTAACAATGAGCGTCATATTTTCCTTTCTTATGTCTTATAGAACTCCAAGTCTGCAAACGTTAGAACAGTGCGTTTCTGTATCACATTCAGAAGTCAGCTTTGTCTTTGTAGACGCGATGAATATGCGTAAAGTTATAATAACACATTTGGAATTAAAAGATTGTATGCTACATTCATACCAGTTCATGGTTTGATCTTGTATCTAGAGTAACAGGGAATAGTAAATTAATAATTAAATAAGTCCAGATCAGATGACTCTCACCTGACCATTTCTTATTCTTTAGCGCTTGTAAGATGTGTGCAGATTTTTCTCATTAGGATTCACAGTGCTCAGTGGCGTGGAATCAATTTACGTGATTGTCTACAAGGGCCTTCTTCAAATCAGAATGCAGAAACAATCCTTCTTAAAATCAGAACACAGAAATAATCATGCTTCCGACTAAGTATAGGTGAGTTTAATTCACACACACATACACACACGTACTCTCTCTCTCTCTCTCTCTCTCTCTCTCTCACACACACACACACTATATATATATATATATATATATATATATATATATATATATATATATATATATATATATATGAGTGTGTGTGTGTGTGTGTGTGTGTTTCTAGCAGCGAGGAGTGGCCGTGCGGTTAGAGGTGGCATGTCACGAATATATATAATACATATATTTATATATACAACGACCTACATGGTTACCGGATGAAACCTAACGCAACACGGTATTACGATTCTTCGATCTACAGTCGCAATGATTCAACGCGAAGTGCGTGAGTGGTTGAAGTATGGGACCAGCAATTTAAAGCAGCGGAGCTCAAATCTTCATCCGCTCAGAGTTAAATTTCCCATGGTTTCCTTTCAGGTTGTGGGAACGTAAAACCACGTTCCCAACCACGTGGCTTTTCAGGCAGCACACGTCACCTTACCCGTAGCCTTGACTGTTCCTAAAGCAACAAAATCATCTCGTAGTACAGCCCTGATTCGACCTTGTGTTCAAGTGGCGCAGACCATCCGTCACGACAGCATAAAGACAAAAAGGGAATAATGCAGCTGTTCTTAAGAGATGACTTCAGAGCCAGTTAAAAATGTATATTTTGATAAAATACTCTCAACTACATTAATAATGAAGCTGACGCAATTGAAGAAGTTGAAAAATAATTGAAATAGATGACAGTAGTTTCTGGGTAAAAGATAGTTGTTACTGCACTGAGAGACAAACTCAGTTAATCATCAAAAGCTACGAACGTATTCAGAGGATAAATACGAGATGAAGAAACAAAACACGTAATTGAGGGCGAGTGAGAGAGATTCTGTCTAATTTACGGTAAATGTCGGTAGAACAGTGGTTCCCAAATATTCTGAGGCCACTGCCCCTGATAGCAATCAGATATTAACTAGTATGCCAAGCCTCCGTCACCACTTCCTCTCTCCACTATCATCAACATTAGCGCATAACTAGTAGTTGTAATGAAAAATAATATTCTTTGAACTCGTTTTATTCAAAATGGTGAAAGATAAATGATATTCAGTCATTGTACATTTCCTATTAAACCACGAATTAATGAGCCAATGAGATAATTCGTATCGCTTATTTCTAACAAAATTTTTTGCAGAACGACGAAGAGACTCTCAGCGCATCACTAAAACTACCTACAACGCCTCCCCGCAAAGGAAAACTACCTATCCACAATGAGGCTTAACACTTGTTACAAAACATGCTTCCTCTGTAACTGTCCCGTCCCCAGCGACATTTGCTTTACCCACACACTGAACGTCCATTTAAAATCAATAAAATTTGTGCACTGTACCTAGTATGTCCCCCCCCCCATGAACCATAGACTTTGCCGTTGGTGGGGAGGCTTGCGTGCCTCAGCGATACAGATAGCCGTACCGTAGGTGCAACCACAACGGAGGGATATCTGTTGAGAGGCTAGACAAACGTGTGGTTCCTGAAGAGGGGCAGCAGCCTTTTCAGTAGTTGCCGGGGCAACAGTCAGGATGATTGACTGATCTGGCCTTGTAACACTAACCAAAATTGCCTTGCTGTGCTGGTACTGCGAATGGCTGAAAGCAAGGGGAAACTACGGCCGTAATTTTTCCCGAGGGCATGCAGCTTGACTGTATGGATAAATGATAATGGACTTCTCTTGGGTAAAATAGTCCCCCATCCGGATCTCCGGGCGGGGACTGCTCAGGAGGACGTCATTATCAGGAGAAAGAAAACTGGCGTTCTACGGATCGGAGCGTGGAATGTCAGATCCCTTAATCGGGCAGGTAGGTTAGAAAATTTAAAAAGAGAAATGGATAGGTTAAAGTTAGATATAGTGGGAATTAGTGAAGTTCGGTGGCAGGAGGAACAAGACTTTTGGTCAGCTGAATACAGGGTTATAAATACAAAATCAAATAGGGGTAATGCAGGAGTAGGTTTAATAATGAATAAAACAATAGGAATGCGGGTAAGCTACTACAAACAGCACAGCAAACGCATTGTTGTGGCCAAGATAGACATGAAGCCCACGCCTACGACAGTAGTACAGGACTATATGTCGAATAGCTCTGCAGATGATGAAGAAATTGAAGAAATGTATGATGAAATAAAGGAAATTATTCAGATAGTGAAGGGAGACGAAAATTTAATAGTCATGGGTGACTGGAATTCAGTAGTAGGAAAAGGGAGAGAAGGAAACGTAGTGAGTGAATATGGACTGGGGATAAGAAATGAAAGAGGAAGCCGCCTGGTGGAATTTTGCACAGAGCACAACTTAATCATAGGTAACACTTGGTTCAAGAATCATAAAAGAAGGTTGTATACATGGAAGAAGCATGGAGATACTGACAGGCTTCAGATAGATTATATAAAGGTAAGACAGAGATTTAGGAACCAGGTTTTAAATTTCCAGGGGCAGATGTGGACTCTGACTACAATCAATTGGTTATGAACTGTAGATTAAAACTGAAGAAACTGCAAAAAGGTGGGAATTTATGGAGATGGGACATGGATAAACTGACTAAACCAGAGGTTGTACAGAGTTTCAGGGAGGGCATAAGGGAAAAATTGACAAGAATGGGGGAAAGAAGTACAGTAGAAGAAGAATGGGTAGCTCTGAGGGATGAAGTCGTGAAGGCAGCAGAGGATCAAGTATGTAAAAAGACGAGGCCTAGTAGAAATCCTTGGGTCACAGAAGAAATATCGAATTTAATTGATGAAAGAAGAAAATATAAATATGCAGTAAATGAAGCGGGCAAGAAGGAATACAAACGTCTCAAAAATGAGATCGACAGGAAGTGCAAAATGGCTAAGCAGGCATGGCTAGAGGACAAATGTAAGAATATAGAGGCTTATTTCACTAGGGGTAAGATAGATACTGCCTACAGGAAAATTAAAGAGACCTTTGGAGAAAGGAGAACCACTTGCATGAATATCAAGAGCTCACATGGAAACTCATTTCTAAGCAAAGAAAGGAAAGCAGAAAGGTGTAAGGAGTATATAGAGGGTCTATACAAGGGAGATGTACTGGAGGGCAACGTTATAGAAATGGAAGAGGATGTAGACGAAGATGAAATGGGAGATATGATACTGTGTGAAGAGTTTGATGGAGCACTGAAAGACCTAAGTCGAAACAAGGCCCCGGGAGTAGACAATATTCCATTAGAACTACTGACAGCCTTGGGAGAGCTAGTCCAAAAAAAACTCTACCATCTGGTTAGCAAAATGTATGACACAGGCGAAATACCCTCAGACTTCAAGAAGAATATAATAAATCTAATCCCAAAGAAAGCAGGCGTTGACAGATGAGAAAATTACCGGACTATCCGTTTAATAAGTCACGGCTGCAAAATACTAACGCGAATTCTTTACAGACGAATGGAAAAACTGGTAGAAGCTGACCTTGGGGAAAATCAGTTTGGATTCCGTAGAAATATTGGAACACATGAGGCAATACAGACCCTACGACTTATTTTAGAAGCTAGATTAAGAAAAGACAAACCTACGTTTCTAGCATTAGTAGACTTAGAGAAAGATTTTGACAATGTTGACTGGAATACTCTCTTTCAAATTCTGAAGGCGGCAGGGGTAAAATACAGGGAGCGAAAGGCTATTTACAATTTGTACAGAAACCACATGGCAGTTATAAGAGTCGAGGGACATGAAAGGGAAGCAGTGGTTGGGAAGGGAGTGAGACAGGTTTGTAGCCTCTCCCCAAAGTTGTTCAATCTGTATATTGAGCAAGCAGTAAAGGAAACAAAAGAACAATTCGGAGTAGGTATTAAAATCCATGGAGAAGAAATAAAAACGTTGAGGTTCGCCGATGACATTGTAAATCTATCAGAGACAGCAAAGGACTTGGAAGAGCAGCTGAACGGCATGGACAGTGTCTTGAAAGGAGGATATAAGATGAACATCAACAAAAGCAAAACGAGGATAATAGAATGTAGTCAAATTAAGTCGGGTGATGCTGCGGGAATTAGATTAGGAAATGAGACACTTAAAGTAGTAAAGGAGTTTTGCTATTTGGGGAGCAAAATAACTGATGATGGTCGAAGTAGAGAGGATATAAAATGTAGACTGCCAATGGCAAGCAAAGCGTTTCTGAAGAAGAGAAATTTGTTAACAGCGAGTATAGATTTAAGTGTCAGGAAGTCGTTTCTGAAAGTATACGTATGGAGTGTAGCCATGTATGGATGTGAAACATGGACGATAACTAGTTTGGGCAAGAAGAGAATAGAAGCTTTCGAAATGTGGTGCTACAGAAGAATGCTGAAGATTAGATGGGTAGATCACATAACTAATGAGGAGGTATTGAATGGAATTGGGGAGAAGAGGAGCTTGTGGCACAACTTGACTAGAAGAAGGGATCGGTTGGAAGGACATGTTCTGAGGCATTAAATTGCCCCCACTGTTTATTATTTAATGGGACAATAATAATTATTAAAAGCTGGCAATTTTATTTAAGCAACGCTTTCTTTTACTCTTTCGATTGTTGCGAGTCAGCGATAAGAATTATTTCTTCCAGGAAACACTTTTGCGATCACAGTTGCGATTTAGACAGTATTCGCGTAATTGTACTGATTAAAAGCTATCGTTTCCGAAAGACGCAGGTTCGATAAAAGCTGTGTGCACTTTTGCGCGTATAATGAAAATATTCATAATACGTCGCGTAACAAAAAGAAACATGCGAATCACAACCATGATCAAACGAAGAAAATATATGATAACATAAATGTTCTTCACTGTTATCCAGGACAGGCTCAGATTACACCTTGCAATTTTTAGTTATAGGAAATCACAAGACGTTGCAGTTAGGAGATATTTGTTTTGAATAAATTGTATTTACCTCCTCCCTCTCTCTCCTTTTTACAGCCTTTATACCTTCACATCGATTAAGGAACTTTTCCTTCTCTACCGACCAGTACGAGAACAAAATTCAGACTCAACAAAATGGCTTACATCGAATTATTACATGCTTAGCCCTCAACAATCATATATAGTTTCGTAGTACAAACAATGCTAATTTATTCCGTGCACTAGAAAGTCTTTGATACACTGAGCAGTCAAATGAAAATAATAAAATTGTAATTACATTTTTAATACCATGAATACTTCTTTAAATCATGAAAATAAGGTTTGACATCGTCGTAATATTAATTTTTATCGTTGTAGCACCACATTGCCCCCTTTGGATGTACAGTCACACTTGTTTGACTGGACATCCTAGCAGGCTTATTTTCCTTTTCTGTTCTGTTTAAAGTTCACTGTGTTCTTTCACTTGGAAGCATGTGCTTTGTTTACTTTTAAGTCCCAGGGATTTTGAGTTACGCTCCCCCATTCGGGCAAAGGCCAATGGGAAAAACCCCGGAAAAAAACCACGGCGGAGCGAGCACATCTTCCAAACCCTCTTTTTTAATTTTCAACATTTGAATATTCACTTCGTATGACATTTAATAATGGTACAATTTCGTGATAGTGCTGCTCGTGACGACGGCTGGCGACTTGGTGTACTGCAACACCGATGTCTCGTCCCTTCAGGTAAGTCTGCGATGGACTGCGATGACGTGGGAGGATGCGGCAAGGGATGACGGATGAAGTCGCTGCAGTATGGTGCCCTCACCGACACGTGTGCTCAGCATCCCAGCATACAGTCACATGAAATTCAAACAGCAGTATCAGTTCCTTAAATTAACATTTAAATTACATCATATTTGACGCACTCTTTCACTCAACAAGAAGAATGTGTTTTTTTTGTTTTTTTTTTTTTTGTGAGGTGTTGGACTGTTTGTGAGTTTCTTTATCATGATACAAGTCCATTCGTCCTTCCCACGTAACTGACTATCTGCAATTAAAGGTTCATGTAATTCCGTTCCAACATTGATACAGTTCTGCAACAGGTTTAATGATATAGTCAGTAGCAGTTCCCAACACTGTTACGACTCACCACTGTTGCTGACTGATCGGTAAAAACACTTGCTCTTGAGTTTTAGTTTGCCTGGAATGTTACGTCCACGCATGTGATCCCAGTAACACTCTGAATACTTGGCATTACTAAACACTCGTAGCACAAAATTTGAAAACGAGATCATGGTAACACAACGCAATCATTGAGCGTCCACTTTTGTGTTAAATTCCACTCTTTCGCCAGTGAAATAAAGTTCGTACGCGTAGATGATAATGTTCACAGGAAGTCTTTGTTCATAGGTCATCTGTGACATGTTCACTCCACCACGTAGTCACTTGATCCCAGTTATCAAGTCTGACAAGGTAAAGTCCTTGTGCTATCCATAAGAATGTCTTTACACAGTCTAGTTATATAATGATGAATAACCGAATGATTCTACATATCAAATGAAGTACATAATTGTAGTCATTTACAATATAAAAGCAAATCCTAAGTCATATATTTTCTCGAATAGGTGCTCCTGGACTTACAAAGAATTGTGCAGTGATAAACACAAGTCTGTGTATGTTTGTCTGTGTAATGATCTGTTCAGTCATGGACAACATCTTGTTCGACCTGGTTTATAGCTCATGCAAGTCCGAGCACTAACTTACGGTGGAAAATTTGTTAAACCTATACGTAACTCGCGTAGACTTCGTAAGTAGGTTGTTTAAGTTTTTGTATTGGTAACGCCATGTAGCGCTCTGTATGAAAATCACTGGCTGTGCTGTGGACAGTCTGTGGCTGGGTGGCATTGTTGTAATATTCGCCATTGTAGTGTTGGGCAGCTGGATGTGAACAGCGCGTAGCGTTGCGCAGTTGGAGGTGAGCCGGCAGCAGTGGTGGATGTGGGGAGAGAAATGGCGGAGTTTTGAAATTTGTAAGACTGGATGTCATGAACTTCTATGTATATTATGATTTTTCAACACTATTAAGGTAAATGCATTGTTTGTTCTCTATTAAAATCTTTCATTTGCTAACTATGCCTATCAGTAGTTAGTGCCTTCCGTTGTTTGAATCTTTTATTTAGCTGGCAGTAGTGGCGCTCGCTGTATTGCAGTAGTTCGAGTAACGAAGATTTTTGTGAGGTAAGTGATTTGTGAAAGGTATAGGTTAATGTTAGTCAGGGCCATTCTTTTGTAGGGATTTTTGGAAGTCAGATTACGTTGCGCTAAAAATATTGTGTGTCAGTTTAAGCACAGTCACGTTTAATTTTTCTAAGTGGACCTTTCAAATTTACATGTTGTAAGTGTATCCTGTACACAGTCTGAAAGAAAAAAAAAAGAACATAACCTGCTCACCTTAGTGAGTTCAAAATAGTTAACAATCAAGAAAATGAAACGTTTATTTTCTAAAGTCACTATATCCTATTATTGTGTGGAATATGCAGTTCTGTTCACTGTTCGTAGTTTCACACGCATAAGTTCCTGAAAGTTTACTAAATCTCAACTAGTTTGTATTATGTTTGTTTAAGTGTTCAAAAATGGTTCAAATGGCTCTGAGCACTATGGGACTTAACATCTGAGGTCATCAGTCCCCTAGAACTTAGAACTACTTAAACCTAACTAACCTAAGGACATCACACACATCCATGCCCGAGGCAGGATTCGAACCTGCGACCGTAGCGGTCACGCGGTTCCTGGCTGAAGCGCCTAGAACCGCACGGCCACACCGGCCGGCCTTGTTTAAGTGTCTTAGGGTGGATCATCTTAAAGCAATTCTTCTTCTCCTTGCTGCAGCTCGGTGTCCTCTTCTCCGTCGAACTAGAGCTGAAATTTTCTTACAACTAATTGGTATTCTGAGAGTCTTGTTACTGCTTCCCTTTTCGCGCTGGGTATTGAGTACGTTTGATAACAGTAAATTTCATGGCGAAACACTTGCATGTCGTACACGTAACCTTTAATTAGTCCAGGTTTTTTCAAAAATACTTTACGATGATTAATAAGTGTGTCTAATAATTGCTTTTGTTGCAGACTGTCAAGACCAGAGGATTGTTGTACTTTATCTACTATTTCAGAGAGGTGGATATTCCCCTCGTCCTTCACATCTTCCATGACCGGGAATGTACGGCAATTGAAACTATCTTCAAGCCGCCATAAATGTGCGCGAATCGGTTCTATCTTTAAAATTTGACAATATTTGCCATGCAATTCTTTGGTCTTTACCAAGTCTAACCTGACTCTCGTGTCACCGAAACACATGCTGCATTCACCCTTTGCGAGATCGATTATAGTTTCCGTCTCTCGCAAAATATCTAATCCGAGGAGACAGTTCACGGCTAAGTTCTTTACAATAAGGAAGGTGCACTCTTTGGCTCCCATTCCAAAATTAATACAAATCCGTGTCTGTTCCCGAACTAGTTGGGCTTTCTGACTAATGGCTCCTGTAACACGACAATTAGTGACTGGAAAAACCGGAATCTTTCTAATATTCTTTAAGTGAAGAAAGAACGATTCATTCAGCACAGGAACAGATGCTCCAGTATCTAAAATCACCATAGTTTGAATACCATAAATATCATAAACTATAGCTGCTTGTACAACTTCCCGTTCAAACAAATTACACTTCTTCCGAAAATCTTGACATAATTCCTCTCGTATATCGACTCCGTCATTATATCTTAACATCTGCATAGTTGAACTACGTTGCTGAGCAACATCAACAGAATTATTCCTACACACTGCATTTTTCGCGTCGTTCGACCCGATCGCTGCTGATTCTATGCGACGCACATTCTCATTGTTACTACAGCTGGTTGTCTGCACGTTTGGTTGCTCGTTATTACCAACATCATTCATGCAAGTGCCCCCTAGACACCCTGCGACTGACACACGGGAGCAGAATGTCGTCGCATCTAGTTTGACTGACTGGTACTGGTTGATGGTTGCAGTTCACTTACCTCAATGATCTTGATATTTTGATTCGGTGGTTGCCATGGCTGCGCATTCATATGCTGCTGCATGTTATTTGACATATTTGTATTGTACGGAGGCTGCTGCCATTGCTGTTTTGCATAATTCTGTGTTGACCAGCTATGTGGTGGTTGCATGTTTTGCTGATTATTTGAAAAATTACCGTTATTGTAATTGGCGTTAGCTCTAAAATCTCGTATCCGTTTCTTCGAAAAGGTTCCGTTATTGTTTTGTCCGCTATTGTTCTGTGGCTGATAATTGTGATTCGGTGCATTACTGTACTGTCCATTTGTGCTCATATTGTGGTTCTGCCATCCTGAATAATTCGGACTATTCCAATGATTTTGATTCCCATAGTATGTATTTCCATTACTATTGTTCTTGTGGTTTCGCCCATTGCCATTACCATTACCATTATTCGACGAATTATTCCCATAGTGGTGTCTGTCCTCTTCGATAACCAAATCTAAAGAGTCCAGTACGGATAGAAAATGTTCCACGTTGTCTTCAGGAATGTGAAACAATTTCACCTTTAGATCACGCGGTAACTTCTCCTTTAATATCTTTAAAACATCACACTCAGGAATTGGCGTGGATAAATATTTCACTTTGTCCAGATACTTTTCGAAATATTTCCGCAAAGTACCGCCTTATCTATTAAATGGCTCAGGACTATAAACTTCTTTTCTTAATCGTTCTTGTACCCCACGCGACCAATACTTGTTTAGAAAAGCTTGTTCAAATTCATCGAAGGAGCTGCATTGTTCAGCTTTCTGTGTCGCGAACAACGCTGGCTCACCTTGAATATGGGTAATGGTAAAGACAATTTTCTTCCTTTCGTAACAACTTTTTGGCATTATTCCGCGGATCACTTTGATAAACACTATTGGATGGGGTCCGTTCTTAGCATTGGTAAACTTCTGAAACTGTGAATTCTTCACTAGAGCATCCTGAGTCACCAATTATTGTGTATGGTCTTGATAAACGGATGTTACTCTACGTGTTGGATTGAAATTATTGCCCGTCTGCCCCCTACTTTCAGTTAAAGGCGTTTCATAATAATCAGGGTGTGTTTCTGTGATACTAACACGCTCCGGTGAACTGTTATGAGATGTTTGCATACGTGTTTCATTAAGCACTTTCTGCACGTTTTGTAATTGAGTCTGGAGTTCATGAATCTTTGTGTTGTTTTCATGTATCAGTTGTGTTCCTGCTCGTTGTAACATCACAGGTAGTTCCTTCTGTATAACAGTACTAATTTGTTTGTCTTTGTCATTTAGCCATGTGTTGAATGTGGTCACAACGCGTTCTTGTTCTTTGCATTTTTGTTCTATTACGTTTTGATTACCAACCGTAAGCTTTTCTATACGTGTACTTATGTTGCGTATTTCTGCTTCCGAAGAAGTGTGTGTTTGTTGTAATTTGTCCACATCCTGGGTTACTTGCTTTACATTCTGTGGTAAGTCATGGTATGTTTGTTGCATAGTTGAAATGTTGTTCTGTATAGCAGACAACTGGGCATCTATTTGCTGTCGCAGCTGGCGATCGTGTTCTTTTAACCGGTTTTCAAGCTTTTGATCTATCTCTTTTGAGAACTGTGCAAAGCTTAACTGCGTACGCTCGTCTAATTGACTGATGCGTTCATCCAAGGTCCTAATCCGTTCATCTACTCTGCTAATAGGTTTATCTAAATTATTATTAATCTCAGTTGCAAGCTGTTTAGCAGTTTCTTGTTCACGGTGTATCTGTGATTGTTCTTGTATTTTAAACATTTGTTCCATTTTCATCATTAAGAGAGAAAATGGATCCATTACTGTTTGTGTTGGCTCTACAGGTGGTAAATCGACTGTAACTGGTGTTTCTTGTGGTTCTGCTTCAGTATGCACTTGAACTACCGTCTGTACTCTGCCTGGGTGCTCTGCAGCAGATGGATCACTGACTTTAATATTAGTGTCCTGTTCTATATCCTCTGCCTGATCTGAAAAAATATTATCAATTTTTACATCACTAGTTATTCCTTCCTCCTCTGAATGTTCTACAGTTACTTCCTGCTGTGTATTTTTTCTTACACGTCGCACTGTTTTCACCATGTTTGCAAATGTTTGGGTGCAAGTCTAATCGGGAATACGTCACACGCAACACATCAATTATTCCGTCACACAAAAACAAAAAATAATTACTACACTGCACCAGATTGGAATCAGTACTATAAATGTTCACTTTCGTTTGTTTAAAATTCAGTTCCAATCTCGTTCAGTTAACCTCTACTGAAAAGACTTCATGCTGTATTTTACTGATCCTTCTCGCAGTTATTTAAATATAATTGACTAGCTTCCTAAGAGGACAAATTCACAAAATGTAAATTTTATTTGTTTCGTTAGTAAGATACAGCACCGGGTTGAGGAAGAAGTCGTGTCTACCTTACGCTGTGCTTCGTTCTGCTGCCGGTGGGATGGAATGGTACAGCAAAAGTATCGTGCGTAGGGTCGTCGTAGATTTCCGCTCATTACAGCATAAAACAAATAGAAAAAACACACATTAGCACACACATATAAGCTAGTCCAGTCAATAGGTTGCCACTGAATTGCCCCCTCTGTTTATTGATTGGATAGCCACTGAATTGCTATTTATTTATTTAATGGGATAATAATAATTATTAAAAGGTGGCAATTTTATTTAAGCAACGCTTTCTTTTACTCTTTCGATTGTTGCGAGTCAGCGATAGTGCAATGCTGCTCGCTTTGGAGAATACACATTTTATAAGAATTATTTGGTCCAGGAAACACTTTTGCGATCACAGTTGCGATTTAGACAGTATTCGCGTAATTGTACTGATTAAAAGCTATCGTTTCCGAAAGACGCAGGTTCGATAAAAGCTGTGTGCACTTTTGCGCGTATAATGAAAATATTCATAACACGTCGCGTAACAAAAAGAAACATGCGAATCACAACCGTGATCAAACGAAGAAAATATGTGATAACATAAATGTTCTTCGCCGTTATTCAGGACAGGCTCAGATTACACCTTGCAATTTTTAGTTATAGGAAATCACAAGACGTTGCAGTTAGGAGATATTTGTTTTGAACAAATTGTATTTACCTCCTCTCTCTCTCTCCTTTTTACAGCCTTTATACCTTCACATCGATTAAGGAACTTTTCCTTCTCTACCGACCAGTACGAGAACAAAATTCAGAATCAACAAAATGTCTTACATCGAATTATTACATGCTTAACCCTTAACAGTCATATATAGTTTCGTATCACAAACAATGCTAATTTATTCCGTGCACTAGAAAGTCTTTGATACACTGAGCACAAAAATGAAAATAATAAAATTGTAATTACATTTTTAATATCATGAATACTTTTTTAAATCATGAAAATAAGGTTTGACATCGTCGTAATATTAATTTTCATCGTTGTAGCACTACAGCATCAAGGGATCACCAATTAAGTATTGGAGGGCAGCGTGGAGGGTAAAAATCGTAGAGGTAGACCTAGAGATGAATACACTAAGCAGATTCAGAGGGATGTAGGCTGCAGCACGTACTGGGAGATGAAGAAGCTTGCACAGGATAGAGTAGCGTGGAGAGCTGCATCAAAGCAGTCTCAGGACTGAAGACAACAACAACAACAACCTAGTATGTCTATCATTTGACTGTGGGACTCCTTACTTCTGAATTGGCGGGAACTGTAAGACTTCAGACTGCCAATGCTTTGGGTTTTCCATTGCCACAAAGAAATAATAATAATAATTATTATTATTATTAGTACCCCTTGTGTGCCTTATAGTAATGTAATGACCATTGCATAATTACTGTTGTGTGGTACTGTCAACTAGTCCGTTTATTTGTCGTGAAGTGAAAAATGAAACAATTTCTTCTCCTTTGCGGCAACTACCTACAACTCCAAGAAGTACGTTTCAAGAGATATTTAAATATATGTGACGTATATGTCTCAATTTTACTGTCACAACTGCGTGGCACAAAGTATGTGTGTAGTGGGTTGATTAGGTGATGAAGTTGATGTTTACAGATATATCTCGCAAGTTGTAAGCTCCACTACATTTTGCGATGTGTTATTATAGAATTTTTAACAAAATTATTATTGGTAACTTATATAATTAATATTACAGTTTCACGAAATAGTGATGATAGTATCGCTCTTCTAAAGTTAATTTACTTTCACTACCAAAGCACAATAGCAACTTTCGCTTTTAACCACCAGAAAAATTCATTTTCCCTCCTGTTTGTAAACCACTACAGTAGAATATGGCATACAGGCATCCATGAGCCGGATGCGAACGTAATTACCAGTTGCCATCGAGATTCAAGATGATCCGACTGTCGTACTGTGGAGCATTTTTGTCATTAGCTATTTCTTGGGCTAACAGGCAATATTTCGTTAACCTCACGGTTAAGCACTCCGTTAAACAATCTCACCATGGTACCTAATCGATAGGAGCATGTTGTTGGGAGACTGACTGTGTAACTATGGAATCACGTCCTGACGTCAAAGGAACTCGGATCGCAGTGAGGCAGAGCTCTTATTGTTGAAGTTGTTTAATACCTCGGTTCTCGAAGAAATATTCGAGGGCGAACAGAACTCTACTATTCTCAGTTATCTCGAATATACTCGTCTCTATGGTTCTAGCCTTACGGTAGGTAGTCTGGCACTGGCAGCTTCAAACAGTTACAACCGCTTCCGCGGGGTGTCTCTGGTAAATGTACGAGAGAGTGTTCAAACTTCGCACAAACGAGTCCCTCACAACGGATACATCTACGCGAAAATTCTAACTTTTGAACTAGCTGCACTAACTATCAGCAGAATGTATGCAAAATACATCTGTACCGAGAATTATTACTGTCTAGGTATCTGTTGCCTGCCCTTGCTATGTACGTAAAATCACAAATCAAACTATAGTCAACAGTAACTACTTCTCATAGAAATATCATTACGAACCTGAAGGACATGTTTATCTACAATTAACCTATTCACAGCGTGGAGATTACATTTTAACATCCCTGTAGAGCGTGGTATCACAAACTGATTAAGACAAATGCCAAAAATAATTCCTTCCGAGTTATGTATGCAAGCCCTTGCTTCATGGCTAATGCCGTGGTTGTAGACGTGAATTCAATATTTCCTTTGTGACACGAGTAACAAATCTATTAAAAATGCTAAAAGGGGTAGTGAGTCCCCTTGATAGGCATTAAGTTAGTAATTTTGACAGTTCAAATACGTAATACATTCATTGATCCACTTTCTTGCAATTGTTATCCTACAGTCAGTCTCTTCACTTACAAGCGATCCTTTCTAGTAGCAAAAAGCGAGATTTTCAGTAGCTCTTTAGAATTTATGCAGGGACGGATGCAGCCAATTTTTCTTGTAAGGAAGCATAATGACCAGTAAACGCTTAGGTCTCACTACTGCCAGCACACCAGGTAAGGGCAAAGGTGCAAAGCTACTTCGCTATCTCGAGAGGACGCCATTGATTAGCAAAATTCTACCTTCGTTAGCGTTAGCTGGAGCCACGATGGAACCGGGCGAGGCTCGGGGCACAATAACAGTGTCGACGAGACGAAAAGGTGTCTGTATATCAACTTAAGCAATGTAATGAAAGAACCACAGTTTATTTTCTCAGCAGTTATCTATTTTGACCCAGCGTAACTTACATTTTCGTTCTAACAACTACTGGTAGTAGAAATTCCATTAATTACCATGTGATGCAAAACTTAAACACTGACATATACTGATGCTCTGTCTTCTGGGTTTTGTCGTTCATCTTCTCGTGTTACACTTCGCTAAACGCGTATCGTCTTTGATTAAGAAAAACTATACTTCATATGTTGGATCTATATCTTAATGCAGTACTGTACAATTAAACTTACTCACCATTTTTTTCGATGTGCTGTTGTGGTTGTTTGTCCAACAACTTTTACTGCAATTTCCCCAGGATAGAGCATCTTCTGTAAGGCTCTTCATCTGTGTATAACCAATGCAGCTCGCAAAAATTTCAACCTGCTTACTGCAGTCAAGTCACTGTCCCTTTCTACAGTTTTTATCCCCAGACTTCCCTTCATTGACAGTCACTTGCTTCCTCAGCAATTGTCCTATCAACTGATCCCCACTTCCTTTTTCTTTCCAAGTACATTCAGTAACTCGTCATTAATAAACCGATCTACCAGTCTAATCTTCAGCATTCTTACGTAGCATCACATTTGAACAGCATCTATATTCTTGTTATCTATACTGTTTATCGTCCAAGTTTCGTACAAGGCTACACACCAGGCAGACACCAGAAAAGACTTTCTGAGAAATTTGTATTCGATATTAACAAATTTCTCATTTACAATAACGTTTTTCTTGATATTGCCAGTCAACATTTTATATCCTCTCTACTTTGATCACCAGTTCTTTTAATGGTCACATAGAAGAATCCCTTCTACTGTTAACATTGTCACATTTGCTAATCTAATTCTTTTTGAATTGTCTTATTTAATTTGACTACATTCCGTTACCCTTGTCCTATCTTTGCTGGTAATAATGATAATTATTTTCTAGACATTCTCCAATCCGCTGAACTGAGATTACAAGTACTTTTGCGTCTCTGACACAATGTGTAATGTCAGTGGAGAAACTCAAGGAATTTAATAGTTCTCACTTAACCTTAATTCCATGTCAAAATTCCACTTTGGTTTACTTCACTATCTTCTCAGTGCAAAGTATGAAGTAAACTTTTTCATCTCATATTAGTAACTTTTTCATCTCATATTAGTAATTCCAATCCCAAAGAAAGCAGGTGTTGACAGATGTGAAAATTACCGAACTATCAGTTTAATAAGTCACAGCTGCAAAATACTAACGCGAATTATTTACAGACGAATGGAAAAACTGGTAGAAGCGGACCTCGGGGAAGATCAGTTTGGATTCCGTAGAAATGTTGGAACACGTGAGGCAATACTAACCTTACGACTTATCTTAGAAGAAAGATTAAGAAAAGGCAAACCTACGTTTCTAGCATTTGTAGACTTAGAGAAAGCTTTTGACAACGTTAACTGGAATACTCTCTTTCAAATTCTGAAGGTGGCAGGGGTAAAATACAAGGAGCGAAAGGCTATTTACAATTTGTACAGAAACCAGATGGCATTTATAAGAGTCGAGGGGCATGAAAGGGAAGCAGTGGTTAGGAAAGGAGTGAGACAGGGTTGTAGCCTCTCCCCGATGTTATTCAATCTGTATATTGAGCAAGCAGTAAAGGAAACAAAAGAAAAATTCGGAGTAGGTATTAAAATTCATGGAAAAGAAGTAAAAACTTTGAGGTTCGCCGATGACATTGTAATTCTGTCAGAGACAGCAAAGGACTTGGAAGAGCAGTTGAACGGAATGGACAGTGTCTTGAAAGGAGGATATAAGATGAACATCAACAAAAGCAAAACGAGGATAATGGAATGTAGTCAAATTAAATCGGGTGATGCTAAAGGAATTAGATTAGGAAATGAGACACTTAAAGTAGTAAAGGAGTTTTGCTATTTAGGGAGTAAAATATCTGATGATGGTCGAAGTAGAGAGGATATAAAATGTAGACTGGCAATGGCAAGGAAATCTTTTCTGAAGAAGAGAAATTTGTTAACATGGAGTATAGATTTAAGTGTCAGGAAGTCGTTTCTGAAAGTATTTGTATGGAGTGTAGCCATGTATGGAAGTGAAACATGGACGATAACCAGTTTGGACAAGAAGAGAATAGAAGCTTTCGAAATGTGGTGCTACAGAAGAATGCTGAAGATAAGGTGGGTAGATCACGTAACTAATGAGGAGGTATTGAATAGGATTGGGGAGAAGAGAAGTTTGTGCACAACTTGACTAGAAGAAGGGATCGGTTGGTAGGACATGTTTTGAGGCATCAAGAGATCACAAATTTAGCATTGGAGGGCAGCGTGGAGGGTAAAAATCGTAGAGGGAGACCAAGAGATCAATACACTAAGCAGATTCAGAAAGATGTAAGTTGCAGTAGGTACTGGGAGATGAAGAAGCTTGCACAGGATAGAGTAGCATGGAGAGCTGCATCAAACCAGTCTCAGGACTGAGGACCACAACAACAACAACAACAACCACATTGGTAATTGTAATCCACGTCCTACAGTTTATACCTTCTATGATGCCCTCTAGTACCATGCACGTTATTTCCAGGTGTCTTTACAGGTTTACTATCATCCTGTCCCTTCATCTTGTCAGTGTTTTCCATATACGCATTATCCTGCCGTTTCTGCAGAGGTTCTTCTGATTCTATATCTAATCAATCCACCAAATTTGCAACATTCTTCTGTAGTAACTCATCCCAAACGCTTAGATTCTCTTCTGTTCCGGTTTTCCGACAGTCCATGTTTCACTACTGTACAATGCTATGCTGCAGACTTACCTTCTCAAAAATTTTTTCCTCGAACTAAAGCCTATGTTTGATACTAGTAGATTTCTCTTGATCATAAATGCCCTCTTTGCCAATGCTAATCTGCTTTCTGTGTCCTCCTTGCTCCATCCATCGTGGATTATATTGCTGCCTAGGAGGCAGAATTCCTTAAGAATCCCTACTTCGTGACCCCCAATCCTGATATTAAGTTTATCGTTGTTCTCATTTCTGCTACTTGTCTTTACTTTTCGTCTTTGTTAGATTTAATCGCAATCCATATTCTATACTCATTAACCTGTTCGCTCCATATAACACATCGTCTATTTCTTCTTCACTTTCATTGAGGATAGCTATGTCATCGGCGAATATTATCATTGACATTCTCCATCTTGAATTTCAATGCTACTCCTGAACTTTTCTTTTACTTCTGTCGTCGCTTCTTCAATGGATAGATTAAACAAAAGGGACAAGAACTATATCCTTGTCTTATAACCTTTATAATACTAGCACATAGTTTGTGCTCTTTCAGGCTTATTGTTCTCTAGTTATTCTTGTATATATTGTACATTACCCGTCTTTCTCTATACTTTCCCCCTACATCTCGTACCATTTTACATTGCCGAACGCTTTTTCCAGGTAGACAAATCCTACGATCATGTCATGCTTTTTCTCCTGTCTTGCTTCTACTATGAACCACAACGTGAGAACTGCCTCTCTGGTGCTTTCATCTTTCCTAAAGCCAAACTGATTGTCGCCCAACAGAACTTCAGTTCTTGTTTCTATTCTTGTGTATATAATTCTCGTCAGTCACTTGGATGCATGAGCCGTTCAGCTGATTGTGCAATAATTCTCGCACGTTCGTCTTTTGCTATCTTCTCAGTTGTGCGAATGATGTTTTTCCGAAATTCTCATTTTATATCGCAAGTCAAACGTACTCCACAAACCAATGTGAATATTCATTTTGTTGCTATTTCCCTTAATGACTTTAGAAATTCAGATGGAATGTTAGCTAACCCTTCCGCCTTATTTGGTAAGTCGTCCAAACTTTTAAATTCGGACTCTAATACTGGATATCATTTATCTTCCCTGTGGACTTCTATTTCTTCTTCTATGTCGTCATAAGATAACTCTCCCAACTTATAGAGGTTATCAATGTACTCTTTCCACCTGCCTGCGCTCTCCTCGGCAGGTGACAGAAGAATTCGCATTGCACCCTCACTGGTACAGCCCTTGCTTTAATCTCACCAAAGGTTGTTTTGACCTTTCTGTTTACTAGGTCAGTCCTTTCGACAATCATTCCTTTTTCGATTTCTTCACGGTTTTCATGTAGCCATTTCGCGTAGCTCCCCTGCACTTCCTATTTATTTCATTTCTGAGTGACTTGCAAATCTGTATTCCTGAATTTCCCTAAACACTTTTTTGAGTCATTCTTTCGTCGATCAACTAAAGTATTCCTTCTATTACCATGGATTCTTTGCAGTTACTTTACTTGTACCTACCTTTCACTTTCCAAATTCCACGATTGATATCTTTGGAGATATCTGTTCTTCTTCAACTGGACCGCAGTATGTATAACCTTGGAGAACTTCAAGCCTATTTCTTCATTTTCTGTATCCCAGTTCTTTGCGCATTGATACTTCGTGACTATGCTCTTAACCTTCAGCCTACTCTTCCTCACTACGGAATTACTGTGTGAGTCTATATCTGCTCCTGGGCCCGCTTTATAATCGAATTCTGATTTCGGAGTCTCCGTCTGATATTGATGTAATCTCACTGGAATCTTCCGGTGTCTCTCGTTCTTTTCCAAGTGTGCCTCACACCTTGTGATTCTTAAATAGGGTATTCCCTGTTACTAACTGATATTTACTGCAGAACTCAGTTCTCCTCTCTCATTCCTACTACCAAGCTCATATTCTCTCGTAACCATTTCTTCCACTCCTTCCCCTACAACCGCATTCCTATCCACCGTGATCGTCAGATTTTCCGAATTATTCGTGCAGCTTCATCATATACTTCCTCTACCTCTTCATCTCCTGTTTGTGACATGTGGGTGTATGTCTGAACTATCGTTTTAGGCTTTCGTTTGCTGTCGACTCTGATGAGAACAAACCTGTAAGTGAACTGTTCAGAGTAACTTGCTCTCTGCCCTGTCTTCACCTTCATAACGAATCCTACTCCCGTTATATCGTTTTCTGCTGCAACTGATATTACCCTACACTCGTCTGACCAGAAATCCATGTCGACTCTTTCGTTGGTTACGAAATCTTTTTCTCATGCTCACCTTCCCCTTGGCAGTCCGCTCTTGGAGAGCCGAATGGGTGACTAATCCTTAATCTTTCGTCAATGATGAAATCATCATGACGCTTTTCAAATACAGGCTACATGTACTAAGTGTCTTTAATGCAGTCTTTTTCCTTGCCTTTTGCATCCTCATGCCGTTGACCATTGCTGATTCTTCCGCCTTTTAGGAATAGTTTCCCATGTTTTCACCACTCAACTTTTCCTTTAAACCAGGTTTGCTGTTTGAGTTCTTGATATTTAGAGACCTGTTTCTCTTTTAGTACCGCCATCCTCTATCTTTCCCAATGTCATATATGTTTCTGCAGTTTCGCATTTCTCATCTAGCCACTTCTCCTCTGCCATTTTGTACTTACTTTTAATCTAATTTTGAGATCTCTGTATTTTTTTGGCTGCTTCATTCATTGCATTTTCATATATCCTCCTTACTTCAATTACATTCAATGTCTCGTGTGTTATTCAAAGATTTCGGCCGGAATTGTCTGTCTGCGTGTCAAATCCTTTGCTATCTTCACTGTATCATCTATCAACGCTATCAGTTCGCCTTCTACTGTACTCCTACTCCGACTTTAGTCAATCGTCCTCCAATGATTCGTTTGATACTCTAGGCGACTTCAGGCGATTTTACTTTTCTAAGTCCCACTCAACTGTCTGCTTTCTTGCGATTTCTTCTTCTGTTTAATCTTCAATTCATAACAATAGATTATGATCAGAACTCACATCTACACCTGAAAATATTATGCGGTCCAAACTCTAGTTTCTAAAATTGTGGGTCACCATTATATAATCTTTCTGATGCCCTTCGCTATATTAAGGTCTCTTCCATGTCTTAAAGCCTTATTTTATAATTCTAACACCTAGTGTTAGCAACGATTATGTTGCGCTGTGCGCAAGATGCTATCAGGCGTACTCCACATATTCCTATCTATCACTTCAATATGTACAATTTTTCCTTTGTTTCCTTTCCCTGCTATCGAGTTTCACTCTCTCGTCATAGCTATATCTTCATCTTCCTTAATGGTTTCAATAATTTCTTTTGTCTCATCATGGATTGTTCCAATCTCTTCATCTTCTGCGGAGCTAGCAGGCATATGCAGCTGGGCGTCTGTAAATGATGTTGCCGCTTACGTATGTTATGTATTATTCAACGCTCATAATGAAACTCAAATTAATGCACTTTATAAGAATGATCTATCTTCTGGAACATCTTTAACACAGAAAGTTTTACGCATAGAGAACGAAACAGTTCATAACGAAACCGAACATGAGGTTACACTGAGTGCTTGACTTTCACATATCATGAATAACTTTGGTTGTGTAACTGATTTGTTTAACAGAAAGAAAGAATACTTTTGTATTGACATCTAACTGCATATAATCACACAATTAATGTATGTGAAATAGCATTAAAATAAAAATTTAGGTAAAAATGTGAAGGATCTATAAACTGTTTTGAATGTAATAGTGCTTTACTAAGCATGTTGTATATCCCAGCCTTCTCCAGTTTTTAAACTGACTTACCGTGCCAGCTACAGGGAGACCTACACTTTAATGGAAGTACACAGCATAGCGTAACTTCCCATTCATTCTGGATACAATCCATTGACGGAAGTGAAGTAAGCTGAAGTGACAGAAAGAAATTCTAAAGGGTAACTGATAATCGAACCACATATTTTAAGATTTGTAGTATTCCTCTTACTCACCTGATACAGAAACAAATAAAGTTTCACATGAAGTATTATACTGCTTTTTGTAACAACGCTGACCACATTACTTGCCGTTAATCTTATGGTTAGGGATTTATCTTAATTTTTTGATGGTACTATATTCAATACCATTCGTAATAGCTTCGTACTTTATTTTCCATACGTTATGTTTTCGCCATATCTTTGAATCGATGGAGGAAAATATTCCTGATCTCAATATTGGAATTTTATTGCATAACTTTTGCATACTTAGGTTCAGAATAAATACTGTATCTGTTCACAAATTTGAACTTCTTTAGTATCATTGGCAAGTATTACGTCTTTGTACTTTCAAAACACTTAGTGCTTAACTGTCTTTACAGGACAACAAACGTTACAATATTAACAAATTGATTAACTGCCCACATCGTTTTGCATTCCTCAGTACTTATCATGCGACGTACTTTCTTGCACCCACATGCTACAGTTCCGGCAAGCCAAAGGATTTATTAAGTGCGTGACAGATTTAAAATTCGCTGGTTATGTTTGCGTCTAGGGGACATTCACACACGTCTCATTACAGTGTAAATCGTTGTCATAACTTCTGTTAATTATTACTCGCAGGCATCCTAAACTAAACATTTGTAGACGACATCTATGTCAATGTTTATTCATTCACTGAATGTCATGCATACGAGTAGATACGTTTAGTAATCACTGTGTATATCTATGTAAGTTAAGCCAAATACAAATGCTTGCTTTAAACGTATTTCCCTGTCACATTTTAACGTGTATTATGAGATCGCCATTATCTGTCCATTGACAGTAAATGTTTATGCTCGACGGAATTCGTATGTCTGCCCATCATTATAATCTGACAGCGTTTACTATTGGAATCTACCAGTATTTGCTATTGTAATCTGACTGCACGGAAAGCTAACACTGCAATCCTCTTCGTCTGCCAAATATTTGACATGCATGCAATAGTATTCAGGTGTTTACTATACTGAGATGTCCTGACTCTGCAATGAGTGGCAGCGACCGTTTCTTGCAGTGCTTCTCGTAGGAAAATGGTTTACTGAAATGAGAGAGACATAAATTTGTTCTTACATCTATTACACACTCCAGTCACATTATTGTGATCACTTGTCAAAAGCCTCAATAACATGTTTTGCAGTGCGAACTTTCAGGTGAGAGTCAGTAACGTTCTGGAAGGTCACGACAGGGATGTGGTGGACCCATGCTTACTCAAGTGCTGTGCCCACCTGTGCTGGGTTTCTTTGAGGATCTATGGCCCGATCAAGGTGGTCCCACATTTTCTCGATTCTGTTTGATTCCGTTGAGTTTAGTTGACAGACAAGTATGCTAAACTCATCCTCGTGCCCTTCGAAGCACGCACGTACGCTGCGAACTGTGTGATCCGTTGCATTGTCCTGCTGCTAGATGCCATCGTGCCGAATGAGAAACAAACTGCATGTAGAGGGGGGCAGGGTACCCAAGGACTGATGCATATTTGCGTTGATCTGTTATGCCTTCCAGAATGATTGATATCACCCAGGGAATGCCACGAAACCATCCCCCAGTTCATAGTGCTGTCTCTTCCGGCCTGAACTTTCCAACGATTGTTGCAGGATGTTGGCTTTCAGACGTTTCCCGCCGCACACGCCAGCGACTGTCTGTCCAATGGAGCACAGAAAGTGATTCATATAGAAAGACCATCTGTTGAGGTATTGGCGTCCTAATTCCAACCTTTGTCGCTGATGAACACCAGTCAGCATAGGTGCATGAACAAGGCGTCTGCTGAGGAAGCCCATATTCAGCAACTTTCACTGAACGGTCGCTGAGAAGACACTGTTGGTAGCCCCTTGGTTCATCTCGGCTGTCAGCTGCTCAACAACTGCAGTCACGTACTGATCTCCGCAGCTGTCCTTCAACAGTGTTGTCTATAGCCCGTGGTGCATCACAGCAGCCGTGGTGCCAGTTTTGGATAGCGCCATTTTGCTGTACAAAGGATACTTTAAACGCGGTTGCAGACAAACAGTTTACAAACTTTGTAGTTTCTAAAATTTCCCACGCTTTGCCCGAAAGCCAATGATCATGTCCTCTTGGAAGTCAGATAAATCGCTCCGTTTCCGTATTACGACAATGTGTGCACTGTTGCGCGCGTCCCCTCAACACGTTTCATATACCACTCACTGACAGTGCGGCCACCTGTCGGGTGTCGGTGGTGACTGTACGTTTTTGTCGAACATAGGCGGTGGTCATATTAATGTGAGTGGACCGTGTATTCCGAGGGACATTTTGCAGCATAAACTGTTATCTTACACCAAATTTGCCTATTCCAGCACATGTGCACATTACGTTGTACTTTATCAAAATTAAACTTTTCCGAGCACTTTTATATTCAGTATTCTGCATTCTCTTGCACCCTTGCTATTCTGTCTTGATACTGCCAATTATCACCCAATTTCTTCACTTACTTCTATTTCATTCCTCTCACCCTAATCTGTGAACGCAAGCTGCCGTCTCCATCCTCGCTGCCGGTCTGTCTTTTTTTCTTGTCGCTCGTCAGAGGAAACCACCCTGCGTCACTGATGTCGCTTGCCACTTATTATAACATACGTTCTCACAGAATTTAACTACGAATGCGATACTTTTTCAGTGATTTAGTTTTCTGAGTGATGCTTTGTACTACTTAGACTACTGAGATTGAGGTTCAGGGTTGTCTCATCTGTTGTCTAACAGATAGAACTTATAGTGCTTTATCAGTCGATCAAATTGATGGTGGAATCGGAGGATGCCGTAGATATGCAGAGATTTATGTTACTTCCTGAACGGCATTCGCTTTCGATTTTAGCAGTAGCGAGTTTTGTTAGTTACTATGGGGTCGGTGGTCTACTGGTAGTGTCTTCGACTAAGCACCAAAACGCTCAGGGAACCGCCCTACGTCCCAGTCGCACTGCTTAAACTTTGAATAAAAGACGTCAGCAATGGCAGCGAGAATAAAAGAAGGCGGTGCAGTGGACGGAAATTCAGTGCACCATCTTTCTCTTACGGTGGGAAGCGCTACTAGAAAGTGGAAGAACGAGCAACAGTCAACGGCAGTAAGAGGCAGAAGGTAATGCCTTATGGACAATGTGTATCCACAGGACATGCGGCCTGTATCTAATAAGCGTCACGGTGATCTCTCTATAAGACTTCGCTTCAGTGCCCGATTCGGATCTCCAAGAAAGGACTGCAAAGGGGGAGGCGGCTACGAAAAAATGAATTAAGAACGAATGGGTAATATTCTACCTGTCGGAGAGTGGAATGTCACAAATCTGAACGCGGAAGGGAACCGGATAACCTGACAAGGAAAAATGCAAAGATTAAGTGTAAATGTAGTGTGGATGAGTGGAAAATGGAAATAAGATGAGGATTTCTGGTCAGACGAATATACGATAGTATCAACAGTAGGAGAAAATAATATAAATGGAGTAACGTTAGTTATCAGTAGCAAGGCAGGGTAGACAGTGAGTTACTGTAAACATTTCGATGTTCCGCTCTAGGCTCCGTATGCATACTAGTGAGCTGCTGAACCTTCTTTCACCACCTTTCTGGGGTCGGTTGCCGAAGACCTACCAGGCTGTGAATTGTCGGCTGCATGACGTACTGCGAGGTCTATGTCGTCCGTCGACTGTGATATCACACTACAGGCCGTTTTTTGTTGTTGTTGTGGTAGTGATCTTCAGTCTCAAGACTGATTTTATGCAATTCACCGCGCTAGTCTATCCTGTGCAAGCCTCTTCATCTCTGAACAATTACTGCACATCCATTTGAGTGTGCTTACTATGTTCATGCCTAGGTGTCCCTCAACAACTTTTACCGTTCTCCCCCCACACTTCCATTAATTACCAAACTCACTATTTCTTGATGCCTCAGGGTGTGCCCTGTCACTAGCACCCTTCTTTTAGCCAATTCGCGCCAAAAATGCTTTTTTACCCAATTCGATTCAGTACCTCTTCATCGCTTCTTACATCTACCCTTCTAATTTTCGGCATGCTTCCGTTGCACCTCGTTTCAAAAGCTTATGTTGTCTTCTTGTCTAAACCACTTAACGTCCACGTTTCACTTCCGTACAAGGCTACACTCCAGACATATATCTTCAGAGAATGCTTTCCAATGTTCTAATTTGCATTAGATATAACAAATTTATCTTTTTCAGAAATGCTTTTCTTTCTACTGCCAGTCTGCAGCTTATATCCTCTCTCCTGCCAGCATAAGTTATTTTACTGACCAAATAACAAAAATCATCTGTTATTTTCAGTGTCTCATATCCCAGTCTAATTATTTGAGTATCTCCTGATTCATTCTACTGAATTCCATTGCCTTCGCTTTAAATTTTTTCGATGTTCATCATATAATTTCTTTTGAAAAGACCTGCTCTTCCAAGTAATTTCCCGCCTCTGAACGAATTACGATATCATCCGCAGAGTTTAAAGCTTTAATTCTTCTCCATAAATTTTAATTCGCTTTCCTAATTTCTTCTTCGATTCTTTTTCTCGTCGCTCAAAGTACAGATTAACTAATATGGAAGATAGGGTAGAAACCTGTCTCACTCCCCTGTCAACAAATTTTGCTGTTTCAAGTCCTTTGATTCTTACTCCAGTAGTCTGATTCTGTAAACGTTGCAAGTAACCTTTCGCCCTCTACATTTTATCCCTGATACCTTTAACGTTTCGAAGAGTGTTGTTCAGCCAGCATTGTGAAAAACATTATACGAGGGTTGGAACTTAAATAGTAGCAACTATTTATTCACTACCGATACAAAAGAGTTATATGTTGGCACTTGTTACAATCCTTCAAAGTAGTCACCAGCGTTGTGTAGAACCCGTTGCAGCGATATTGAAGGCGTAGTATACCGTTAGCAGAGCCTGTTCTGTTGATGGTGCGAATGGAGCGGTCTACTGCCTGTCGAATCCCTGGAACAGTTCTGAAGCGAATGCCACGAAGTGGTTCCTTCATCTTCGGAATCAAATCAAAGTCACAAGGACTTAAGTTCAGAGAGTATGGTGGATGGTACAGTACTTCCCAGTCCCATCGACCGAACAGAGCAGCCTCAGCTTGCGCTGTATGCGCCCACGCATTGTCGTAAAAAATGATGGGTGGGTTCCACAGAAAGTGTCGCCGTTTCTTTCGCAAAGCTCGTCGCAGGTGATGCTCCAAAAATGAACAGTAATTGACGGTCTGCTGTGGAGGAACGTAATGCGTTAGGATAACACCATCACAGCCGTACACGAGAATCACCATAACTTTAGACCGCTCCATTCTCACCATCAACAGAACAGGCTCTGCTAATGGTATACTACGCCTTCCACATCACTGGCAACGGGTTCTACACAACGCTGTTGACTACTTTGAAGGACAGTAACAGGTGCAAACATGTAACTTTTTTGTATCGGTTGAGAATAAACGGTTGCCACTCTATAAGTCCCAATGCTCGTATAAATATATAAATACTTCTAACGTAGGTTTGCATGCTTCAAAATATTTTCTAAGATTCCTCTTAGAGCCTGTATTCCCTCACGTGACCCTACAATTCTCCGGAACAAAAACTGGCTTTCACCTGGGTCGGCTTCTCTAAATAATTCTCGTAAGTATTTGGCAACCCTGGATTATTAAACTGATGCTTCAACAATTTTCACATTTTTAGCACATGCATTCTTTGAAACTGGAATTCTTTTATTGATCTTCAAGTTCGAAAGTCTTCTCCTGTCTCCAAAATCCTGCACGCGCGATGGAACAGATTAGTCATGGCTAGCTGCAATGTTTTTATAATGAGAAAAAGCATTTTAGTTAATTATTTGTTCAAAATTATGTCTCTGATGATATTTTTTTATTACTGTGATTTTAGCAGTGTATTTGCGTTATAAAACTGAAGATCTAAAAAAAATTCAGTAAGGACAGAAGTATGCTCTATTTTTTATGTGTTAGTGTTGTTTTCTGACTCTTGTTATGAGTGCGTTTATCTCTGCTTGTTTCTTCAACAGCTAAGGCTCATCGAATATAAATAGTTAGTTTGGCCCCTATTTACCGGATCGGTGCCCGGTTTTCCTTTACTCTTTGTTAATAAATGCAATCAAAACAGACGTCTTTTCCAGCCGGTTTTCTTTTGTAACTTTCAATAAAAGTTAAAACTTATCGTAGTATTCTCAGTGGCTTTACTCTGATGAACATATCTTTGATTATTTGGTATATGAGCTTACTCATGGTTCTCTTCGTGTGCCCTGTAAATCAACAGCCTCATTAGCCGTTGGTGTAATTTTCTGGTTCATGAGAGACCATATGCTGTTTGCTTAGCATTACTCTCTTTTAATCTAAAACTTTTAGGTAACTGTTAAGAATATCGCCATTTAAAATGTGGTGAGAAATTTCGTCTTGTTAGTAAAAACTTAATGAATTTTCATATTGCGGCGGAGTGTGTGCTGATGTAAACATGGATTACTGTAAACATAGTTTGAGAAATATTCCTTTATTCACAATTCACAGTATTAGTATTAGAAATGTGGTTAATTTCCTGTCAGGTATAACATTTGTTACCTTAAGGTATGTGAGACTTCAATGTCGACAAACTGTTAGTATATCTTTCTGAACTCAATCGCTGGTCGTAGAAGTGAAGGTGGCAGCAGAACTGTATATGCAGTTTCGGGTCGCTGGAAGTTTTCGTACACAAAGATTCACTTCTATCGCCGAAAACTACGAAATTACAGTCGTTGTGTTGCCACCATTTGAATCAGAAGTTTATCCCGAGATTTATTTCGTAGATAATACAGTCGTACAGCATTTCACTAAAAACATTCGTCAGTGCTTGGCGTGCAAACAAAAAACATAACAACAGATTTCTTTGGCGTCCATATACGTATTTTAATGTAATTGTCACTAGTTTCATGTCAGTCGCTACATCAGGTACCTGACGCGAAGGTGCAATTTGGTGAGTACCAGATAGTGGCAGCAGCATACATTCTTTGAAGGAAGTAACGTTCCTTTACGTCAGATGCTTCGGAGGTGCTGGTGTGGTTCAACTTGGTAAACTCCAGTGTTGTGAGCGTTGACCGTAAGTTCATTGGTGATTTCTATGGTGCTTTTCTATGAAACCTCAACCTGTAAACAAAAAAATTGTCTCATGAGTAGTTCTGCAACTAAATATTGTACACAGCTGTAGTAAATAATGAAACATATTTATACATTTAAATTCATATTGTAGCTCTGAAATCGATCAAAAAACCTGTGGTTCACAGAACATCTACATCTACACCTACATTCAGATAATTACTCTACAAGTCATAATTAATGGCAGAGGGTTCATCGAACCACCATCGCCCGCATCTCGTGGTCGTGTGGTAGCGTTCTCGCTTCCCACGCCCGGGTTCCCGGGTTCGATTCCCGGCGGGGTCAGGGATTTTCTCTGCCTCGTGATGGCTGGGTGTTGTGTGATGTCCTTAGGTTAGTTATGTTTAAGTAGTTCTAAGTTCTATGGGACTGATGACCATAGATGTTAAGTCCCATAGTGCTCAGAGCCATTTGAACCATTTGAACCACCATCAAGCTATTTCTATACCGTTCAGCAGAGGGCCTGTAACACTTCGTTGGGGAACGCCAAGTATCACTTCTGCTTTATTCGATGATCTTCTGTCAATTATTACGAAGTTTGATTCATGACAAGAAATCACCAATTTAGTCGTACATCTGAGACGATATTCCATAGGCCCACAATGTGATTTGAAACCGCTTGTGAAGAACAATATAAAGAGCGTTTTGGAAATCTAGAATTATGGAATATCCGCTTGAAATCCCTTGTCGACATCACTCATTACATCGTGAGAATATAGAGCTAGTTTTCTATTAGAAGAAAGATATTTTCTGAATCCGTGCTGAATGTGTGTCATCAGGTCGTTTTCTTGTAGGTTATTCTGTATATTGTATTCAGACACGGTATATTTTCCTAAATCGTATTGATCGACGCCAGTGTTATAGGACACGTTCATTATCAAGACCCATGTTCTAAATTTACCTATCTGTAATTCATTTTTATTACCTGTTCTTCAGAAATATATGTATAGCTGAATTTTCGTCTGCGGCAGGCATTTACCTCATAAATTTTTCTGTTAGATTCTATAATAAAAGTAAAACACTATGTAACATGTGCATGATATCCAATGTAATATAAAACACGAAGAGTCTCCGGGTAGATGTCAGTCGCGAATAAGTCAATAAATGACTAGGAATCAAAAGTGTAAACTAACAGCCTACTCGTTCTTGTAAACTGTGGATAAAGAGAAAGACTTGTACTAGATGGGACTGACAGAAAGCTACGAAATGCGGTAAAGAATCGAGATAAACATTGTCGGAGCAGCAAATTACAACATCTAAAAAAAAAAAAACGACTTGAGAGTAAGAGGAGTGGAAAATAAGGGGAGACAGGTTCAACTTAAAGTCGATTAACCGGACGAATACAACCTATAGCCAATGTCATCTAAATCATTTTTCGAAGAAGTAATGAGGTCTGGGAATGTAATTTAGCAAATTAAGCACCGCAGGTATGTAAGTGGAATCCAGTTCATTACTAGACTATCTGATTATTCACTAGAGATTTCCAGAGCCGGGTCTATCGAAGATGCACCTTTGCAATTGGCTACTATGTGTCTAAGAGATCGCCTTAACCATTCGGTAAGGGAATAATAGGTAACAACAATGACTGGCGTGATCGTGGAAAGATTTGCAGAGTGCTAACTGTGAAGCGTATTCCTGACGGTATGGACAGTAGTAATCATTGAGGTAAAGCCTTTTAAGTACATTTCTTCTACATGATCGACATTTCTACCCCATTGCTGGGATCTCCTCATAGTGAAGTGATTAACTTTGCATGTAATCTGGAAATAGATACTTACTATGAACTTTATGTTTAGTTGGTGTACGTAATTTTACTTGGAGTATGTGGGGCTTCGGAAAAGCAATATTTCCCCATACACACATCAAAATAAGTTTTGCAGCACCCTAGTTCCCAAAACTCCTGAAAATAGACGTTGAATGTGGATATTGTATCACAGACACAGTCCATTTAACTGTTCAGAGTTGTCACTAAACCCGCACAAAGATGTAAACAATCATTCATGAGCAGCTCCTATTAGACGGAGGGCGTCCGACAGCCGATCAGTTTCAGTCGTTCCACCAGGAAGGAGGTACACGGCTCGTGTTGTCTGTGGTTCAACGATGCCTAGACGGTAAATAGCGCGGTTCGATCGCGTCCGCATTGTCAGTGTCAGGAAAGGCTCTCAACAAGGGAAGTGTCCTGGCGTCTCGGAGTGAACCAAAACGATGTTGTTCGGTCATGGAGGAGATAAAGAGAGACAGGAACTGTGGATGAGATGCCTCGCTCAGGACGCCACAGGGCTACTACTGCAGTGGATGACCGCTACCTACGGATGGATTATGGCTCGGAAGAACCCTAACAGCAACGTCACCATGTTGATTAATGCTTTTCGTGCAGCCACAGGACGTCGTGCTACGACTCAAACAGTGCGCAATAGGCTGCATGATGCGTAACATCACTCCCGAAGTCCATGGCGAGGTGCATCTTTGCAACCACGACATCATGCAGCTCAGTACACATGGATCCAACAACATACCGAACGGACTGCTCAGGAGTGGCTACATGTTCTCTTCACCGATGAGTGTCGAATATGCCTTCAACCAGACAATCGTCGGAGACGTGTTTGGAGGCAACCCGGTCAGGCTGAACGCCTTAGACACATTGTCCAGCGAGTGCAGCAAGATGGGGGTTCCCTCTTGTTTTGGGGTGACATTATGTGGGGCCGACGTACCCCGCTGGTGGTCGTGGAAAGCGCAGTAGCGACTGCACGATACGTGAATGTCATCCTCCGACCGATAGTGCAACCATATCGGCATCTTATTGGCCAGTCATTCGTCTTCATAGGCGACAATTCGCACCCCTATCGTGCACATCTTGTGAATTACTTCCTTCAAGATAACGAAATCGCATGATTAGAGTGGCCAGCATGTTCTCCAGACACGAACCCTATCGAACATGCCTGGGATAGATTGAAAAGGGCTGCTTACGGACGACGTGACCCACCAACCACTCTGAGGGATCTACGCCGAATCGCCATTGAGGAGTGGGACAATGTGGACCAACAGTGCCTTCATGAACTTGAGGATAGTATGCCACGACGAATACAGGCATGCATCAGTGCAAGAGGATGTGCTACTGGGTATTAGAGGTACCGGTGTGCACAGTATTCTGGACCACCACCTCTGAAGGTCTCTATGAATGGTGGTACAGCATGATATGTGTGGTTTCCATGAGCAATAAAAAAGGCGAAAATGATGTATATGTTGATCTCCATTCCAATTTTCTGTCCAAGTTCCGGAACTCTCGTAACCGAGGTGATGCAAAACTTTCCTTGATGTTTGTATATTACTTATGTTGGCTTATACATTATTCATCTCATTAAAAGAACAGACTGGAAGCTCAGAGAACTGTAGCTGATGTGTAATTAGCGTCAAGCGACCGTGTGGTCCTGCACTACTGACTTCAGTCATGACACTAGCGTATGAACCCTTGGGTTGTGTGCATTCAGAGTAGTAATGTATATCGATATAGCGACCCATTTAAGTGTGTAGTATCGTGCCAAGATGGTGGTGCAACACCACAGTCAGCAAAATGCATCGATGACAATTGGGAGAGGCTGAAGAAGTCACGCCCTCTGGCTCTCAGTACAGCAGCACTCTTGCACTGAGTCACTGTAAAGCCGAGCATGGAAGTGCTCTGTCCCAAGTCATGACGCAGTTGAAGCTGTCAACATCATCCAGTAGGACTTAAGAATTATTCCAGTCTCAGATGGAAAAGTACTTTTGTAAATGTTGAACTTCGTAGTTCAAGAGGAGAGTTTGTGATTGCATGCAGCAAGCGATAGTTTGATAGTCAATGACAGTAGTAAATATTGAAGTACTTCTGTGGTAAGTGATTGTATAAAGATAAGTAAAACTTTACATCCGTTCATGTAAAAAAATGATCTAAAATTTTATAGTTTCAAGTAGCCACCTTCCAAAGTAATCAAAGAACCCACAGCTATGGCGGGACGATAGTAGTTTTATGTAGTCATAACAAAATGTACCTTGAAATACGTTAGGTTAATGGTTAATACACGCTGATGAGCCAATACATAATGAACACCACCAACTGCGAGAATGATTACCAACTGGTTCTGTTCTGGGCACAGGAATGTATAAGGTGCAGGTAAATGAAAACGTGGTACATAGAAAAACGGTAAGTAAACTGTACATTATTTCAAAAGTAATAGCTAGATCTGTTAATAAATTAATCCCACTGTGAGACAAGATAGTCAATGCCGTCATGAAAATTTGTATTCAGCTGCATCTCTTCCTCCGAACCAAATCGACGGCCACTGTTTCTTTCGGTGGGACACCAAACCTTTGGTAATCCGGTGGGGAGAAAAAATAAGTGCGTCGTTGCGAAACTTCTGCAGTGTAGTCGAAACAACGTTGGCTACATATTCAGAAATTCACTGACATAACCGACTTGAACGAAGAGTAGCTTATAGTAGACAGGCTCCTTTCGTCTGTTTGCGTTGTACTATCGTGAACCGTTATAGAAACTGATTGAATGACGGTGAAACCACGAGTAGGCGACAAGGCGTTGGACGTCCTCGTCTCATCACAGAATGTGGAGGTAGGAGACTTAGCCGCTGCGTAATGCAAGAAGGCGGAAATTTCTACTGGATTAGATGGCAGAATGCAACCTCGTGCAGGCAGAAGCATTTCGAACAATGTTAGGCAGATACTGCCGAAAATGGGGCTCCGCTCCGAGCACTCAGTTTACACTACTGGCCATTAAAATTGCTACACCAAGAAGAAATGCAGATGAAAAACGGGTGTTCATTGGACAAATACATTACACTGGAACTGACATGTGATTACATTTTCACGCAATTTGGGTGCATAGATCCTGAGAAATCAGTACCCAGAGCAACCACCTCTGGCCGTAATAACGGCCTTGATACGCCTGGGCATTGAGTCAAACAGAGCTTGGATGGCGTGTACAGGTACAGCTGCCCATGCAGCTCTAACACGATACCACAGTTCATCAAGAGTAGTGACTGACGTATTGTGTCCAGCCAGTTGCTCGACCACCATTGACCAGACGTTTTCAATTGGTGAGAGATCTGGAGAATATGCTGGGCAGGGCAGCAGTCGAACATTTTCCGTATCCAGAAAAGCCCGTACAGGACCTGCAACATGCGGTCGTGCATTATCCTGCTGAAATGTAGGGTTTCGCAGGGGTCGAATGAAGGGTAGAGCCACGGGTCGTAACACATCTGAAACGTAACGTCCAATGTTCAAAGTGCCGTCAATGTGAACCAGAGGTGACCGAGACGTGTAACCAATGGCACCCCATACCATCACGCCGGGGGATACGCCAGTATGGCGATGACAAATACACGCTTCCAATGTGCGTTCACCGCGATGTCGCCAAACACGGATGAGACCATCATGGTGCTGTAAATAAGAATCTGAATTCGTCCGAAAAAATGACGTTTTACTATTCGTGCACCCAGGTTCGTCGTTGAGTACACCTGTTGTAAGTAGGCTGTTTAGGTTCTTATATTGGTAACGCCGCCGCCACGTAGCGCTCTGTATGAAAATCACTGGCTGTGCTGTGTGCAGTCTGTGGCTGGTTGGCATTGTTGTAATACTCGCCATTGTAGCGTTGGGCAGTTGGCTGTTAACAACGCGTAGCGTTGCGCAGTTGGAGGTGAGCCGCCAGCAGTGGTGGATGTAGGGAGAGAGATGGCGGAAATTTGAGAGCCGATGATCTGGACGTGTGTCCATCAGAGACAATGCATTTGTAAGACTGGATGTCATGAACTGCTATATATATTATGACTATTAAGGTAAATACATTGTTTGTTCTCTATCAAAATCTTTCGTTTGCTAACTATGCCTATCAGTAGTTAGTGCCTTCAGTAGTTTGAGTCTTTTATTTAGCTGGCAGTAGTGGCGCTCGCTGTATTGCAGTAGCTTGAGTAACGAAGATTTTTCTGAGGTAAGTGATTTGTGAAAGGTATAGGTTAATGTTAGTCAGGGCCATTCTTTTGTAGGGATTATTAAAAGTCAGATTGCGTTGCGCTAAAAAATATTGTGTGTCAGTGTAGTGTTGATCAGAACAGGTAAAGAGCGAAATGTCTGAGTACGTTCAGTTTTGCTCAGCTGTTTGAAAATCAAATAATGTAAGAGATTTATCAGCACAGTAATTCAACAATTTTTTCTGAGGACGTTTCACTGTGTGTGATGCAGCGTCAAGGTTAACCGCAGCCATGGTCTCCGAGCTGATAGTTCATGCTGCTGCAAACGTCGTGGAACTGTTCGTGCAGATGGTTGCTATCTTGCAAACGTCCCCAACTCACTGATCGAGACGTGGCTGCACGATCCGTTACAGCCATGCGGATAAGATGCCATGTCATCTCGACTGCTAGTGATACGAGGCCGTTGGGATCCAGCACGGCGTTCCGTATTACCCTCCTGAACACATCGATTCTATATTCTGCTAACAGTCATTGGATCTCGACCAACGCGAGTAGAAATGTCGCGATACGATAAACCGCAATCGCGATAGGCTGCCATCCAACCTTTATCAAAATCGCAAACGTGATGGTACGCATTTCTCCTCCTTACACGAGGCATCACAACAACGTTTCACCAGGCAACGCCGGTGAACTGCTGTTTGTGTATGAGAAATCGGTTGGAAACTTTGCTCATGTCAGCACGTTGTAGGTGTCGCCACCGGCTACAACCCTGTGTGAATGCTCTGAAAAGCTAATCATTTGCATATAACAGCATCTTCTTCCTGTGGGTTAAATTTCGCGCTTGTAGCACGTCATCTTCGTGGTGTAGCAATTTTAATGGCCAGTAATGTATTTGCTTGTGGCCCTACTACGTTGTCTATTACGGTTGCAGTGGGGAAGTTTCTTCGATATTGGACTGTTGACCACAGACGTCTAGTCGGAAGAAGCACTTTTCTGGTTACGCCAGGTCCATGGCGATACCCCCACAAACCATCATGGCAACAAGAAGACCAATGAAAGCCAGCCGCGTGGTTGGAAGAATTAGGTTTCTGGTTGCACCAGGTCGATGGTCGTGTCTTAATACGCTGTCATCCGAGCGAACGTCTGCTCGAGACATGCCCCGCGCCCCGTACACACGGTGATGGAGGCAATGCCATGCCATTGGGGACGTTCACCTAAGCTTGTGCTTGATCTGTGGTAGTACTAAATGCTGGGGTCTATGTGGTCGTTACCGCGGACCACCTACATGTTTTATGTGTTCCCTGACGGCAATGTCATCTCCCAGCGCGACAACTGTCTGCGTCACAAAGCTAGAACAGTGCCAAAAGTTTTTAAGCGCATGGCGGTGAACATGGCTTGGCCATCAATTTCGCAGGATCTGAACCCTCTGAAACATGTCTCGGATGCTACTGTGCACCACTCTTCCACCCGCAAGCCACTGGCCAACAATGTACTGAGATTGAGTAATTTGTGCCTCATACCTCGGTAAACAAAAAATGTTAAAATGTGTGTGAAGTCTTATGGGACATAACTGCTAAGGTCATCAGTCCGTAAGGTAACACACTAATTAACCTAAATTATCCTAAGGACAAACACACCCATCGTCGAGGGGGGACTCGAACCTGCGGCGGGACCAGCTGCACAGTCCATGACTGCAGCGCCTAAGACCGCTCGGCTAATCCCGCGTGGCCCTCGGTAAACCCCCAAAGTCTTGTAGTATTCTTGTCACTCAGAAGAACTGTTACACTGCATTGCAAAATGTGTACCAACATGCTATTAAATCAAAGGTCAAAATACTTTGACTCATCATTGTAGGTACACAGTAACTGTGCCACATCTTTAATGGGACATTAGCTGGTGTTAACCAGCAGATCAGAGAAACACAGACAGTACGTGGTGGCAACTCACGTGTTAGGGTCGCGGCTACATGTTGACGCCCCGCGCGCGCCACTCGTCCCCGTGCTGGGTGCGCAGGGTGCCCGCCGGGTCGTACTTGGCGGCGAGCCGCTGCCACTCCTCCGGCCTGTCGTTGACCAGGTGGCGCAGCACGTTGGCCACGTCCTGGCGCTGCGCCTCGCTGCACTGGCCGCAGTTGGACTGCAGCAGCTGCGGCAGCACGCCTGCAGACAGCGACCCACACTCTGGTTCACGGTACACCACTCGCAATCTGCTAAAAGTATCTAAACAGCTGCAGTTGGTGGCCCTCATCTGATGTAAGTCTTTACCGTGAGTGTGTGTGTGTGTGTGTGTGTGTGTGCGTGTGTGTGTGTGTGTGAGTGAGTGAGTGAAGATGATCGATCTGATATCAACGAGGCGGAGTTTCACCACGTAGCGCACTAGCAGAAGCGCACAATTTTGCAGCAGAAGCGCATATGCCGAAGCAATGTATGCACACTGTCAAATGATTAATAATCCACGCATTTGCCAGCAGGGTCTTACACAAAGGTGCTCAGTGTACTTTCGACAGTGTACGCCTGTGAATGGCCGGAGTACGGGGTCGAAATACTGTGGCATCGAGATGTTGGCATCGAGCAATTCGCCTGAAATTTCGTGGAACAGTTCATATGCCGAGAAAATTATACAATCTATACCAAACTGTACTGTAGCGACATGGAATGTGATCCGATTGCTTGGCAACTTTGACTTGACAGTTAGCGACTATGCCCTCAGAGTCTTTCTCGGTGGCATGCCTGAAGAAAGGAAGTTAAGACATGGAGAGCAGAGACAAGGACTGAGACCAATGTTCGGGTCCTTCTCCAGTATTCGACAGTATTACGCCTCGTTAAACACGACATAGTTTGAGGAGTGCCTGATGTGTTGGTGTCAGCTGTGAATGTACTAGCATGCATACAGGGTGGTCAGAAACAGTCTGAAAAGCTTGTAAGAGTGTCGGAGGCTAGGTTCTGCTGACAATTATTGGTTAAGAAAAAAATTCGTTGCGTTGCGCCGTTCCCGATTTTAAAAAAAAAGTCAAGCACTCAGATCTTTGCTCGCGAAAATACGAACAGGCTGCCACAGACGGTGTTGCCAAACGTATTATTCGTGTGATTTCCTCACACAGAACAAGAGGCGGTACATAAATATTACATTAGAGGGTAGCAAGGAACGAACTCGCTACCGTCCAATGGTTTTCTGCGTATTTTGTTTTATTGTTTTTCGGTTGCAGCTATGAAGATCGCCACCTATGCCAGGCTGCTTGGATTTGCGCGCACAACGACCTGATTGCTTAAACTCAGTGCTAATTAAATCAGAAAAGGGCAAAGTATCGGACTCTTTTTAACAATTATTTCGCAGCACAGTCGATCTGCAATCTGCAGGACCCATGGAAGCGCGGCCTTAGCTCAACATTGTTTGGGAAACGGACGTAAGTTACGAAGTGTAAACACGAGAGTCCGGCTTGGTTCAAATGGCTCTGAGCACTATGCGACTTAACTTCTGAGGTCATCAGTCGACTAGAACTTAGAACTAATTAAACCTAACTAACCTAAGGACAACACACATATCCACGCCCGAGGCACGATTCGAACTTGCGGCCGGAGCGGTCGCTCGATTCCAAACTGTAGCGCCTAGAACCGCACGGCCACTCCGGCCGGCTACGAGAGTCTAGAATGACCTTTTTCATACTAGGATTCCATTATAAAGGACGCAGCCGAGAACTGAATATGCGGCAACTGTTATAACGGACACCAAGGACACATATTTACTGGGGTGCGAGGGCAGGCCTTGGACGTAGAGTGAAAACAAATATGGATGCCTGGCGATTGTAGGGAGGCAGGTGCCGCAGTTTCAGACGTGGCGCCGGCCCTTCGTTCCATCTGGCGTCATCGGTCCCGCTGCGCACCGGACCCGCTATGGCTGCACTAATCATTTTTCAGCCTTTCAGAGTACGCGTCACTTTGGCCCTCTCTGGATGGTTCCAGCCACTACAATGACACATACATGAGCAAAATACCATGCCAGCCCCGGTAGTGAATGCGGTTTATTCCAAACTACGTCTTCAGAGGCAGCTGTCGAAAGGTCGAGTAGTCTATTCGAAATTCGAGAAGATTTTACTATGTCTCTGACTCAGCTACTGACCTGAAAAGTGCATTTGTAAAGTGTGGTTATGACCATTATGACCAACGAGTGCTTACTCTTGAGCAGACGTCCCTGTAGCGAGCAACCTGAGTCCGAGTTGGCCAGCAGGCACTGTATGATCTCGGTGAGCGCAGCCGGGTCGTTGAGCAGACCGCCCGGGTCCGTCCCCCCGAACTGGGCAGAGGCCGCCGCCACGAGAGCCGCCACCAGCACCAGCTTGGCTGTCCACATGGCTGCAACTTTGTCGGGACGTGGCGGCAGGCGGCAGGCGGCGCTTCTTATAGGATCGCCCGCCAGCCGTAGGAACCCGCCATCAGGCGCGGACCACGCTCGGCTGCGCTCACGCGTACTGCGCTTCCGCCTCTCCCGCGACACTCTTCACTTGCTCAAGGTCTCCACTCAATTCGCTCGTCCTATGCAATCTGCACAGAAAAACCACGCCGTCGGACTATGAGACAGCACTATTACCGCAGCAGCAGGTTTTTTTTTTTTTTCTTCATTACCACGCCTCCGAGAATCCTGCACTCTCTTCCCAATACAAATCAGTGACATACAGTAGAGTGGAAATTAATTGGGACAAGATGATTAAACTTTTACTATGCACATTTACCACTATACATACCTCCACAAACTTTTACTACTCACTTTTACCACTGTACGAACCTACAGTACGCTTGGTAGCCTACTGAAGATTAATAACTAAAGTGTAATCCTTTCGCTTTGACTCTGCCAATACAAAGTGGATGGGGGAGAGGGTACTTTGTGCCCACCTTTTGAAAATAACGTAGTCCAGTCTGGCACTATGTAATTTAAAATTAAAAAAAAATATTTATTGGTTTTAATGATCTTTTATATCAGATTCTATTCTTGTTTCAAACTTTTCGGTAGAACTTGACTAAAAAACTTAAGCCTTAGTAGTGAATTCGATTTCTTGCACCACATGTCATATTCACATTTTCAGGTTCAGGACCCTTATTACATATCTATACAACCTTAAAATGTATGCTGTGATTGAAAATCAACGACAGTTAACTAAATTTGTATTACTTAAAAATTTTATGGTTCTAATAAAGTAGCCCTCCACGTGATATAAACATTATGCCTTACTTATACATCAGTATCTATTTAAAAACTGCAATGTTAATAAAAGCTATACACATTTAACATTTTTCTTGAGTGATGGGCACAAAGTACCCCCCTCCCCGCCCCGCATTTGCTGTTACGTGTCACAGAAAATGCATTGGTATTCCTGGGGTTGATGAGCTTCTGAACACGTTTTTGCATAGATTCGACCAGGTTAGAGCACGTGATTCTTAAGCCTCATGAATTACTAAACCCATTGAAGCACATTAATGCTGATTACTTCCACGAAAGTCCTAACTCTTTTACAGGTGTCACGTGGGGACATGTCATGCTGAAATGTTCCACCACCAACTGCAAACGTTTGTGGGAATGGCACAATCCTGCGCCCAAGGAGTTCCATGTATTTAGTTGAATTCATAGTGCCATCAACTAAAACTAGGCTTCCAAGACCACATGCCGCGAGGAAACCTCAAACGCAAAATTTTGTGAATGGCTGCACGTTCAGAGACCGTCAATAGTTACAAATTGAAAGAAAACAGCTCTCGGTCACTAATTTTTAACGAATTAACAGGGTTTCAACACTGCTAGGAGTGTCTTCCTCAGAATTTAAATCAAAGAATGGTCTATAACATGGTCACAGAATTATGATTAAAAACGTATGATAGAGAGAATAAGTACGGAATAATCGTGAAAGACTTGCAGTACTTATATGTCATTTATAAAATAATAAATATGCCAAAAGGGCATTAGTCACAAAGATATTTAAGATAAAGAAACTGTGATAGCGAGCCACTAAGGGCTGCTCGTTACTTGCGTGGTGCAGGTTGTAAACGTTTACAACCTGCACCACGCAAGTAACGAGCAGCCCTTAGTGGCTCGCCATCATAGTTTTTTTTATCTGCCCTTTGGGCATATTTATTATTTTATAAATGACATATAACTACTGTCAGACTTTCACCATTATTCCGTACTTACTCTCTGTATCATACGGTTTTTGTCATAATTCTGTGACCATGTTATAGACCATTCTTTGATTTAAATTCTGAGGAAGACACTAATAGCAGTGTTGAAACCCGGTTAATTCGTTAAAAATTAGTGACCGAGGGCTGTTTTCTTTCAATTTGGAACCTGAAACATTTTTTCCTGATGAAGATGCCCAGCTCTCAACGCATCATGGGTGCATTGCCCGACAACCCTTGCTCTGTAATCTAGAACAATAAAATTTTTACACATCAACGAAAATTACAGTTTTCCAGTCACTGTAGGTCTAAGATTTAAATATTTTGGACCATTCCAAACTTATTTTCTTCATTGCAGATTTAACAACTGCTCCTTTATAGGCTTTCATGTCTTCGCCCACAATCAAGAGGCCTACGCCGTACCGTTGAAGATTCATTTCAACTCCAGCAGCCAATAAATCTCTCTGAAGGCTCTTACTGGTCTTCTGAAGACGAATACTACTGTTTCTACGTAGAGTTTGTCCAGTTCTGGAGGTGCTATTTCGTTTTCGTCTACAGTTGCCTCTTCTCTTTGTAGGCAATGAAACAGTACCACTACATGCCCTTATAGGTCTTAAAACACTAGATTTTCCCGCACCAACAATGGGGCAATACCTCTTGTAGTCACAGATATGTGTTCACCAGGAGCAACTATTTTTACCCGCTTCTTGAGTTAAATGTTTATTTTAACACAAACACACAGAAATATTAATTTGTTGCATAAGTTCGTAGCGTCTTTGTTTGGATGTTTGTATTCCGTTTACTATGGGTTTATTTATTGAGTGTTATTTTTTGGTAGTTCATTGATGCTGTCTGAGGTTACATACTGTCATTTTATCATTTCGAGATAGTCAGTGGAGCTGTGGACACAGGGAAATAAAGTTTCAAGTGGAGAAATCAGAATATTTCCGATATATTCTTTTGTTCGCGTTCAGTAGAAGGGTGACAGCAGGAGCACGGCAAGAAAATGGCTTTCTCGTTTTAAGAGGATGGTTTTGACATTACTGACTCTCCACGTTCAGGAAGACCTTTGGGGTTTGATGAAGAGCATTTAAACGCGTAAAATCCCCAATGGATCACGTCAGTGTACTCGAGAACTGACAAATGTAACGAAGTGAGATCATTCTACCATCGTACGAAATTTGCTTGCAATTGAGAAGGTTCAAAAATCGGTGGATAGGTTACGCATGCTCTAAGCCAAAATCACAAACGAAGACATTTTGTTGCCGTGTATGCATGCTTGCCCGTCGTCAATAAATAATGTGTTTCTTTCAACAGTTTATTCGTTATTTCTCTTCCACATGCCATTAAAAGTTCAATTTTAATTACCATGCTCACCCTTTACGACCTTCTCAGAAAAGTATGACGTATAATGTGAGGAAAGAACAATTAGCAGAGCGTATAGTATTTTTCTGAATCTCATCTCGACAACCACATTAACTAACCCGAATCAATAAAGTAAAATTATGCTAAAGAAACTGCCTTTCACAAAAACATGATAAATTGCGCTCGACAAGCAATGCAGTGACATTATCTGAATATTATCACACCTCGTAAATTCATCTTTACAAAATCATATTTCAAAAGAACAACATACTCTGCATTTTCCTCTATGTGTTCCGCTAATTCTTTCTAGAACGCTGAGCAACGTGGCCAACATTCACTCTGTCACTTTACACTGAATGCACCTCTGCAACGACAATCCTACTGACAACCATTGATCACATTACTTGTACTCAGAAGCTGTGTGGTGTAACATATCGGCTATGGAAACTTCTTTTGAAAAATATCCAGTGTACAGATATGAAGTACGTGATATCGAATAAAAAGAGAGCTCACGTCACTTTCGCTGAATACCAAAAAGAAGCCAGAAAAAGTTACAAATGTTATCGTGATGCCATTTGGCGCCGTTACTTCTACGGCGATCTGAGGTTGAACAACAACCAGCAGTGTGCATTATAGTTGCGGAAAGTCAACATGGATCTCGACGAAGTCAGCACAGCTTTACTCGTAACGCTGTTTAATCAAGAACAATACTGGTGCTGCTTTTCGAGAGTATCGATTCATTAAATAAATACAGAGAGGTCCTCTTTCCGCGTCGGAGTTGAAGAACATACACTCCTGGAAATGGAAAAAAGAACACATTGACACCGGTGTGTCAGACCCACCATACTTGCTCCGGACACTGCGAGAGGGCTGTACAAGCAATGATCACACGCACGGCACAGCGGACACACCAGGAACCGCGGTGTTGGCCGTCGAATGGCGCTAGCTGCGCAGCATTTGTGCACCGCCGCCGTCAGTGTCAGGCAGTTTGCCGTGGCATACGGAGCTCCATCGTAGTCTTTAACACTGGTAGCATGCCGCGACAGCGTGGACGTGAACCGTATGTGCGGTTGACGGACTTTGAGCGAGGGCGTATAGTGGGCATGCGGGAGGCCGGTTGGACGTACCGCCGAATTGCTCAACACGTGGGGCGTGAGGTCTCCACAGTACATCGATATTGTCGCCAGTGGTCGGCGGAAGGTGCACGTGCCCGTCGACCTGGGACCGGACCGCAGCGACGCACGGATGCACGCCAAGACCGTAGGATCCTACGCAGTGCCGTAGGGGACCGCACCGCCACTTCCCAGCAAATTAGGGACACTGTGGCTCCTGGGGTATCGGCGAGGACCATTCGCAACCATCTCCATGAAGCTGGGCTACGGTCCCGCACACCGTTAGGCCGTCTTCCGCTCACGCCCCAACATCATGCAGCCCGCCTCCAGTGGTGTCGCGACAGGCGTGAATGGAGGGACGAATGGAGACGTGTCGTCTTCAGCGATGAGAGTCGCTTCTGCCTTGGTGCCAATGATGGTCGTATGCGTGTTTGGCGCCGTGCAGGTGAGCGCCACAATCAGGACTGCATACGACCGAGGCACACAGGGCCAACACCCGGCATCATGGTGTGGGGAGCGATCTCCTACACTGGCCGCACACCACTGGTGATCGTCGAGGGGACACTGAATAGTGCACGGTACATCCAAACCGTCATCGAACCCATCGTTCTACCATTCCTAGACCGGCAAGGGAACTTACTGTTCCAACAGGACAATGCACGTCCGCATGTATCCCGTGCCACCCAACGTGCTCTAGAAGGTGTAAGTCAACTACCCTGGCCAGCAAGATCTCCGGATCTGTCCCCCATTGAGCATGTTTGGGACTGGATGAAGCGTCGTCTCACGCGGTTTGCACGTCCAGCACGAACGCTGGTCCAACTGAGGCGCCAGGTGGAAATGGCGTGGCAAGCCGTTCCACAGGACTACATCCAGCATCTCTACGATCGTCTCCATGGGAGAATAGCAGCCTGCATTGCTGCGAAAGGTGGATATACACTGTACTAGTGCCGAAATTGTGCATGCTCTGTTGCCTGTGTCTATGTGCCTGTGGTTCTGTCAGTGTGATCATGTGATGTATCTTACCCCAGGAATGTGTCAATAAAGTTTCCCCTTCCTGGGACAATGAATTCACGGTGTTCTTATTTCAATTTCCAGGAGTGTATTTCGGAAGTTTGAATTAACTGGCGATCCGAGAACTTCACCTGCGAGGTGTCGACGGTCAAATGTGACACAAATTGTTTAAGTTATTTTTGGCATAGCTGGGAATGGTGAAAGCAGTATGCTAGTTTCAAAGAGTGCACGAACTGTGTCACGACTGCTGTACATTCCCTGGCCCGTCGTCAAAAAGTCCTACGAACAATAAATTTATATATATATATATATATATATATATATATATATATATATATATATATATATATATATATATAACCACCATTTGAGTCCAGAACAGGTTTTATTTCGCAATATGGGGTTCAGCCTTAGGCCGTTATCAAATGTTACAACTGCAACAGATTGAAAGACAATAACACTACAAGTATCAGACCAAATATCAGAAAAGTGGCAGGGCGAACAGTTAAGTCAATATATGGGCTGCCTGATTTGTTCTCTTACGTACGTATTATAAATAATTAGACTTGAGAACAACCATGTCATCGTCAAACCATGTATTTTCGATTACGTTAACGAATTTTGTCAAAAATAAATGCGAGAAAATTTTTATATTTCTGACAAAATTTGTTTATGTAACCGAAGATACATGTTTTGACTGTGACTTGGGTTCTACTGAAGTATAATGATTAATAATACGTAAGTAAGAGAACAAATCATGCAGCCCATAGGTGTGGCCGTGCGGTTCTAAGCGCTTCAGTTTGGAGCCGCGTGACCGCTACGGTCGCAGGTTCGAATCCTGCCTCGGGCATGGATGTATGTGATGTCCTTAGGTTAGTTAGGTTTAAGTAGTTCTAAGTTCTAGGGGACTGATGACCTCGGAAGTTAAGTCCCATAGTGCTCAGAGCCATTTGAACTATGCAGCCCATATATTGATTTAACTGTTTAGCCTGCCACTTTTCTGATATTTTGTCTGATACTTATAGTTTTATTGTCTTTCAGTCTGTGGCAGTTGTAACATTTGATAATGGCCTAAAGCCGAAATCCAGATTATTAAATAAAACCTATTCTACAGTCAGAGGCGCTTATTTGGTCAAAAAATAAATTTTACCTTTGGTGCGGTTACAGGCTGTCGTGTACGAAGATGGTCGCCATATTGAGCAACATTTGAACGTAAACATGTTAGGCAATTAACAAATAACCTTTCATTCGGATATTAAAATGTGTTCTTTCAATAGTTTATTCGTTATTTCTCTTTCACGGTCCTTTAAAAGTTTAATTTTAAATATCATGTTCGCCCTTTACGACCTTCTCAGAAAAGCATGAGGTATATTGTGAGGAAAGAACAATTAGCAGAGGCAACGCATTCTCCTGGCCCATTCGTTCGCGTGATGTTTCTCCTGTGATTAATACCTGTGGGTCGATATGAAGGGTCAAATGTACTCAAACAGCCCTCACACACAGGAACAGGTATAGCAGAACATTAAGATCGCTATTGCAGTTATCCCTCAGTGCCGTGTGTGTTTTATTGGTATAAGAGCAGATACTTCTATTGATAACAGTGTACTGAACAACTTTACGTATCCGCGGAGTAATAATTGTTGTAGCTATTGCAAGTAGTATGTTTTAGCTCAGTTAGTACCTCCAAGTACGCGTGGCACAAGCAAACAATCAATGTTTATTTTCTTCTGTGAAGTGTGATACATAGATGCCAAACGGATTGTCTGCACTGACAGACGTAGTCCACTACCTGGCATAGCTACAACCTTGCAGAAATTATCAGATAGTGAATTATGCGATGTGTTAGCTCAAATGGTTCAAATGGCTCTAAGCACTATGGGACTTAACATCTGAGGTCATCAGTCCCCTAGACTTAGAACTACTTAAACTTAACTAACCTAAGGACATCACACACATCCGTGCCCGAGGCAGGATTCGAACCTGCGACCGTGGCAGCAGCGCGTTTCCGGACTGAAGCACCTAGAACCGCTCGGCCACAGCGGCCGGCGATGTGTTAGCGGGGAGAGTGTTACACACAGAAAAAAAACTGCTAACACACTGGAATGGGTACATATTAAGGTACCGATTATCACGATATCTGTACCTATACCCCCAGCACCCTGTATATAGGGACATGGGTTTCAACTTTCTAGGAACCATCAGTTTTATTTTTTCAGAAATTATGAAATTATCGGTAATTTCTTCACCTGGCATGGACCATATGTATTGGGACCGTAGAATATTATAATTCTTTCGATTTTTTTTCCGCCTGTATAATTTCACGTTATTTCCTAATTGTCCCTCTGCATCTGTTCATCTGTTGCTTGAATGTTACTAGTGTCCTGCTTCTCTGGTCTCTGAAACCTTCAGCCATCCCCTTTGCACTCGCATCCAAGAAAGTAGTGCTGTGGATTTTTTTCACTTTATTCAAGATTTTGCTGTTTCTCACTTAAATCTGGATTTACATTTCCATGACACAGGCCAGTGTACGACGTGCAGCAGTGGACACACAGTGCACGAGTACTGGTCCCTCTGATTCCTTCCATTCATGGAATAAGAAAATTGTATCACAGATAGGCTAATTTAAAGTGGAATAAGGCTGCTGATTTCAATATGTCTGAAAATATTTTCATCTGAAAAATTCTGACGCAATAGACAATAAGCACTCATACTCATGTTACACGTGATTTATCGTAATTAACTACATGATAGTGGAAGTTAATCGACAATCAGTTGTTGCAAGCTAATTCTGTTTTCAGTCACAATCTTAAACAACCTCTACATTGTTATCGGTTTCGACGTTCATATCGTGATTAGGCTGTGTCGCCTGACACATTCGGGAATGTCGTCACCAAAAGTCTGCCTTATCTGGAATATGCAGCAGGTAGCCAGTAGCACCACGCTCGTCTACGAATGATTACTGAAGACGATATCCGTAATACACTGCTGGCCACCGTAAATGCAACACCCTGAAGGAAGCATCCGAATCAAGTGAAATTTACACCATGGGTTTGCAGCGATGAGATATGCAACTGATTAGAATTTCAGCGCAGACGCACATCACGCGCGCCTGTGGTACCACCTCATAGCGCCATTTAAGGCTTGGCGATTTCGACGAGTGTACGTTTGGCACGTGTGTTTACCTTCTGGTTGTTTCACAAGATGATCAGTTATGCCTCATAGACAACAGCGAACATCTTTTGATCAAGTATCCGAGTTCGACAGAGGAAGGATAGTGGCTTACCGAGATTGTGGATTATCATACAGAGAAATCACTAGTCGTGTTGGACGAAACCAAACAACTGTAATGCGGATATGTGACCGTTGGATGCAGGAGGGTACGACGGACCGACGTGGTCGATCGCATTCACCTCGGTGCACCACTGCACGTGCTGATAGGCAAATTGTGCGCATGGCAGTGGCGAATCGCTCAGTGACATCCCGAACCATAGCACAGCACATTGCGTCTGTAACGCATCATCCAGTGTCTGCGCGTACCATTCGACGCTGTTTACAGCAGAGTGGTCTGTCCGCAAGATGTCCATTGCTTCGTCTACCATTGACGCAGAACCACAGACGTCTCCGTCGCCAATGGTGTGACGACAGACGGATGTGGACGGCAGAATGGAATGACGTTGTCTTTACCGATGAGGCACGCTTCTGTCTGCAGCACCACGATGGTCGGATTCGAGTGTGGAGACACCATGGAGAGAGGATGCTGGACAGCTGCATTATGCACCGCCACACTGGTCTTGCACCGGGTATTATGGTATGGGGCGGCATTGGATATTACTCTCGCATGCCTCTAGTACGCATTGCCGGTACTTTAAATAGCCGACGCTACATATCCGAGGTGCTGGAGCCAGTTGTCCTTCCTTACCTTTAGGGCTCGGCCACAGCCATATTTCAACAGGATAATGCGCGACCACACGTGGCACGCATTGTCCAAAGGTTCTTCGTCAATAACCAGATTGAATTGCTTCCCTGGCCGGCTCGCTCTCTGGATCTTTCGCCGATAGAAAACATGTGGTCCATGGTTGCTCAACGAGTGACCCAGATTACATCCCCAGCTGCCACACCAGATGATCTTTGGCAACGTGTGGAAGCTGCTTGGGCTGCTGTACCCCAGGAACACATCCAACGTCTCTTTGACTCAATGCCGAGGCGTGTGGCAGCGGTGATCTCCAACAATGGCGGCTACTCTGGCTACTGATTCTGGCAGGAACCACATGTCACAGACGTCTGTAAACGTAATCATTTGTTACTTGGTCAACATGTTATCTACAAAATAAATCTTGTTGTGCTACCTCTTGTCTTTCTTGGTGTTGCATTTATGGTGGCCAGCAGTGTAATTTGACTCTGTATTGCATGCCTACGATGTTCTGATATACACTCACTAGTTTATTCCTCTCTGTGTTTCCAAAAGAGAAAACTATCAAACGACAGTTCGATTAAATAACATCTAAACCAGCATTCCAGAATGTAGCATACTCAGATAAGTTCATACTGTTCTTACTTTAGTAAACTGACTGTGCATAAATCCACCGTTAAATGTTACGCATTCACGCCTTCATCAAGATCTCCATATTACATTGCATATTTATGCTTGAAATAACGGAAGGGTTATGGGTACAAAGTTGCATGAAAATGTTATCACCACACCAAAAATTTGGGAATTTAGTTGTATCTGGTATCTTTAATTAACTTGGCAGAGCCGTAAATGGGCCTATAATAATACATGTCGAAGCGCTTCCGGTTTATATCTGGCAGTTTGAAATGCAGTGAAATACATTAATAGATGACACAAGTGTACTATAAATATCTTGGGCTACCAAAAATAATAAAAGTTCAAAATACACTGTTATCTTATATGAAATATCAGTTTTTCCGGGAATTTCAGAATTAGTTAACTAATGTTTCCATTACGAATACTGTCTGTTATTACGGCTCCGACCAAAGGGGATTACAGCAGGAATTAAGAAGGAATCTGTAATAAGCCAACAGACATTTTCCATACAACGGCATTTGTAGACAGAGACGCATCCAACGGCTTCTGATACTGGTTACTGAAATTTCCATACATCTCAGACCTATGGGAAAAAACTTATTTTAGTGCACTCATTTACTACCTGTTTAAACAGAAGACAACTATTTCCAATTCAATGTTGGACTTGCAGACAATTCTGACCTGCTATCCTAGAAAGCAATGTCATGGCCGAGTAATAGACTCAACGAGTAGTTTTGTTACCTATTTTAAATGACACTCAAATTAGAATTGAAATGAATGCTGGTAGAAAAAGGAATGTTCAGCAGCCATTTGTGGTGTAAATCAATAGCGCTGCATTCACTGATGTTCGATTCTTAAGTACTGTAGTGTATTATTCGTTTCATTCACATTTTGTTTTTGTGATTATACACTCCTGGAAATTGAAATAAGAACACCGTGAATTCATTGTCCCAGGAAGGGGAAACTTTATTGACACATTCCTGGGGTCAGATACATCACATGATCACACTGACAGAACCACAGGCACATAGACACAGGCAACAGAGCATGCACAATGTCGGCACTAGTACAGTGTATATCCACCTTTCGCAGCAATGCAGGCTGCTATTCTCCCATGGAGACGATCGTAGAGATGCTGGATGTAGTCCTGTGGAACGGCTTGCCATACCATTTCCACCTGGCGCCTCAGTTGGACCAGCGTTCGTGCTGGACGTGCAGACCGCGTGAAACGACGCTTCATCCAGTCCCAAACATGCTCAATGGGGGACAGATCCGGAGATCTTGCTGGCCAGGGTAGTTGACTTACACCTTCTAGAGCACGTTGGGTGGCACGGGATACATGCGGACGTGCATTGTCCTGTTGGAACAGTAAGTTCCCTTGCCGGTCTAGGAATGGTAGAACGATGGGTTCGATGACGGTTTGGATGTACCGTGCACTATTCAGTGTCCCCTCGACGATCACCAGTGGTGTACGGCCAGTGTAGGAGATCGCTCCCCACACCATGATGCCGGGTGTTGGCCCTGTGTGCCTCGGTCGTATGCAGTCCTGATTGTGGCGCTCACCTGCACGGCGCCAAACACGCATACGACCATCATTGGCACCAAGGCAGAAGCGACTCTCATCGCTGAAGACGACACGTCTCCATTCGTCCCTCCATTCCCGCCTGTCGCGACACCACTGGAGGCGGGCTGCACGATGTTGGGGCGTGAGCGGAAGACGGCCTAACGGTGTGCGGGACCGTAGCCCAGCTTCATGGAGACGGTTGCGAATGGTCCTCGCCGATACCCCAGGAGCAACAGTGTCCCTAATTTGCTGGGAAGTGGCGGTGCGGTCCCCTACGGCACTGCGTAGGATCCTACGGTCTTGGCGTGCATCCGTGCGTCGCTGCGGTCCGGTCCCAGGTCGACGGGCACGTGCACCTTCCGCCGACCACTGGCGACAACATCGATGTACTGTGGAGACCTCACGCCCCAAGTGTTGAGCAATTCGGCGGTACGTCCACCCGGCCGCCCGCATGCCCACTATACGCCCTCGCTCAAAGTCCGTCAACTGCACATACGGTTCACGTCAACGCTGTCGCGGCATGCTACCAGTGTTAAAGACTGCGATGGAGCTCCGTATGCCACGGCAAACTGCCTGACACTGACGGCGGCGGTGCACAAATGCTGCGCAGCTAGCGCCATTCGACGGCCAACACCGAGGTTCCTGGTGTGTCCGCTGTGCCGTGCGTGTGATCATTGCTTGTACAGCCCTCTCGCAGTGTCCGGAGCAAGTATGGTGGGTCTGACACACCGGTGTCAATGTGTTCTTTTTTCCATTTCCAGGAGTGTAGTTACATTTTTGACTTAGTCTTTTTGTGCCAGATGATGGTTTGCAATTGTAACCGGTAGTATAATAAAAGAACGCAATACAGCTTTATATTATGAATTTTGCGTAACAGAAGAAGCCAGCAATAGCCATACTCAGGCTATGTTGAACATTTTGTCGTTACGTTATGTGCCTCTGTGTGGAAGCCAAGTGAACTGTAGCTGTTTATTTGACAATATTAAGCAGTGCTTCCTAATTTTCGTGACTGTCTATGAAGGTTAATGTCGTGTGTTGCAAGTAGTGCACTGTAGTTCAGCCAACTTGAACCACAGTTGCCGTCTCAGTTCTCTAATCAGGCAAAACTTTTTTAGATCATGCAGCTTTTTGACGCACTTGGATAGATCATCTAACAGCGACATATATACTGACTGAGATGGAATGGCTAACGGGCCAACGGCCTTGCCGCAATGGTCACACCAGTTCCCGTCAGATTACCGAAGTTAAGCACTGTCAGGATTGGCTAGTACTTGGGTGGGATACTGTCCAGGTCTGCCGAGTGCTGCTGAGCTTGGTGCACTCAGCCCTTTTGTGGCGAATTGAGGAGCTACTTGACTGAGAGCAGGCTGAGGATGACATGGCAGCTGGTCGGTACCGTTGAGCTTTCAAGGCCTCGTCGGACAGTGTTTGTTTCTTTTTTTTCTTTTAGCACTTTGTGATGTTCATCACACAAAAGATATTAAAAGTTTAAACACTCATTCCAGTCGATAATGATATTTATCGTCAACATTAGTTTGAGGTGTGACCCTCTTGGGAACGAATGATATTCCACATAGTAACATGGAAACAAGGAGCTTCCGAATGTCGTATTGAAGGAATTTCTTTTCGTGACTGAAAGATGTACTTTGTTAGTTCATAATGATGTCTACCTGAAAGCTGGAATGAAAGTACCCGTCCTTCCATCGCTTCCTGGATAGCCTCTAAGGTCGATAAATAAGGGGAACAGCCAGGCCAGTCAACTATTCCAACAGTTCACCAGGCATTTACAGTGTAGAGGAGGAGGAGGAGGTCAGTGTTTAACGTTCCGTCGACGACGAGGTCATTAGAGACGGAACAGAACGTCGGATTAGGGAAGGATGTGGAAGGTATCTCCAGGTACTTTACAGACACGTTGGTGTGTATCTGATCGCTACCTACAGAAGCAGGATCCATCGCTGAACACTACAAATGGCACTAGGTGACTCATTAGGTTCTGGTTGTACACCATGCAGGTTTCGATTATCTGTCGCACTATGTCTATGGTAAATGACACATAGCAGCTAGAGATCTCGACTTATCTTCCGGAAACGTGTTCCCGACAGTTTTCAGCTGTGGTCACTTTCGAGAGCCAATCGATAGTCGATCGGTCCTACGATCTTCTCGTCATGCAGTCCTCCTGGAAGGAACTGTGCCTTCTCATCTATCCACACGTCTTCACTCTCGTCACCAATCTTTTTGAAGTCATTCCAAACCGCCTACGTGATCTGTCGTGATGATGCTTCTACGTTTATCATGTCAATGATTCTATTTCTCGTAAAGTCCGATATACGGCGAAAAGCTGCATGCACACGTTCTCCAGGCATGCTGAATTGCGATCTGTGCCTGAAGAGTTCCAGTAATGTTACTCGAACGTAGTAAATATTCTTCAGCTATGGTACTGACTTTGTTCTGTTCATAAAATTCTAAGAATAAGTTCGTATGAAGTTGAAATTTTAATAAGGACATCCCATTGGCCTAGAAACAATAGAGTATCAGTTTGACAGCGCGTTAAAGGTGTAACACGTATCATTTAGGTCACTGCACCAAGGGACTGTATGTTTTGTCCCTGGTTGCTATTCGCGAGTAGCTACATTTGGCCGCGATGATCAAGCTTCAGGCTGCGGCAATGCGGCCTCAGAGTGATGACTACCACTCCTCTCGTATCACTGGCGTTACATGCCGAACTCTGATGAGACTTTACCTTTCCATATGTGAGTTTTCAAGACTAATAGTGTCGGATGACGCGGATTTCTAGACGGAGGACAAAAAAGTGGGTCCTGGAAGGTCGACTTTACACTGTTTGCCTAAGCAACAGGTATGTGGTTTTCACAATTTCTGAAAGTACAGCTACGCCACTAGCTGACAATGTCGTAACGTATTCTCTTGCACGGTTAAAACTGGGCAACTGTTCTTCTTCTTTCCTTTTTTCTGCTACTTCCGCCTTTATTAATCTTGTTTCCTAGAGTATGGCATAAATGGTTCAAATGGCTCTGAGCACTATGGGACTTAACATCCATGGTCATCAGTCCCCTAGAACTTAGAACTACTTAAACCTAACTAACCTAAGGACAGCACACAACACCCAGTCATCACCAGGCAGAGAAAATCCCTGACACCGCTGGGAATCGAACGCGGGAACCCGGGCGTGGGAAGCGAGAACGCTACCGCACGACCACGAGCTGCGGACTCCTAGAGTATGAACTACATTAATTATAATAAGTATGATGATGATGATACTGACAGAACAGTACACAATACTAATCAGCTCATGCATAAGGGTACAAAAAGGAAGAAGAAATAGACATAAACAGGGACAGCCAGAGATAGGAGTGATGTGAAGGAAAACTGGGCAACTGTGACGAGCTTTTACAGACAGCGTGAGAGTGTCGCATTGCATTCGAAGAATTCCGAGATGCTAAGTTTAGTGAGAACAAAGAGACACACATCATTGTACTCATATAAAACCCACAGCTCCAAGATTAAAGAAACTTTGCCTCTCACAGGTGGGTACGATAGTCTTCCTTCACACCAATTCGTAACGTTCCTGAAACACAACATATAGCTGGAGTGTCAGGAGATAAATCGTAAATCATAAACGTAGGTAGACGTGCTGTCTAAGGTTTCAGCATCGCAACTAAGTGGAAAATAGCTTACTCACGACTGACAGCTGAGAGTGTAAAGTACAGAGGTCTGAGACTGGCTTTCATAAAGAATTTCGATAAAATGCTGAAGAAGCTGTGATTTAAAATAAGACTTTACATATCTGATGTAGTACATTTTCCTGGAATGCTTAATTCTCTTCACCCAAGTATTAACTATACGATGGGAGTAGAAAGTGACAGAAAGCTCCTTTTCTTTGAAGTGTTGGTTTACAAAACAAATGGAATACCAGGACACAGTGAAAGATGGCTATATAAGCCACCTTTCATTTCTGGCGGTGTGATACTGATCAATTATCTTATGTAAGTTGCACACATGACTTTTCTGTGTATGCTCGCTTGCTAAGAGAATACGCAGGATGCGAATTGATTTATTTTATGAGTCGATCATCATCCTTGCCTTGTCTTCTCGCCATATCAACACAGAATTTATTTATTGACATGAACTCACTCAAGCGGATAGTCCATTACTCTCACTTGCCAAAGCGTAGTACGATTTCCATAAAGATAGTTAGAGAAGACAGCTTCCACTGGGCACTTACTGCCAAAATAATATCATACTTGAGAGAATGTAGACAGCTTTCAACAACGTTTGCAACAAACCCAAGAACACTGCCTGCAATGAGCTACTGTCCGCCTCATCAACGCCGTGGAGTCCTTAGGTCGCGTGCACGAAGAGTATACTTCATCCCGTATACTGACTACTTCCTAGAAGAAACTGAATACCTAAATTCTGTGCTCAAGCAGAAAGATTATACTGGTAAGCTTCACGTCTCGAAGTTTGGGCCCTCAGAGGGACCATAGGAAAATGAATGAAAATCACTTTTCTTCCTAGTATCGTGGATGAAATTGAGAGAATTTTAAGAAGTGTTAAAACCAACAGTTCTTTTCCGTCGCCAGCCAAGACTGGACAGCTCCTTGGCTTCATTGAAGACAAGTTGAAACAACGGAAATATGGATGTAAAAGTTTCGTATTCCTGTGGAAAAGCTTAGATAGGTCAGACAATTCATACAGTCCACGACTATGTACAACGTTGTCTCGCAAGACTTCAGCTACCTGAGAAACCCTCGGTGGTTTAACAGAGGATGACTGGCTGAAATGTGGAGACCAAAAGAGATTTTCTGGAGCATCTTCGTATTGGGACAGTGCCAATTAGGGGGGACAGAATTTACTGTAACGGACAATTGTGTGGTACACGAATTATCGTCCGCCATACATCGAAAGATGGCTTGCAGAATATGGATGTAGATCCTAATTACCATGTAATGTTACTAATAGTGAAATGAATTTTCCTTACGCATTAGCGGTACCCCGCTACAGTATCTATCGTCGCGCAACACCAGTCGTGTCATAAAAGCAAATTTAGTAACGTATTTAGTGCAGTTGCCTTGACTGCTGTGCAGGGTATTCCATGAGAAATAGTACGTATTATGGGAAGTTGAAGTACAGGCTGAATCGAATTTATTATTCCACACAACTTTTGTCAAATATTTTTGGTTACTGACATACGACTATTAGAATATAACCCAAACAAATATTCACAGAAGGTGCTAAGCAAAGGCAAATGGTTAAGCAATAAGATAATATTCATAAATTTCACCCCTTACTTCATGCAGTTTCGAGTTCTTTTGATAACGCCACTTGCAGCTGATATGAGTTGTCTTGATAGCGTTTCATGAGGCCAGCACTGTTCTTAATCCGATCGATAAACTCATCAGCGTTTACGTTTCATTTTTAGTCTTTCAACAATACCCACAAGGAAAAATCTAAAGGGATAAGATGCAGGAACCTAGGTGACTAGGGAACGTGACTACTTCTGCCAACTCTTCTGATTCATCGTCTAGACAGAAGATAACCTGTACGATTCTAAATGGTCGTCATGTCATCATCTGCCTCTCGGAGAACATGATCACTTCTGCCAAACCTTCAGACTCGTCATCCAAACATAACATTCCTTAAAAGATACCAAATGGTCTCCATGTCATCACATGCCTCTCGAGGAACGTGACCACATCTGCCATTGCTTCTGGTTCACCATTTAAATACACACATCAAAAAAAGTTTTGCATCATCTCGGTTCCGAGAGTTCCGGAACCTGTACAGAAAACTGGAAGAGAGATCAACATAAACATCGTTTCCGACCTTTTTTTTTGCTCATAAAAACCATACATTGCGTGCTGTACCACCATACAGCGAGATCTTCAGAGGTGGTGATCCAGACTGCTGTACACACTAGCACCTCTAATACCCAGTAGCACGTCCTCTCGCATTGATGCATACCCTTATTCGTCGTGGCCTACTATCCACAATTTGATCACGGTGCTGTTGGTCCAGATTGTGCCACTGCTCAATGGTGATCCGGTGTAGATACCTCAGAGAGTACCGCACGAGGTAGCCGCGCGGTCTAGGGCCCTTTGTCACAGTCCATACGGCTGTCCGCGTAGGAGGTTCGAGTCAAAGTATCCTCAGAGTGGTTGGTGATGCACTCGTCCATAAACAGCCCTTTACAGTCTATCCCAGGCATGTTCGATAGGGTTCATGTCTATAGAACAAACTCGCCACTCTAGTCGAGCGATATCGTTATCCTGAAGGAAGTCATTCACAAGATGTGCACGATGGGGGCGCGAATTGTCGTCCATGAAAACGAATGCCTCGCCAATAAGCTGTCGATATGGTTGCACCATCGGTCGTACAATGGCATTTATGTATCGTGCAGCCGTCACGGTGCCTTCCATGACCACCAGCGGCGTACGTCGGCCCCACATAATGCCACCCCAAAACAGCAGGGAACCTCCACCTTGCCGCACTCGCTGTACAGTTCAGGCGTTCAGCCTGACAGGGTTGCCTCCAAACACGTCTCCGACGATTGTCTGGTTGAAGGCATATGCGACACTTATCGCTGAAGAGAACGTGATGCCAATCCTAAGCTGTCTATTCGGCCTGTTATTGGGCCCATTTGTACCGCGCTGCATGGTGTCGTGGTTGCGAAGATGGACCTTGCCATAGGTGTTGGGAGTGAAGTTACGCATCATGCAGCCTATTGCGCACAGTTTGAGTCGTAACACGTCGTCCTGTGGCTGCACGAAAAGCATTATTCAACATGTTGGCGTTGCTGTCAATGTTCTTCCGAGCCATAATCCTCAGCTAGCGGTCATCCATTGCACTACTAGCCATTGGGTGGTCTGAGCGAGGCATGTCATCGACAGTTCCTGTCTCTGTGTATCTCCTCCATGTCCGAACAACATCGCTTTGGTTCACTCCTGGATACTTCCCTTGTTGAGAGCCCTTCCTGGCACAAAGTAACAATAGAACCGCGGTATTGACCGTCTAGGCATTATTGAACTACAGAAAACAGGAGCCGTGTACCTCCTTCCTGGTGGAATGACTGGAACTGATCGGCTGTCGGAACCCTCCTTCTAATAGGCGCTGCTCATGCGTGGTTGTTTACATCTTTGTGCGGGTTTAGTGACAGTTCGGAACAGTCAGAGGGACTGTGTCTGTGATACAATATCTACAGTCAACGTCTGTCTTCAGGGGTTTTGGGAACCGGGCTGATCCAAAACTTTTTTTATGTGTGTATAAGATTGCCTGGACGATGTTATACTGCCTCCGTTCGTCATTTGCCAATCTATCTGATTCATCGTACAAACATAAAAATTCCTGGACGACGCTAAATGGTCTTCATGTCATAATCTACTTCGCAGTGTCGTTTGGTTGCGGTATGGAGTGGCACTGCTTCGGCATACCGCTTTCCCAACGGTTGTCAGTTTTACAGCCACCGCAGCCGCAATTACACATTCAAGCGGCCCCTCTGTTGGGCTCACAACGTTTAGTGCGTCCCGCTTCAGATCTCCCATCCACGAAGTATCTCTGTCTCACCGAGAATCGAACCTTTGTCTTCCTAGTAGCAGTCAGACGTACTGATCGCTCAGCTACGGAAGCAGGCTTCAAAAAAGTATGTTTTAGCTTTTGATGCTGATAAAATACTGTACCGGTATAACTATTTCAATTTTTTTCTTTAGTCACTGAATGCGTAATAGAGATTAAAAGTGAATGCTGTAGGATTTATCTGAAACATCTGCACAAAAATTTACTAGCCTATTCTTACTTCGGTGAAAACTATCAGAACTTCGTTTTTTACACAAAATGATATAAAATGGTACTATATTAAAATAATGAGGTAGTTGAGTTTTATTTCAAACCACAGCTCAGTGCAGCTAGTTGCTTTTGTAGTACTTTATAGCTGTACTACACTCTCTTCGTCCGCTGCTCGTGGTGGCGTTGTCTCTTCCCGAGAGCGGGGTCCCTGGTTCGATTGCCGGCGTGTTCAGGGATTTTTCCCGCCTAGAGATGACTGAGTGTTATTGTGTCGTCTTCATCACTATCATTGATCCGCATTACGGTCGGAGGAAGGCAATGGCAAACCACCTCCATTAGGACCTTGCGTACTACGGCGGTTCGGGTCTCCCGCATCATGCGTTCCCCTACGCTCCGTCACGGAGTATGGGACTTCATCGTCACACTCTCTTCATTATGAATTGTTGGCGTAGTTTCCTCAAATTACTTTCAGTAATTAAAAGTATTATCTGTTCTCCTTTCCCATCAACACTGAACACTGTCATAGCTTCATCCACCTACTCAGCTCTGAATCCTGACGCACTGATTTGGTCCCAAAATATTTAGTTTATGTTTTATTACCCACCCCTTCTAGATTCTAGACGTTTACCATAAATAACCAATATAAAACGTCTAATTCAGTTTATTATTAACTTCAATAGTTGTTGTTTTGTCGTTTGAACCTTACATGTGTAAAAGTTTTACAGAGAGTCATCTATCCAAATTAACTAATCAATATCCACTGCAACATTCATCATCGTAATGTTTGCACGATGATTGCATGAAACTGCTTTTCTTCTGCGTGAAAACGAGCTGCACGTAAAGTGTTGTTTTGTTATAGACTCTAAGTTGACGATATAGAGTTCTTCTTAGTGTTTTCAGTCCTCAGAAGATGACTAGTGTAAGTCGCGAGTGACTTCCGGTTGGAGGAACATGTTGTCATCTCTATATTCTAGTACTAGAACCGCAAAGAAATAGTAATTCATTTAGAACTTGTTCCTTGCTTAACGAACATTAGGAATATCTGAAGGTGCGACATGAAGTCACACAGCAGCCCTGCGACTATGACGCAAACTTAAGGGGGACTTAGACCTCTGATGGACAAGTCGCTAAAATAGCAAGCCATTTGATGTTCAAAATTTACTATTTATTGATGCCTTGTGGGTACCACCCTTCATCGGAACACCAAAAAGGAAATTCTTCGTGCATAGCATGGAGTCAGATGTGTGAACTCTTTCCTTTTTGATGTTATGATGATGGGCTGTGCCGGAAACGAGTAAAAAATAAGAATATTTTAACACCAACTGACCTGTTATTCTAGCGCCCTATCAGCAGTGGCATCCGTCTCGTAAATTAGTAACATCTCCACAAAGGAGGTTCTTCTGCTTTCAATGATACCACATATTTCGTAACACTTTGCGTATATGGCGCCAACTCACTTTTATTTGTAGTCCCAGTCCTGCTCAATCATCTTGTACTTATTTTTCTCTTCCATGCCCCTCTCCCAGATATCCAAAGACTGTTTTAAAGCCACATCCCTATGAATCGAATTTTTAGAGCCCTGCCTTAACATTTCGTAACATTCTCTGCAAGTGCAAATCTTCCCAAAAACTTCTCCCGTGATTACTTGTCGTAACTTCCATTGCATTTCACAACCCTAGCCGGTCGCAGGTACCACTTTCCTCTCACCAGGTCTCCGATTCACGTGCCCAAAGGCTGGTTAGTGGGTACAGCCTGCGAAAGCCCAGACCTAGGCCCAAAACCAACAATTACCGCACTTCCGCCGTCACACTAGAGACTCGGTCCCGAATTACCGAATTTTTATCAGTTTCGATGCGGGAGTAATTATATAGTACTAACTCGGCAACAGAGAGAGTAGTTATTATAAGATCATTCTTTCTTTAGAGATGCTACACAACGACGGAAGAGCCATCTGTCATTCCGTGTGTGAAATTACAGTAATGAAACGTCACTAGACGACCCATTTCTGAAAAACCTCGAACACGACACAGGAGTTACACAACATTTTGTAACAAAAATTTCAGATTATTTTAGAAAGTACTTGCTGTTACTGTCTAGTCTTGGAGATTTTAGTGTTACTTTACTAAGTGGGATAAGAATACTTTTAATTTAGTATTGATCATTTTGGTACTATGTTGCAACTTCATTTCCTCTTCCTTTGCATCATTCTGTTTGTCCTGTACCGTACTCCTTGATCTTAAAACCATGCGGTCTTTGTCTTTTCAATGTCCATGTTTTTTTTTGCCTATTTTCTGCCTTTACTGCTCTGCAAGCTTTCTAAATGTGGTATTTTATTCCCAAAAAAATTAATTTCAGTCATTTACGATATTGCTGTCCCCAGTTCTTTTCTAATTTCTTATTCCATGCTCTTTTTGAATCCTTTACCTGGCACGCCCGGGTTCCCGGGTTCGATTCCCGGCGGGGTCAGGGATTTTCTCTGCCTCGTGATGGCTGGGTGTTGGGTGCTGTCCTTAGGTTAGTTAGGTTTAAGTAGTTCTAAGTTCTAGGGGACTGATGACCATAGATGTTAAGTCCCATAGTGCTCAGAGCCATTTGAACCAACCTTTACCTGGAAATACATAACAGGAATAACTGTTTTGTTAGCCTGCTCTCATTCATTCGGTAAAGGAGTCTAGGAGGTTATCCTTCGCTTTGACCTTACTTCCAATATTTTGGGTATATTTTGATATATCTTCTCATTATTTTTGATTTTCCAACTATCTCTTTCTAGTAATCCACCTATTATGTTGTAGACATTTTCAATTAAACCTTACAATGTATTCAATTCACTATCTTTTACATTTATTACAAATTTTCTTCTTCGTATTACTGCATAGATTCTACAGTATGTTTAAATTCACTAATTCGTTCTAATTTACGTGTATGTTTCCTAGTTTTTGAGCATTTCATATATTTGTCATGAGTTATTTTTTCCAGCTGAAATTCTGAGATTAGCTGTGTGTTTAAATTTCGCCCGAAACTGAACTATCAAATTCAAACAAACAGCTAATGTTGATGACATGAAACTCTCCAGAAGACCGTCCATAATTCGAGAAACGATAAGATGTATAGAGAATGCAATGACACAAAACTGCTCTACATCTGTTAGGTAACTAAGTACGAAGCTAGGTATTTCACAATCCAGTGCAGAACACCTTCAGGTACACATTGAAGAAGTCCACATACGTCGTCCCAATTATGTGTAATCTTAAAACTGATGATTATGCAGACCACCATGCTCTGTATTATATTGTGCGCTGTGTAAAATGAGAATTTCACAGCAAATTTGTTGTTCAGACATGATGCATAACTACACACTAGTTGGCATGTGTATAGATACAATTGCAAACCGGAGCAAATGAACAAGAATACTAATTTAAAGAGTTCCAATCCAACAATCCAAAATTTAATGTGTTTTAGTGATGACAAGAATTAACATATACGGACCTTTTACGCAGAGAAAACAGTTGCCGGAGACACATACCTCGGTATGTTGGAAATATTTTAGCTTCACATTTCGTACAATGTACACTGAAGCGCCACATAAACTGGTACACCTGCGTAATACCGTGTAGGGCCCCATCGACCACGCGGAAGTGCCGCGATAAGATGTGGAATGGACTCGACTAATGTGTGAAATAGTACCGGAGGGAATTGACACCATGAATCCTGCAGGACTGTCCATAAAACCGAAAGAGTACGAGGGGCTGCAGAACTCTTCCGAACACCATGTTGCAAGGCATCACAGATATGCTCAATTATGCTCATGTCTGGGGAGTTTTGTGGCTAGCGGAAGTCTTTAAACTTAGAAGAGTGTTTCTGGAATCACTCTGTAGCAATTCTGGACGTATGGAGTATCGCTTTGCCCTGCTGGAATTGCCCAAGTCCGTCTGAAAGCACAATGGACATGAATTCATGCATGCAATCAGACAGGAGCCGTATCTAAACATATCAGGGATCCCGTATCATTCCAACTGCACACGCCCCACTCCATTACAAAGCCTCCACCAGTTAAAACAGTCTCCTGCTGACATGTAGGGTCCATGGATTCAAAAGGCTGTCTCCATACCCGTTCATGTCCATCCACTCGATACAATTTGAAACGAGATTCGTCCGACCAGCCAACATGTTTCCAGTCATCAACGGGCCAATGTCACTGTTGACAGGCCAGATGAGGTGTAAAGCTTTGCGTCGTGCACTCGTAAAGGGTATACGAGTTGGCCTGTGGCTCCGAAAGCCCATATCGATGATGTTTCGTTGAATGGTTCGCATGCTGACACTTGTTGATGACTCGGCATTGAAATCTGCAGCAATATGCGAATGGTTGCACTTCTGAAACTTCCTGGCAGATTAAAACTGTGTGCCGGACCGAGACTCGAACTCGGGACCTATGCCTTTTGCGGGCAAGTGCTCTACCGTCTAATCTACCGAAGCACGACTCACGCCCCGTCCTTACAGCTTTACTTCTGCCAGTACCTCGTCTCCTACCTTCCATACTTTACAGAAGCTCTTCTGCGAACCTTGCAGAAGCTGTGAGGACGGGGTGTGAGTAGTGCTTGGGTAGCTCAGATGGTAGAGCACTTGCCCGCGAAAGGCAAAGGTCCCGAGTTCGAGTCTCGGTCCGGCACACAGTGTTAATTTGCCAGGAAGTTTCATATCAGCGCACACTCCGCTGCAGAGTGAAAATCTCATTCTGGTTGCACTTCTGTCAGTTTCAAAGATTCTCTTTAGTCGTCGTTGAACCCGTTTTTCTAGGATCTTTTTCTGTCCGCAGCGATGTCGAAGAGTTCATTTTTTCCCGGATTTATCATATTCACGGTACACTCGTGAAATGGTCGTTCGGGAAAATCCCCATTTCGTCCCTATCTCGGAGATGCTGCATCCCATCGTTCCTGCACCAACTATAACACCACTTTGAACGATCTAACAACTGCAGCAGTCGCTTGTTGTCTTATATAGGCGTTGCCAACCGTAGCATTGTACTCTGCCTGTTTAGGAATCTTTGTATTTGAACACGCATGCCTATACCAGTTCCTTTTCGCGCTTCAGTGTAGCTAAGTTGCTTTTCAGCCAATTAGGACACCATCCCATTGTGTCTTAGTTTCCTGTAATCATCTGTATGCAACTTTTTCCCATAGCTAGATCAGATGTGATTCCCAAATGCTTTGGGCCCCTCTAGGTACATTTAGGCTACAGCCCCGCTGATCGCTACTAGCAAAGTGCATTTCGCTGCTCGATGGGAGCTAGCCACCAAACTCCGTTTACGCTTCAGCCTCGCTGTAGACACATCGCCGCCCGCTGGATACTAAGGCATCTCGCTTCTCGTCGGGAACCCTTACCTTACGGCAGTTCACTCTGCTATTCGAGTAAATTAATTTGCAATGTCTGAAGCGAAAACTATGTTCTAAGCGTCGTGCTACGACGATAATAGTGGTTTATTGAAGTGAAAAATGTTGTTATTGACAAAGAGAAGGAAGAAGAAGCACTTAGAATGTTGACAGTCCCTGCTGCAAATAAGTTCACCAGTTCTAGCAACTTTCTCAGATAATTATGCATGTTGAACAAATTTTTCAGTTACCTTTAAATATAACAGGACCAGAATAGATTAAGGTATGAAGATGCACCATAAGCCATTAACATAATGATTTCTGCTGAAGATGAATTTGTCGGCTTATCGCTCCGAGGTAATATTTCATCAATATTTATCCACATCTACTTCATATACTACATCTACCACTTGTACGACGGCTATTCGTTTAGTATGGATGATCGATTGCGAAATGGTAACCACAGTGAAAATCCGAAGAAGCTTGGCACAGATATTTTGGGCAGTGTCTCTAGCATGCCCGTGGATCACGTCACCTTCACCTTTTTAGTTCTGAGCGCGCAATGAGCACGTGAAATTGCCTTGAAAATAGTATTTCCTGTCGTGTATGAGTGCCTGCTGAGAGATTTTGCCTGATGTCAAGCAGCTGATATAAAATAAGAATCACGCATTTCCTTCTCCATGATAATTCTCGGCTGGATACTGCAGATGCAATGAAAGTGCTCCTGCAGCTTTTCCGATGGTGTCTGATCTCTCACCCTACAGCTCGAAGTTGGCTACCTCTCTGATCTGTATCTCTGTTCACATGAACCACTGGCTACGGAGACAACATTTCATCACAGACGAGGAGCTGCAGACCAGCGTAGAGAATTGGCGGAAAGCAAAGATGGAGTCTCCTATTACAAGGGTATTGGAAAGTTGATACAAAACGCTCTTGTAGATATTCCTGCTGAAACACTAACAGTAAAAGGAAAGCTATAAATTAGGTGGAACAGATGAACTGATTTCCACGAATTGTTACACCTGTTAATATCCAACAAGAAGTGGCTATGATGATCTCTGTACCTCTGGGGGCAAATAGCTTCAAACCTCGTGGTTTCATGGTTACCCTTGCTCCGTCTAGATCAGGGGTCTCCAAACAACGGCCCGCGGGCCGGAACCGGCCCGCGAGGGCCAGCAAACCGGCCCGCGTTAGCTGGCCGGACATCCCTGGTATCCGGCCCGCCAAATATTTGAGGTGACACCTATATTGCCGACAATTGAGTTTCGAGGCCTATCGCGACCAATACACCGCAACATTGGCTCTGCTACTCGCTACAACACTACATAACTAAACTTATTGTTGCGCCGCTTGAAATAAGATACTCTACCTCTGTTACGTCTTGCAGTAATAGTGTTGCTAACAATGATTTTGAGATTTCGTTAACTTTGCAGGACGCTTTCGTGAAGAATGTGCAGTGACATACTTTTTTGTCGGTGAAATCCGCCAGAATAAAATAAGCCAGAATTTCGTTCAGGTACGCCCACCAATCAAAATTATGTAATTAAATAAAAATCGTAGTTCGTTTCAGTGCTAGCTATTCCCACAACCTTAGGTTTTTGCGATTTTATCTTTCCTTTAGCCTTACATTACGGTGATCGTGGAGTGCTAGGGTGCTTTAATCCCACTATGGCTTCGTGGAGGAGTCAATGTGGCCCGCGGACTAATAAGTTTGGAGACCCTTGCTCTAGATTACGAGATACTGGGTTAGATTCATGATCCAATCATAAGTTTCATCGGCTCGGGGACTGCGTTTTGTGTAGCCATCATCACTATCGATGCGGACGTCGCTGAAGTGGCATCATATAAAAGACTTGCACTAGGCGCCTGCACTACATCAGATCGAGTCTCCCAGCCAACAATGTCATTCAACCATTTCATTTCATTTCTGACAGCTTTGCGTCAGAAAACGTCTGAGATAAGTGCCTGTTTCAAATCGTCCCTTGTAGTTTTTACAACATTACTGCCTGCTTATGCTGGTTTTAATCGGTAGCGTGCTGGGGAAATGCAGTCGGTCTCGCGACACCCTTTCAAGATTACTGCTCACACACGTGAGATCGATACTAAATAACACTATGAGCAGACATTGAAAGTATACAAAGAAGGCGAGCAACAATAGTCAAATGCCTGCTTCATCATACGAGCGCATCACGGAAATGCAGTAAAATCTTCGCTGGATAGTGCTTCATGTTACGTAAAAACTAAGTTTGAAAAGACTTTTTCTAAAATTAGAAGTACGAATGTTATGTGAGGAATATAGAATACACTGTAGCTCCACATTTATCGCTGTTGAACTGATCGTGAATATGACATTAATCAAATTACAGCTTGTACAGAGGCATTTAACAATTCGTATTTTCCGCGCTCCATATGCAAATGGAATGGGAGTGAACCCAGATAGAATGGAATTTAACTGAATTACTCTCTACCGCGCAGTTCACAGTAGTTTGCAGTATGTAGACGAAGACTTAGAAGTAGATTATGGCGCACGAGAAATCAGGTAATCAGGAGCTGTCAAACACGGTTACGTTGCAGCTCCATCGTTGACACATCGCTGCTCGCTGATAGCGCAAGCAACACGCTTCTCGCTAGGAACTTTTACCTTTCTGTTGTTCACGTCGCTGATTAACTGGATTACGTGCAGTGTGTGCAGCAATATGTATTGTCTGACAAAGTGATGGTGATTCATTCACCCCTAAAACGTGGTTACTGACCACGAGAAAGATGAAGAGGTATGGGTGGAAACTTTGAACGTAGACTGTCCACACTGCACTTATTTTCACTTGTTCTAACACATGCATATAATCATCTAAAGCACGTTTTCAGACGGTTTCGAACGTTGTAACAAAAGTTCCAGTTTATTATACGTATTAATAAACCACAATGGTTTGAGAAATAAAAATTCGACCCACAATCATTAACATAATTTCACTTGAGGATCTATTTGCGGACTACTCGCTCTGAGGTAATTAATCGTCAGTTTTTTATCGACATCTACTCCACATACCACACTTACCACTTTTAGATTTTCGTGTTGATATTCTGAGGAAGAAAAGAAAATGATAAATTAGCTGAAACAGAGGAAGTAGTTTCCACAAATTAATACACTTATTAGTATCTGCCATGAAGCAGATGTTCCGTATGCTTCTGGTCCCATATGGTTTTGGGTCCAAAAACGGCTGAAATAAGTGTCTGCTTAAAATCGTCATTCGGAGGGCGTGAAGCTTTATTGTCTGGATATGGTTCTTCCATTTGGTACGACTCTGGGACAATGCAGTCAGTCTACAAAGAAAAAGACTCTGAGCAGACATTGAAAGTACGGAAAGAAGGGCTTATGTTTCATCAGGAGATGATACATGGTCGCAGAAATGCATAAAAACCTGTGCTGGAAGATGCCTGAAGTCAGACACCAACTATCCTTTGAAAGATTACTTACAAAGTATCAAGTACCAATAATAAGGGAGGAGTCTAGGGATATACTACAGCTCCCTTTGTACCGTTCCTCCAGTGATAAGAAGAATAAGAGTAATCTATTTGCAGGTTGCTCAGTGACACACCAACTATCCTTTGAAAGATTACTTACAAAGTTTCAAGTACCAATAATAAGGGAGTCTAGGAATACACTACAGCTCCCTTTTTACCGTTCCTCCAGTGATAAGGAGGATAAGAGTAATCTATTTGCAGGTTGCTCAGTGACATGTAAGAAGTCATTTTTTCCACAATCCATATCTTAACATATGGTGCAATGAGAAATATACTCTCCTATGCACTTCGTAGTAGTCTTTGAGGATATAAAAGTAGATATACATTGTGCAAGAAAATATGCAGTCAAGAGCCGTTAAACAAGGCTCTGCTGGAGTGACCTTGATGCAGCCAACCATGAATTAAGTTTCGGGACATGCGGAGGTGGTCGCAGTGCAAAGCACAAACCAGCTTGACGTCATCGCGGGCTTGTTTCATCAACAGGCCACGCCGGTGAGCGGCGAGGCGGAAGGATAAACGCCACCTAAAATGATCCGGTAAATGTCGAATAGGGGGAAAAATCGTGTATTAGCAACCTGTCGTTCAATGGTTGGAGGAAATGTCACGGCCGGCCAGAGTAGCCGAGAGGTTCTAGGCGCTACAGTCTGGAACCGCGCGACCGCTACAGTCGCAGGTTCGAATCCTGTCCCGGGCATGGACGTGTGTGATGTCCTTAGGTTAGTTAGGTTTAAGTCGTTCTAAGTTCTAGGGGACTGATGACCTCAGAAGTTAAGTCCCATAGTGCTCAGAGCCATTTGAACCATTTAAATGTCATGAACAACATACAAACATCCCCATCGCCAGGGTGTGAGCGTGGGGTTGGAAAGGCGCTTAAAGCTCACTTTTCTTAGATTTCTCTTGCATAGCTCGAAAACTGTGGCTTCTAGCGTAATTGTTTCCGACTAAAAATTAAAGTACGTTACATTTTTTACAAAGAAGGTCGTGTTCATCTTTTCTTTAGGATTAATAGTTTCTGTGCTGAAGTAGATCCACAGATCACGGATTTTTAAAAATAAGTTTTTAATGGTACTAAATTATTGTTCAGAGCTAAACGAAGTGGGAGAAGAACAGTGTTTAACGTGTGTGCAATATATAAGTGCAGTTAAGCCATTTAAAGGTGTAAATTGCGTTCTTGGGGTGTAACAGGGTGTAGGAAGTGGGAGTGCAAGGTAGAATCGTCAGGGAAGGTAGGTCACTGGACTGTGGTCACGCACTGATCTCCTTCTCAAATCTACAAACTGAAGAGCTAACAGAGGGCTACTTCTACCGATCACAATAAATTTTTGCATCTTAATTTATGTGGTTTTTTTTAAAATTTGATCCGCTTTCACCCAGTTTTCTTCCAAATTCTCTTAGCTCTTCGTTTCTTTGCAATCTTTCTTCAGTGATTTCATCTAACACACGTTCTTTTTTCTTCAGTATGTATCACTCTTCACTGTATGTACTGAATCATTTCTTATGAACATATATGTTTTTATTACTTTTGCATCATTAACCATAGCAGGACTTAGTGGTCACTAGACACTAAGTGTTAAACAAAATCTCAAAGACAGAGATAAATGTTACAGACATACCATATACTTCAAAGGATCGAATTCCTAGTCACTTACAGGGTTTGTAGACTAGAAGTGACACATATACCTGTATTGATATTTGAATTCCCACAAGTAAACATGACAACAACAAAACACCAACCAACTTCTTTGACACGATACTTCATGACGAACAGCACCTACAGAAGTGAACTATAGTAAAATTTAGCGAGACAAAGAGACAAAGGATTTATATGATGAATAAGCTGATTGCCTAAAGTCTACATGAGCTTAAAAGAAGAACTACTCAAGAAAACATTCTAGCTATTAATTTCATAAATCACCTTATGTAATATGACTCACGTAGTTAACTAGTAATGATGTAAACAACGAAAAGTTAAATCTCTTTTTAGGGAGAAACAGCGAATATCATGAAGGGTCACCAAGGCACGATCCAACTAAAGTACCCCATTGTACACAAGTGTTTGGACAAGTGACTTCTTTGTTCACTGTTTCTGCCAAGTCGCACCCCTGCATGAACCCAAGATAAATCACTTCTCCTGTGGACATGCAGTCTGCTATGTTCAATCACCACCTGTTTTACTAAACCACACTTAACATGATGTCTCCAAAGGACCAGTCTCCAGAACACATGAGAAATAAGAAATTGTTATAAACGTTTTATTGATTCATAATGCACTGAGAGTAAATACAAACATAAATAGAAAATTTAGATTACAGATAACGACCAACATCATAAAGTTTACTTTGTATGACATAATTACAAAAGTTTATACCAGTGCTGAAGTATTACTGGTTTGCAATTAGCCATTAACAGGTACAAGGCATTAAAAGGTTCATCAAACAATATTGAAATATCAGCTAGACTAAAAATTAAAATGTGACTGAAGAATGAATATAAAAAGCGTTCTCTTTCGGCTACTGATCCTCTCTCTAAGGAATGGGAGAAGTAAAACAGTTAACTATACCAATTTAGAAAATTCACAGTACTGTTGAATCAAAGATTATTCAAGACACTTTTCGGAACAAGGTACAGATCATGATGACCTAATATTTCGTAGTGATGTTTGTTTGTTATCATACCAATAAAAAATTAAAATTTGATAAACACAAGGAAGATTGTTAAAATTATTCCAGTTAGGGCAGAGACCGCTAGAGAAAGAGAATCATTTGAGTTTCCAAATTACTGAAATGGAATGAAGATACCTTCCAAACCTGACTTATATTTTGAAATTTTATTAGAGAAAATCGATATATGTTAAACAAATTCAAAAATTTGTAAACTACATACGTTAGCTGAAAAATATTACTCATTAACAAAAGATGACTTGGTGATGTCATGTTCTCATGGAAATTATAACATCCCTATAGAATATATATTATACTTTCACTAAAGCTAAATATAATATTTGCTTCTAATAATGCTATCTGGAATATTTCTTGAAGTATCAGAAGCTGATACCAGGCTGGAAGTGTACAAATATCAGTAAACGAATTTAAAAAAGTACAGGGCACACATGGTAGCTCTCCAGGAAGTGAGATGGCAAGGAATAGCGTCACTGGAAACAGGAGACAGGACAAAAATGTTCAGGGACTGCAGTCAAAGTGATGAATTCAGAACTGTATCATACTTTCGTAAATAAATTATAGAGTTTCTTGGTTGTTTCTGATATTCAATCAGAGTGATGTGAGCTCTATTCTTATTTGATGTGTAATATCTGATATCTCTGCAGTGGATATTTTTGAAACATAAGTCTGCAGTCGACGATATGTTACTCCACAGAGGCACTCATTACAAGTACTGTGATCTATGGTTGTCAGTAAGACTGTCGCTGCCATTGATGCATTAAGTGAGAAGTAAGTGAGAGAGGTGGGTTTTGGTCACACTACTGAGTGTTTCTGAATAAACTATCAGAACACAAAATGCCAATTGCAGAGGATGTTGCTTTTTTGAAATCTGAATTTACGAAGAAGATTTGAGAAGTGTCAAGGTGTTTAGGGATTTTATCACTGCACTGCTCGCTCGCACGTGATTTATCATGGGATAGAGAGAGGAAAACATAGAACACGATTTTTTTCTGTTGATTGAAATCATTTATTTTCATTGTCAAAAAATTTTCTGCTCAAGTAACTTGGACTCATGGCTACAAATTTACCACTCCTTTACCATTCCAGTAACGTATTATATACCACACGAATGTTTTTTTAGAATAGGTGAATTTTGTGGAGATGGTTGTTATTGTTAACGAATAAGAGTTTTACAATACAAATTTCGAATGCTTGCCTCTTTTCAATTTTCCTCCGTTTCCTCACGGAAATTTTGTTTTGTAATTGTGTGTTGCCGTATTGCACTTTGCGGAACACAATTACTCAAAACATAAAACATCTTTTCTTATCATAGCTGCTTTTACTTGCATCCTAACTGGGAAGGCTTTGTTTTGTAACTGTGTGTTGCCACATTGCACTTAGCAGAAAACAGTTGCTCAAAACATAAACCATGTTGTGCTTAGCATAGCTGCGTTTCCTTGAATTGTAATTGGGAAGGCTTCTTCTTTTTTGATTGTTTGCAGTTGAGCTGCATTTTAATATTCATGACTTTCGAGTGGTACCGAGTTTCCGTTGCCACACTATAAACCATAAGAAATTGTTACGGCCAGTTTAAAATCACAGGTAGGATAGGTAGATCATTCACGATTAAGCATTGCATTTCAAAATTATGTTCAGGATCAGCTTAGATAAAGTTGAGTTCAGATTCCATTTCTTTGCCAGATGTTCTCATCCTTAAAGTGGAATTTCAAGTATTTGTATGTGCGTCGTTCAGTTTTCGGAATTTTTTTAGTCAGTTTGCTAAGGTAAATTTACAGGGAATATTTACAGAAGCATATTGAACAGTTTTTCTTACAAAATTCTATTTCTAATTTTATTTAGAATTTTTATTCTGTTAGTGTTGTGTGTTGGAACTATAAGAGACCTACTTTGATGTCACGCTT